>NW_027141852.1:10133939-10436969 GCF_036365525.1 Heterodontus francisci | reverse complement strand
TCCAATTGGGGCCTAACCAGAGATCAGCATAACAACCCTGCTTTTGTACTCAATGTCTCTATTTATAAAGCCCAAGATCCCACATGCTTTGCTAACCACTCTCGCAATATGTCTTGCCAACTTCAAAGAATGATGGACATGGACTCCAGGTCCCTCTATTCCAGCACACTCTTCAGAACTGTAGCATTGAGTATATATTGCCTCTCCCTATTTCTCCTGCTAAAATGCATCACCTCACACTTGTCACTATTAAATTCCATCTGCCACCTGTCTGCCCATCCTACTAGCCGATAACTATCCTGTTTCAGGCAGTTCATATCATCCTCACTGTTTGCCACTCCTCCAAGTTTGGTGTCATCGGCATATTTTGAGATTCTACTCGATATTCCAAGATCCAAGTCATTAATCTGTAGCAAAAAAAAGCAATGGTTCTAGCACTGACCCTTGGGGAACACCACTGTCGACTATCCTCCGGTCTGACCAAGAACCATTTCATATGACTCGCTGTTTTCTGTCCTTAAACCAATTTCCTATCCAAATGGACACTGACCCTCCTAATCCATGAACCTCAATTTTGTTAACCACCCTTTTATGTGGTACTTTATAAAATGCTTTTGTAAAATCCATATAAACAACATCCACTGCATTCCCTTCATCAACTTTCTCAGATAGTTTATCAAAAAATGCAGTTAGATTCATCAAGCATGAACTTCCATTTATAAATCCATGCCCACTCTCCTTCATTAACTCAAACCTCTCCAAATGACTTGATTTTTTCCCTGACCTGTTGGTCTTGTGCTGATAGCAAGCTCACCACAGAGCATGTATTTGGCAATGTGACTGTCATTCATTTGGCCCAGTCAACAGAGCCGCCTCTGACTCAAGAGGGCAAACGTGCTGCGGATCCCTGCACGCTGGTGTACTTCCTCATTCGGCACTCTGTCCTGCCAGGAGATGCCCAATATCCATCTGAGGCAGTGGAGGTGGAAGCTGTTCAGCTGCTTTTCTTGGCTTGTATAAGTTGTTGATGCTTCTCTACTATAAAGGAGGGTGCTGAGAACACAAGCCTGGTACACATGGAGTTTTGTATTTTCGGTCAGTTTGCTGTCGGTTCACACCCGTCTTCTCAACTGTGACATGACAGCTGCAGCATTGGCAATCCTGGTGCTGATTTCAGCATCAAGGGACAGATTGCTGGTGATTGTTGATCCAAGGTATGTGAACTGTTGACAACCTCCAAAGTGAGGTTGTCAATGTTGATGGAAAGTGGAGTCTCTACGTCCAAGTCTCCACGTCCAAGTGGAGTCTTGCCAAGATGAACAGCTTGTCGTCAGCTCTGATATACAGGTGAACACCCCCATCTGAGTCACTGAAAGTGTACAATAGCAGCATGGAGAAGAATACACCAATTATAAAGGATGTGATAACTAGACAGTTAGAAAATAATGATATGATTGGGCAGAGTCAACATAGATTTATGAAAAGGAAAACAGGCTTGAAAAAACCCGTTGAGTTTTTTGAGGATGTTACCTGTAGAACAGATAAAGGAGAACCAGTGGATGCTTTGGTAATGTCCCACACAGGAGGTGAGTAAACAAAATTAGAGCACATAGGATTGGGGATAATATACTGGTGTGGATTGAGAATTGGTTAACAGACCGAAAACAGAGAGCAGGAATAACGGGTCCTCCTCAGGATGGCAGGCTGTTACTATTGGGGTACTGCAAGGATCAGTGTTGGAGCCACAGCTGTTAACAACCGAAATAAATGATTTGGATGTGGGGATTAAATGTCATATTTCCAAGTTTGCAGATGACACAAAGCTAGGTGAAGTGTGAGCTGTGAGAAGGATGCAGAGAGGCTTCCAGGGAACCTGGAGAGGCTAAGTGAATGGGAAAGAACATGGCAGATGGAATATAATTTGAATAAGTGTGAATAAGTGCAGTTGGCTGCCATGTGACCAGATTTGCCACAGGTGCGGCAAACTCTGGGCTGCCCAGCGTAGACCAAGAATCCTCGATACCGGAAACCCCTCCACTTCCACTTTGGTGGAATAAACAGAAAGACAGAGTATTTCTTAAATGGTGAGAGGTTGGGAAGTGTTGATGTCCAAAGGGACCTGGGTGTCCTTGTTCATGAGACACTAAAAGCTCTTGTGCAGGTGCAGCAATCAATTAGGAAGGCAAGTGGTATGTTGGCCTTCACACGAGGCGTCTTGAGTACGGGAGTAAAGATGTCTTGTTGCAATTGTATAGAGCCTTGGTGAAACCGCGCTGGAGTATTGTGTATAGTTTGGTCTCCTCATCTAAGGAAGGATATACTTGCCATAGAGGGAGTGAAACAGAGGGTCACCAGACTAATCCCTGGGATGGTGGGACTGAAACTGGGCCTGTATTCCTTAAAGTTTCGAAGAATGAGAGGTGATCTCATTGAAACTTACAGGGTGTGACAGCGTGGATGTAGATAGGATGTTTGCCCTGGTTGGTGAGTCGAAAATCAGGGGACCAAGTCTCAGAATAAGGAGTAGGCCATTTAAAACTGAGATAGGGTTGAATTTCTACACTCAGACGGTGGTGAATCATTGGAATTCTCTCCCCCAGAGAGCTGTGGCAGTTCAATCATTGAGCATGTTCAAGACAGAAATTGTTAGAAATCTTGATACTCATGACATCAAGGGATATGGGGATAGCACGGGAAAGGGGCAGATAGAGGTAGATGATCAGCCATGATCATCAGGCTCGATGGGCTGAATGGCCTACTCCTATGTTCCTCTTTTCCTAAGAGAGTTGGCGCCAGCGCGCAGCCCTGCTTTACCCCACTGCTGATCTTGAAAGTGTCTGATGTTGCTCCATTGTAACTGATGGAACTGTGCATGTTCTCGTGGAAAGAAGAGATGATGCCCAAGAGTTCAGGAGGGCAGCCGAGTTTCCATCGCAGTTTGAAGAGTCAGTCTCTGCTGACAAGATCAAAGGCCTTGGTGATGTTATTCAAAATATGTGTGGCTCTGTGGCACAATGGATAGCGTGTTGGACTTCTAAATAATGATAAAGAAGGCATTCAAAGGTTGTGGATTCAAATCCCACCAGAGTCAGATTTTGGACCAGAGACAGAAGAGCACAACGGAACAGAGTTAACAAGTGTGTCAAAAGCACCGACTCAGAGACAGAGCGAGAGAGAGAGGAGCACGGCAGGAGCGGAGCACGGGTAAAAAAATCAAGGGGTGACATCACAATGGAGAGTGAGAGCAGGGAAACAGAGAGCCGCTGGGGTGAGTTTCCAGGATTTGGTTCTTGCTTCGGTGCAGTGGAAGGAGCTGTTTGGTGAGGATCTGGTAAGCTGTGACATCACATGCAAGCAGGTAGTTGATTGGTTTGGAAAAAGCTGCATGTTTGATGAGTATCTGGTAAGTGATTAAGGTCCATTTTAGTCCTAATGTTTAAAATAGTAAACAAACTACTAGTAAGCTTAATAAAATATACAATAAAATAAACAATAGAATAAAATAATTAAGTAGTTAATTGAAACACGTTAAGGATGACAGGACAGGTGATGTGTCACAGCTGCAGCATGTGGGAGCTCCTGGATGCCAGTGTGATCCAGAGCAAACACATCTGCAGCAAGTGTAGTATGTGTTCTTATCAGTGCTTATTTGATTGAGAAGAGACCATGATCATTGCCTTTTGATCCTGGGGGAACTTTGAGTAAAATGGCTATAACCAATTTTCGAGTTTCGGGCCAGGGAGTGCGCAACACTGTTCGGGTGGTCGTGAAGGACAAGGAAGGAGATGCACCGGTCGATCGCACCTTCTTCATCAAGAAATTTCTCTTCGATTGCTGCGGATTTCAAGCGACGGACGTCTTCTGCCTGCAGGATTTCCCCAGCAGTGGATACTTCGACGTGACGTTCCGGAACGTGGCGGGATGCATCAAGTTTCTGAAGGCGTTCAAGGTGAAAGGGGACCGGGCGCCACTGTTGATCCTCACAGCGGAGCCGCTCTTCACGCTTCCGTCACAACGGTACCGGGTGGTGAATATTCACCTCTACAACCCCCATGTTCCGGTGGTGGATGTACTCACCTTTCTCGCCAGGTCCGTCGAGGTGGCCGGCAGCAGCACTGATGTCAAGGACCCCTTTGGGATCTGGACCAGCAAGCGGCAGGTCAAGGTGACCTTGAAGGTAGATCCCAGTGGAGCCATCATCCACCCTCCCTCCAGCTTCGCTATCGGGGGAAGTCGAGGCTTCTTGGTCTACGCTGGGCAGCCCAGAGTTTGCCGCACCTGTGGCAAATCTGGTCACATGGCAGCCAACTGCAGCACGGTTGTTTGCAAGAACATCAAGGAGGAAGGCCATCAGACCAAGGACTGTAAGCAGACTAAGTGCTGCAACTTGTGCGGTGCGGCAGGCCATCTCTACAAGACCTGCCCCAAACGTTGCCTCAGCTATGCTCAGGCGGCAAGGTCCAAGGAAAGGCCGGGAGAAGGTTCGACGAAGGCGTCCGCTGTTCGAAAGGAGACCAGCAACCTTCTCCGCAGCGAGGAACTTCAACCTGAGAAGGAAGGGGAGGCAGCTGAAACCAACGACCCAGCACCTATCCAGCGCACGGAAACCCCTGCACCACAGACAGAATCAATGGAGGACGAGGCAGCAGATGGACAAACAGGTCAGTGGCAAGTGGTCCAGAGGAAAACCACAAAGAAAAAACATCCCAAAGCCACCACCCAAACCAGTGGCAAGAGGAGGCTCTCTTCTGAATCAGACTGCAACAACTCCTCTTCACTGGACGGGGAAATGCTGGAGCGACAGCCCCTTCAAAAGAGGCGGCAGAACTCCGAGATGGATGATAGAGCATCCCAGCCCCCGGGCACTGGAAGCTGTGATGGGCCCGGCGTGCCCCAACCCCAATGCCCCACACGTAACGACGTGGCCAACGCATCTCAGCTCCGGGACACCGGGAGCAAAGCCACGTCTGGCGCACCTGAGCTCCTGGAGACCGGGAGCTGTGATGTTTTCGAGGAGGAACAGATGGAAGCAGCTGAGGACAACCCAATCCTCTCTGCCTGCAAGACCCCCCCCCCCCCCCCGATGTCACCCGAGCGGCACAAACACTGCATGAAAAATCAGGAGGGGTTTCTGAGCCCAACCATACGTGAAACTGCTTGCGCATACGATGGGTATGCAGGAACATCCCGAAGGGGAAGGACTGGGACTAGCGAGGACAAATGGTATGGGAAGCAACAACTAATTTTAGTACAAAATGGGTGTACGAATTGCTTCCATTAATGTGCGTAGCATTAAATCTACTACGCGATGTGTTTCAACCTTGGATTACCTTGCCAAGGTCAAAGCTGACCTACTGTTTCTGCAGGAGTGTGGAATACCACACCTCAGCACCTACAGGCAGTGGTCGCGATGGTGCTCCCATGGGCCATCGATCTGGTCGGGGGGTAATGACTGCCGTTCCTCCGGCCTGGGTATTCTGCTGCGGGGAGGTAACTTCACCATCTCCGTAGTTAAGGAGGTGGTGGGCGGCCGCCTCCTCGTAGCAGACGTGATGTACAACAACGCTCCGCTCCGGTTGATCAACGTGTACGCCCCGGTACAACGCAGCGAGCGGCTGACCGTCTTCCAGCAGCTCCCACTGCTGCTGGCGACGTCCAGGCCGGTCATCCTAGGCGGTGACTTCAACTGCATCATCGATGCGGCTGGACGATCCGGCAGTGACGACAGCAAACTGGACGCTACGTCCAGATTCCTAATAGAAACAGTTAAAGATGCCAAACTGCACGACGTCTTCAGCAAACCTGCAGACGGAGCGCAGCGCAGATACACATGGTCAAGATCGAACGGGTCTGCCCGTTCCAGGATTGACTTCCTGTTTGTGTCCCGTGCTGTCACGGTCGGATCCACCGACGTCAAGCCGGTGTTCTTCTCCGACCACTGCCTCTTACTGGCCGACTGTCATTTGCAGGACGACCAGCGGGTTGGCAGAGGGACGTGGAAGCTCAATGCGACACTGCTGACCCCAGAGAACGTTGAGGAACTCAAAAGGGATTACAATGGTTGGGGGACCGTGAAACCCCTCTTTGAGTCTCCAGTTCACTGGTGGGAAGCGATTAAGGAGAACATCAAGAGGTTCTTCATCCACAAAGGTGTTCAGAAGGCGAGAGAGAGACAGAGGGAAGTGTCCCGACTCCAGAAAATTATGCAATATCTACTCCGATTGCAGTCAATGGGGGTCGAGGTCAAGGAGGACCTCCAAGAGGTGAAGAGACAGCAGGCCTCGTTCTTTGCCAAGGAGGCCTCCAAGATCATCTTCCGGTCCAGAGTCCGCTCCATCGAGCAGGATGAGATGTGCTCGCGTTGCTTCTTCCAAAAGGTACACAGAGAGAGCTCTGTTATCAGCAGCCTGAAGGAAGAAGATAGCTCGGTAAAGTCTTCGCAGTCCGATTTACTAAGGATCAGCAAATACTTTTATGCTGGGCTGTATGACGCGAAGCCCACAGACAGCAGAGCCTCCCAGTCCTTCCTGTCATCTATCACAGAGGTCTTAGATGACAGCAGGAGGGAGAGACTGGACAAGCCGCTAACTCTGGACGAGCTGACAAAGGCCGTCGAGTCTTTCGAGACGAGTAAAACTCCCGGGAGCGACGGCTTACCGGTCGAGTTGTACTCGGCCCTGTGGGACTGGGTCGGCCCGGACCTGCTGGACGTATACGAGAGTATGCTCCTGGCCGGCAGCATGTCAGAATCCATGAGAAAAGGCATCATCATCCTCATTTGCAAGCAGAAGGGGGAGTGGGCAGAAATCAGAAATTGGCGGCCCATCCCACTGCTTAATGTTGATTACAAGATTCTGTCCAAAGTCATAGCCAGTCGAGTCAAGTCTGCTCTGGAGTTGGTGATTCACCCCGATCAGACCTGTACTGTACCCGGCAGGAAGATCTCTGATAGTCTCCCGCTACTCAAGGATACGATCGCCTACGTACGGGACAGGAGGGTGGACACCTGCCTCATCAGACTGGACCAGGAGAAGGCTTTTGACAGGATATCGCACACCTACATGATGGACGTGCTTTCCAAAAAGGGGTTTGGGGAGAGAATCTGCAATTGGATCCAACTGCTCCACACAAACATCAGTAGCGCAGTCTCAATCAACGGGTGGGAATCTGAAAGTTTCCCGATCAAATCTGGAGTCAGACAGGGCTGCCCTCTGTCCCCGGTCTTGTTTGTTTGCTGTATTGAACCCTTTGCTGCGTATATTAGGAAGGATGCGAGCATAAGAGGGGTGACAATCCCAGGCAGCGGAGGCACTCAGGTCAAAACCTCCCTGAACATGGATGACGTCGCCGTTTTCTGCTCGGATCCGCTGTCCGTGCGCAGACTGATGAGTATCTGCGACCAGTTCGAACTGGCCTCGGGAGCCAAAGTTAACCACGGCAAGAGCGAGGCCATGTTCTTTGGCAACTGGGCTGACCGATCCTTTGTCCCCTTCACCGTCAGGTCAGACTGCCTGAAGGTGCTGGGGATATGGTTCGGAAGGGCCGGGGCGTGCACCAAAACATGGGAGGAGCGAGTAGCCAAGGTACGACAAAAGTTGGGCATGTGGGGGCAGCAATCTCTCTCCATTGTGGGTAAGAACCTGGTCATCGGGTGCGAGGCGCTCACGTTGTTGCTCTACGTGGCGCAGGTCTGGCCCATACCCCACTCCTGCGCCGTGGCAGTCACCCGAGCCATTTTCCGCTTCATCTGGGGATCTAAAATGGACCGGGTCCGGAGGGACACGATGTTCAAATCTCTGGACAAGGGCGGGAAAAATGTACACAACGTGGCCCTCATCCTGATGACCACCTTCGTGTGCGGCTGCATCAAGCTGTGTGTAGATCCCCAGTACGCAAACTCCAAGTTTCACTACGTGCTGAAGTTCTATCTGTCCCCGGTGTTGCGAAGGATGGGCCCGGTCACATTGCCGCGGAACGCTCCATGCAGTTGGGCGGTGCCGTACCACCTATCCTTCGTGGAGCAGTTTCTGCGGGAAAACACCTTTGACCACCGGTCCATCAGGCAGTGGTCTGCACGGAATGTCCTCAAGGCCCGACGGGAAAAGGAAACGGTGGATCATGTCGGATGGTTCCCCGAGCAGACCGTCAAAGTCATTTGGTGGAATGCCTCATCACCAGAACTTTCAAACAAGCACCAAGACCTAGCTTGGCTGGTGGTGAGAAGGGCCCTCCCCGTCAGATCCTTCACGCACACCCGAAGTCTCGCCCCCTCCACACAGTGCCCCCGCATTGGCTGTGGTGGGGAAGAGACGGTCGCCCACCTCCTCCTGGAATGTGCCTTTGCAAAGCAGGTGTGGAAGGAGATGCAGTGGTTTTTGTCAAGGTTCATCCCAAGCAGCTCTGTAACACAGGAGTCTGTGCTCGACGGGCTGTTCCCAGGGACGCACACCGAGACAAACATCAACTGCTGCTGGAGGACTATCAATTCGGTGAAAGCCGCCCTTTGGTCTGCCCGAAACTTGCTGGTCTTCCAGCGCAAAGAGTTGTCCACCACCGAATGTTGCAGACTGGCACATTCCAAGGTCCAGGACTACGTGCTGAGGGACGCACTAAAGCTTGGGGCAGCCGCAGCAAAAGCTCAATGGGGAAAGACCACAGTGTAAGGTTCCCCCACCAAGCTGGACTGAGGGGCTGGATCCATGGGAAACCCCTCGAACTGTATCGTTAATATTCTCAATTGCTGTAAATGTAAAACTGTAATTGACATGACAATTGTGAAACGGAAGGGTTGGGAAGAAACTCATGACAGTATTGAAGGAAACTGATCTCCCTTGAAATGTTTGTATTTTTGATGCTGTTTTAAACTGTTTGGCAATGTAATTGTTACAGGTTTTTATGAATAAAGTATATTTTGGAAATAAAAAAAAAAGTTTGCGGCTCGAAGAGTGAGAAAAAAGGAATGTAGTGGTAGTAAGGTGGATTGACACTGTTCTCTGCAGCAAAGACGGCTGTGTTGCCTGCCGGTGCCAGGATTCAGGACGTCTGCTCAGGGCTGGAGAGAAACATACAATGGGAGGGGGAGGATCCAGTCGTCGTGGTCCATGTCGGTACCAATGACATAGGCAGGACAAGGTTAGAGGTTCTGCAAAGTCAGTATGAGGAACTAGGCAGCAAATTAAGTAGCAGAACCTCAAAGTTAATCATCTCTGGATTATTACCTGAGCCATGTGCAAATTGGCATAGGACGAATAAGATTAGAGAAATTAATGCGTGGCTCAAAGACAGGTGTGGTAGTAGTGGGTTCTGGTTCGTGGGACATTGGCACCAGTACTGGGGAAAGTGGTGGCTGTACCGTTGGGATGGTCGACACCTGAACCGTGCTGGTGCCGGTGTTCTAGCGAGCCACATAACGAGGGAAGTAGAGACAGTTTTCAACTGAATAGTGGGGGCAAGGGATCAAATTTGGGAAGATATGGTGAATCAAGGAGGAGAGACAAGGCAAGAGAGAAAGGTATAAATATGGGAAATGATAAACAGACTGTGACAGGAAGGGACAGAGCAGACAAATCTAAGAGTAAATCAACAGATAAGGCTAGAGGTTACAAAAATAATAAAAGGACAAAACTAAATGCTCTGTATCTGAATGCATGGAGCATTCGAAACAAAACAGATGAACTGAGAGCACAAATAGAATAAATAAGTACGATCTGATAGTCATTACAGAGATCTGGCTGCAGGGCGTCATCGATTGGGATGTGAATATTGGAGGTTGCATGGCATTTAGGAAGGACAGGAAGCTTGGAAAAGGTGGTGGGGTAACTCTGTTAATTAATGATGGTATGAGCGCAATAGAGAGGGATGACCTAAGTGCAGGAGATCACGATGCAGAAGCAGTTTGAGTTGAGATGAGAAATAATACAGGCAAGAAGTCACTTGTGGGAGTGGTGTACAGGCCACCTAACATTAACCACACTGCAGGATGGGGTATAAAAAAAGAAACAATGGCAGCTTGTCAGAAAGGTACAGCAATAATTGTGGTGGATTTTGATATCCAAAGAGACTGGAAAATTCTGATGGGCAGAGGTAGCCTAGATGAGGAGTCCACAGAATGTTTTTGGGATAATTTCTTGGAAAAATAGGTTCTGGAGCCAACCTGAGAGCAGGCTATACTAGACCTGACATTGTGCAATGAGATAGGATTAATTAATGACCTCATAGTTAAGGTGCCCCTAGGTAGTAGCGATCATAACATGATTGAATTTTACATTCAGTTTGAGGGAGAGAAGAGTGGGTCCCAGACTAGTATTTTAAACTTAAATAAGGGCAATTATAAGGGCATGAAAGCAGAGCTAGCTAAAGTGAACTGGCAAATTAGGTTAAGGGATAGGTCAATCGAGATGCAGTGGCAGACATTTTAGGAAAATTTCAGAATACACAGAATAGATACATTTCAACGAGAAAGAAAAATTCCAAAGGTGGGACTCACCATCCATGTTTAATGAAAACAGTTAAAGATACTATCAAACTGAAAGAAAATGCCTATAATTGTGCAAAGGTGGGAGGCAGGTCAGAAGATTGGACAGAATATAAAAAACAGCAAAGAATGACTAAAAGATTGATAAGGAAGGTAAAATTAGAGTACGAGAGAAAGCTAGCAAGAAATATAAAGACAACTAGTAAGAGTTTGGATAGATATTTTAAAAAGAAAAGAGTTAACAAAGTGAGTGTTGGTCCGATGGAAAGTGTGTCTGGGGAATTAATAATGGATAATTAAGAGATGGCAGATGAATTGAACAGATACTTTGGATTGGTCTTCACTATTGAGGATACAAATAACATCCCAGTATTAGCTGCAAGTCAGGAAATGGAAGGGAGGGAGGAACTCAAGAAAATTACAATCACCAGGGAAGTGGTACTAAACAAATTGTTGGAGCTGCGGGCTGACAAGTCGCCAGGTCCTGAAGTGGCTAGTGAGATAGTTGATGCGCTGGTTTAATTTTCCAAAATTCCCTCGCTTCGGGAAGGTTCTGTTAGATTGGAAAGTAGCGAATGTAATTCATTTATTCAAAAAGGGAGGGAGACAGAAAGCAGGAAACGACAGGCCGGTTAGCTTAACATCTGTCTTAGGGAAAATGTTAGGAGCGATTACTGAAGATGTTATAGCAGGGCATTTAGAAAACATTAAGGTAACCAGGCAGAGTCAACATGGTTTTGTGAAAGGGAAATCATGTTTAACCAATTTATTGGAGTTCTTTGAGGGAGTTACATGTGCTGTGGATAAAGGGGAACCGGTGGATGTATTATACTTCGATTTCCAGAAGGATAAGGTGACATAGCAAAGGTTATTGCAGAAAATAAAAGCTCATGGTGTCAGGGGTAACATATTGGCATGGATAGAAGATTGGCTAGCGAACAGGAAACAGAGAGTCAGCATAAATGGGTCATTTTCTGGTTGGCAAGAAGTAACGGGTGGTCCACAGGGATCTGTGCTGGGGCCTCGACCTTCTACAATTCTCGAAATGACTTTGATGAAGCGACCAAAAGTATGGTTGCTAAATTTGCTGATGACAAAGATAGGTCGGAAAGTAGGTTGTGAAGAGGACATAAGGGGGCTACAATGGGATATAGATAGGTTAAGTGACTGGGCAAAGACCTGGCAAATGGAGTATAATGTGGGAAAGTGGGAAATTGTCCACTTTGGCAGGAATAATAAAAAAGCATATTATCTAAATGGTGAGAGATTGCAGAGATCTGAGATGCAGTGGGATCTGGGTGTCCTAGTGCACGAATCGCAAAAGGTTAGTCTGCAGATACAGCACGTAATTAGGAAAGCTAATAGAATGTTATCATTTATCGCCAGGGGAATTGAATACAATAGTAGTGAGGTTATGCTTCAGCTATATAGGGCATTGGTGAGACCTCTTCTGCAATACTGAGTACAGTGCTGGTCTCCTTATTTATGGAAGGATGTAAATACATTGGAGGTAGTACAGAGAAGGTTTACTAGACTAATACATGGAATGGGTGGGCTGTCTTTCGAGGAAAGATTGGACAGGCTAGGTTCGCATCCACTAGAGTTTAGAAGAGAAAGAGGCGACATGATTGAAACATACAAGATCCTGAGGGGTTTTGACAGGGTGGATGTGGAAAGGATGCTTCCCCTTGTGGGAGAATCTAGAGCTAGGGGTCACTGTTTAAAAATAAGGGGTCACCCATTTAAGACAGAAATGAGGAGCAATTTTCCCCCTCAGAGGGTCGTGAGCCCTTGGAATTTTCTTCCTCAAAAGGCGGTGGAAGCAGAGTCTTTGAATATTTTTAAGGGAGAGATGGATGGATTCTTTATCTGCAATGGGGTGAAAGGTTATCGGAGGTAGATGGAAATGTGGAGTAATCAGTTCAGCCATGAGCTTATTGAATGGTGAAGCAGGCTCGAAGGGACGAGTGGCCCACTCCTGCTCCTAATTCGTATGTTCATATGTAAAGACAATGTAGAGTGGTCTGTACTGTTCACAGTACTTGTCCTGTAACTGCCGAAGTGAGACAATCATGTCGACTGTCGATCTACCAGCTCTGAAGCTGCACTGAGACTCAGGATAGATGTGTGATGCCAGGGTCTGCAATCTGGTCAGAGCAATGCGAGCAAAGACCTTCCCCACAATACCGAGCAAGGAGATGCCTCGCTATTTGCTGCAGTCACTGCGATTCCTCCTTATTGTTGTACAAGGTGACAATGTTTGCATCACGCATGTTTTGAGGTGCAGATCTTTCCTTCCAACAGAGACACAGAAGTTCATGGAGATGCTGCAGTAGAGCCGCTTTTCCACTTTTGATGATTCCAGGTGGAATACAATCATTTCCCGGGGCTTTACCACTGGCAAGATGGTCAATGGCTTTGTTGAGCTCCACTATGGTGGGGTCACTGTCCAGCTCCTCCATGACAGGGAAGTCTGGAATGGCACTGAGAACCACTTCAATGACAATATTCTCCGTTATGTAGAGTTTAAGGTAATGCTCCACTCACCTTTCCATCTGCTTGTTAACAGATGATTCCACTTTGACACCGCACTGAGACCTTGAGCATTGTTGTCTGAAAGAGCCTGATCGAGGATGTTGAGGAACTCCTGGGTCCTTTCTGGATCAGTGGTTCGTCAAGTGTTGATCTGAGGACGACGTTCTTCTTGGATGGATGAGGCTTCCTTGGCTGAAGCCTGACCTTGTTACACACCAGGGAGTGGTCAGTGTCACAGTCAGCACTGTGATAGCTGTGAGTGATGAGGACACTGCTGAGGGTGGTATGTCTGGTGATGATAAGGTCTAGCTGGTGCCAGTGGTGTGATCTCAGATGTCTCCAGTACACCCTGTGGCACAGCTTGACCTGGAAGTAGCTGTTCATCACACAGAATCCATGGTGACAGCATAGCTCCAGCAACCTCTGTCCATTTTCATTCATCTTGCCAATCCCCTGGTGCTCTATGCTCGTTGGCCAAGCTGTAGTCAGTACCCAAGCTTGCGTTGAAGTCTCCTAGAAGGTACAGTCCCTCAGTGCTGGGAATTCTACTGATGGCAGTATCAACTGTCACATAGAATTGATCCTTGACATCTGGGGTGGAGGTGAGTGTCGGGACATAGATGCACATGAGATTAACTGGGCCCACGCTTGTTGACAAGTGAAGAGTAAGAAGTCTCTCTGAGCCTACTGTGGGTTGTTCACTCATCTCAAGTTGCGTGTTTTTTACTGTGAAAACCACTCCATGCTCACGAGTTGCCTCTTGGGCTTTCCCCTGCCAGAAGAAGGTGTAGTGTTTCTCTTTGAGGGATCCACTTTGAACGAGTCTAGTTTCTTGCAGCTCAGCAATGTCCACATTGAGCCTTGTGAGTTCCTCGTCGATCACAGCTGTCTTGTGTGTGTCATCAACCTGCAGAAGGGTGTCAGTAAGGCCAGGACACATGGTCCTTACATTCCAGCTTGTGATGCAAAGGACTGGTGTCTTCTTTGTTGAGCTTGTTTTTCTTGGTGCATTGATTATCGATCCGCCTGTTGAGAGATGACTCTCTAAGCTCCAAGCACCCATTGAAGCAAGCAGGTCGTGGCTTCACAGCACCTAACTGACTGGGGGCTGCCCAGCTTGGAGTGGGTGGTAGCTATCCAATGAGATGCGATGATCTCTTCAACTGTCAGAAGTAACCCCTGGTGCTCATACTCTGCACCAATTGAGTGAGAGCTTATAATCGGTAACCGTTTCTTCCCGTGTTGTGCTAATGTTTAAGCACAAATAGTGTCCTCTACACCTCACATTAGTACTGAACACAAAATGGCTCCTTTGGTCATGTGTTAATTATAAAATGGCTTTCTTGACCTTGTTAGTTATTACAATGGATACATTATAAAAATGGTCAAATTAAACTAAGATCGAACTACCCAAGCTTACCTGCATCCTCCAGTCCTCTGGCAACATTCCCATATTTAAGGAGGATTGAAAGATTGTGGGTCGAGTCTCTGATATTTCCACCCTTACTTCCCTCAGCAACCCAGGATGCAGCCCATTCAAACTGGGTGACTTTTCTACTGTGAGTGCTGCCAACCTTGTAATTGTCTCCTCTTTATCTATTTTCATCCTGTCCAATTTCTTCACTTCCTCCTCCTTTACTGTGACATTTGCAGCATCCGCTTATTTTGTGATACTTAATTAGTGCCTCAGCCACACCCTCTGCCTCCATAGGATCTCCTAATTGACCCACCCTTTCAGTGACTGTCCATATGTTGGTAAAAGACTTCAGTGTTCCCAGTTATGTGACCTGCTAATCTTTTCTCATACATTCTCTTGCTGATCTCATTTCCTTTTTCAGGCTCTCCTCTGTACATTCTGTATTCTGCTTGTTTCTCTACTGCATATGAATCCTCACATGATTTCGATATTAATGGTTTTTGAACTATTTTGTTGAAGGATTTAGTTTTGAAAATTTCTCCCTAGCTCCCCTCATGGTCAGGCAGAAAGTTTAACTGCTGTGTTTTCAAACAGCAACAACTTTATTTGAAAAGCCATTGGGACAGGATTCCGGGTTTTAATCCAGTCACAAATCTGGTTCTGATGTCTTGTGGCTCCAGCTGTCACATGACCTGTCAGAGGATGACCTCATCATTGGCCCAGTCATGGAGCTGTGGGTTGATGTTTAAATTGTTGCAAAATAATTTTTCCAGAAGGACAATCAAAATGAATCGATACATAAAAGGTAGATTTTGTGAATTTGTGCTCCCAGTGGTAATCCCTGCAGAGTCTGCTGGTTTTCATATCCCCAATTCCCCACAGGAAGCTCTGTGTCGGAATCTGTATTCATTATATCAATATTATACAGAATCATTTCATGGGAGACCCCAGTGTGAATTGTAGACAGTTGGGTCAGTTTTAACTTTCAAATTAACACAGAAGCAAAATACTGCAGATGCTGGAAATCTGAAATAAAAACAGAAAATGCTGGAAATACTCAGCAGGTCTGGCAGCATCTGTGGAGAGAGAAACAGAGTTAACGTTTGTGGTCTGTGACCTTTCATCAGAACTGGGCTGAAATTGTCTGAGGGCCAAGTGGCCTCTTTCTGTGCCTTAAACTTTCTATGAGTCTAAGATTCTATGAGATTGTGGAATCAATTTCAGGGTCGATGACATTGCACTCTGTAAGGATAGGAAGATGGAGATTATTAAGTACAGTGCAAGAATATAGATGCTTTTACATTATTTTAATCAAAATTGATTCAAACTTTGTGTTCACGAATCCTATCTTTTGATCACAATGACACTGATAACAATGGAAAAAGCAAGACTTGCATTTCACGACCACAGGACATTGCAGAGCCTTTTACAGCCAATGAAGGACTTTCCAAGTGTAGTCACTGTAGTCATGTAGGAAACATGGTGGCCAATGTGCGCACAGCAAGCTCCCAGAAGCAACAACGTGATAAAAACGAGATAATCTGTTTTGAAGTGATGCTAATTCAGGGTTAAACAATGACCAGCATCCCAGAAATAATTCCCCTTCTATTCTCTGAAATAGTGCCATGGTACCTTTAACATCCACGTGAGAGGGCAGAGGGATCCTCAGTTTTCTGTCTCACCTGAAAAACAGCATTTCTGATAGTGCAGCACTGCCTCAGTAAGGTACTGGAGTGTCAGCCATTTTTAAAGGGCTGTTAGACCTTTTGGAAAATATTTAAAGGAAGATTAAATTAAATGAAATAAATACATTGCTTTTGCCTCTCTCCCATTCCCCCCAATAACAGTTAAATTAATTATTTGCCCTTCCCTCCCAAAACCTACCTTTACCATCTGACCTTCCGCCCAAAACTGCACAAACTGTAAACTATAACCCTTCCCACCATCCCCTACACTCATGACATTAATTTGACTCCGTCCCCCCACCCCCACTCTGAGAAACTTACCTTCTCCCCCCTCCCCACCAGTGTTGCACCTCATTTGCCCGGGTGGGGCTCCGAAGGCACGGCAGTGCCGGCCACTGGGCTGAAGATCGCAGCGGAACATCAGGAAGTGATGGAATAATAATTAATGCAGGTTCGTGGTCCCGTTGCCGAGCGGTGGAGGTCCCCCACAAGGCCTCGCCGTCGCCGGCAATATCGAGCCAGGCCCTGCCGGCGTTGAGGTCCGTGGCGGGTCTCATCCGGGGCCATCTTCAGGCGGCCCCCACCCCACCCCCACCACAGATCTCGACGTCGAGGGCTCTATAGAATCCAGCCCATTGTTTCTGTCAATCTCAACTCCACAAGGATTTGCCTGTTAATTGTAGAAAAATTAAAGCTCTATAACCTTTTGATAAAAGGGTTCAAATCCATTTCCAAACAAATGATAGTTCTCATTGTATCTAGAACATGTTTTCTTACATACAAACATACCAATTAGGAGCAGGAGTAGACCACTCGTCCCCTCGAGCCTGCTCCACCATTCAATAAGATCATGGCTGATCTGATTGCAACCTCAACTCCACATTCCCACCTGCCCCCGATAACCTTTCACCCCCTTGTTTCTCAAGAATCTATCTACCTCTATCTTAAAATATTTCAGAATTTCTGTCGTCCAGCAACTCTCATTTTATTTCCTGGATTTCACCTAAAAAATGTATTTCCACACTTTGGATATCCTGTACTTCATTAATGTTTTTGCTGTCTGGGGATTTCCCTTTAATTAAATTCAGTGCTGGTATTTTACTGCCACACACTGACTGAACGTGTCCCATCTTTCTGCAGGAAAAACACTCAGCTTCTTTGGCGAGGCAGTTTTCCCACTTGTGTCTCTCTCGGCCACACCTACTGCAATTGGTTGCAGCTACCACTAGATGCTCTTCCCGTCTTTCTTGTCTTTTACCACTAATTTTTCCTTTTGTTTTCTTAACAAATTCAATTGAGTCTGCAACTCTCGAGATCAGACTCTCCCTGTCCCCTCGAACAACGGATTGGTTAAACTTTCTCACCTCTGTTTGTCTGCTCAATTGAAACTCTTTCGTTAATGTGAGATCAGCCCTGGACTGTAGATGATCTGAAAGGGTGTTGTCTAATACCCCGAACACAATCCTGTCTCCATTCAGCTCTTCTCTTATGTTGCCGTATTCACAAACATCCGTGAGTTTGGACAAGTCATTGATAAATGAATGAATACTCTCCCCTTTCTGTTTTGTACGCTTATTAAATTCAAAGTGATTCCTGACAATGCAGCAGCCAGCCGACGTCATCAGAGCGCTCCAAGCTCGCACATGCACAAACAGTCTCCTGCGCTCTGAGATGCTGTGCATGCTCAGCCTACGTCTTCCAGGACGAAGTGGCGCATGCGCGGGAAAACTCTCTCCCCCCTTTCAGCCACTCACTCCAGGCCGCTCGCTGCCCGCTCCTCGCTACCCTGCTCCCCCGCCCTCCGGCCGCTTGCTACCCCCCCCACCCTCGCACTGCCCTCTCTCCGTCCACTCACGCCCCGCTTCCCCCCTCACGTCCCTCCGGACACTAGCTCTAAGCCATGCTGCTTCCCTCCTCTCGGCCTCCGGCTCCAACATTCGATCATTCTTCACCGCACCACCCGATAAAGCAAGGCGAGCCTCGAGATGTGATGGGACAATGTTGGAGCGAGTGGCCGAGAGGAGGGAAGCGGCAGAGCCCATGGCCTGGAGTGTGAGCGGCCAGAGAGCAGGATGGGGGTGGTGGTGAGTGAAGCGGTGAGTGAGCAGTCAGAGAGTGGGATGGGGGAAGCGGGGAATGATCGTCCGGAGAATGGGATGGCACTGTTTAGCGGGGATTTGAGGAAAAAATGTTTCAATTCGAGGGTGGTTGGAATCTGGAACACACTGCCTGAAGGAGTGGTAGAGGCAGGAACCCTCACAACATTTAAGAAGTATCTAGATGAGCACTCAAAACGCCACAGAATACAAGGCTACGGCCACGTGCTGGAAAATGGAATTAGAATAGATAGGTACTTGATGGCCGGCACGGACATGATGACCGAAGGGCCTGTTTCTGTGCTGTATAACTCTATGACTCTATGAAACCTCACTGAATTACAGAGGGTGTGCAGCACTGTCAGAGGTGCTGTCCTTCTGATGAGACTTCAAACAGCGCAACGTTCTCCGAGTATCAACCAAAACATGTCCATTGTGTAGATATGTGCCATATTTGCTTATGAAACGACAGTCACTGCTCCGAAAATAATTCACTTTAGGTGAATTAAGATGACTTGGTACCATATAACTGGCGAATGCACAAGAAGGAGCGGGGGACTGTTGGGGGTGGGACGGAGGCGGCGATGGCAACCTTTGAGGGGATTTTTGGGTCGAAGTTGTTTTCTGTGATAAATTGAGTAGCTCCATCTTTAATCCTGGCAGCTGCCTGAATGTCACAGACAGTGACGTTTCAGTGGAAGAGGCTGCATTTGCGCATGTGCTAGTACAGCGTCACCTGGTGGTTGCGTTGTCAGCAAATGCAGCGTTTTAACTTTGGCTCCACGATGACATTTTTTTCCTCAATTAAAATAGGTCTTCAGTGCCTTAATAACTTCTTCACATGTTGCCTTCTGTTCTTCATGAGGATGTTGCCTGCACACTCCCTTCATTGCAGACAATAGTGTACTGACTTGCTCCATGTCTGGCTTCTGCACGCGACCCGATGCAGTACGATACCTTGCAAACCTCTGGAACCAACTCGGCCACTCGTCGGCTTGGTTCAGTGCAGTGACCTTTTCAAAGGTACAAGCAAAGATTTCTCCATCTTCGCTTTGGTTTACTGTGGCCACCATATAATATTCTGATATCTGTCAAGGCGTAGTACAGAATTTATAAGAATCTGACGGTTAAAATAACCTGAGTTTACTCTACACATCTTGCATTGAAGGTTTCATCTGCAACTCTCCATGAGGTGCCGTACAGATTATATTACATCACTTCCTGTGATGATGCACATAGTCTATTTATATAATCTGCCCAGTAACAACCCAATGTCCACTCTTATATTATTGTACAGATGTGAGAAAAGCTGAGGATGGGAATAGAACGTCTCAATGAAGATTTCATGATGCTGATGATGTAAATGAGGCTGATCTGTTCCCCATTCCACAATCCCTCTTTATTTCTGTGCATGTTTCTCGATGCTGTTTCAACCAAATTGAAAAAGAATCACAAATCCTCCTCTGGAGCCTCAGGTGTTCATTAACAAAAGGCATGGTGGCCAAGTGGTAAGGTATCAGTCTCGTCGACTGAAGATCACGGGTTCAATCCCCGTTTGTGCCTTTTGATTAGTTTCTCACTTTAAATGTGATGTTTCCACAAAAGATGTGCGTTGCATTTGTTTTGGCCATCTGGAAATCAGTGTCATGTTACACTTTATCCTGGACACGGGGAAGAACGTGAGGAGCAGCCACATGGTTCCTCCAGCCTTCTCTGCCATTGATAGAGTGAAAATATCTGAGGTCCAAGCACTGAACCTTATTACTGTGTATATGCCGGATATTGAACAGAGCTATTCTATTAATCCCACATCCCACACTCCTGTCCTTTGCCCCATTGCCCTGTTAGATTTTCCATGTCAGGTATATATCCAATTCCATTTAGAGTTAACATTGAATCTGCTTCCTTTCAGGATTGCATTCCAGACCAGAACAACACACTGCTGAAAAAACAATCTCCTCATCACAACTCGAATTCTTTTGTCAATTACTTTAAATGTGTTTCCTCTGGTTACTGACCCTTCTGTCACTGGCAACACTTTCTCCTTCTTCACTCTATCAAAACTCTTCAGGATTTGCATTTCCTGCTGCCTTTGCTGATATAACAAGGCTGAGCACACATCACTAAATGGAATATGATTGGCTCTGAATCACATTTATCCTTCCTGTCAATCTGATGTGGACCTTGTATTTTCCCGGAACCAAACAACCTGAGCAACAAGTGTGGGTTCCAGTGATTCCCACCGCTCTGAGAGAGAGAGGATGTGATAATGAGCCAGATAGAAGAAAGGAGTGAGATAGAGAGTAAAATAGCCCTGGTCTTTCTAATAACCCCCGGCCCCCTCCTTAAAATGGCATCATTTTCTCCTGCCTCTCCACATTCTAATCCATTGATTAATGCAATCCTTTCATCTGGAACATAGAACATAGAACAGTACAGCACAGTACAGGCCCGTCGGCCCACGATGTTGTGCCGAACCTTTCACCTACTCTAAGATCAAACTACCTACATACCCTTCATTCTACTATTATCCATGTACCTATCCAAGAGTCGCTTAAATGTCCCTAATGTATCTGCTTCTACTACCACCGCTGGCAGTGCATTCCACGCACCCACCACTCTCTGTGTAAAGAACCTACCTCTGACATCTCCCCGAAACCTTCCTCCATCACCTGAAAATTATGCCCCCTGGTGATAGCCCTTTCTGCCCTGGGAAAAAGTCTCTGGCTATCCACTCTAGTTATGCCTCTCATCATCTTGTATCCCTCTATCAAGTCACCTCTCATCCTTCTTCGTTCCAATGAGAAAAGCCCTAGCACCCTTAACGTTTCTTCGTAAAACATACCCTCCAGTCCAGGCAGCATCCTGGTCAATCTCCTCTGCACCCTCTCTAAAGCTTCCACATCCTTCCTATAATGAGGCGACCAGAACTGAACACAATATTCCAAGTGTGGTCTAACCAGGGCTTTATAGAGCTGCAGCATAACCTCGTGGCTCTTAAACTCAATCCCCCTGTTAATGAAAGCCAACACACCATATGCCTTCTTAACAACCCTATCAACTTGGGTGGCAACTTTGGGCAATCTATGGACATGGACCCCAAGATCCCTCTGTTCCTCCACACTCCCAAGCATCCTGTCTTTAAGCCTGTATTCTGCATTCAAATTCGACCTTCCAAAATGAATCACTTCACACTTTTCCAGGTTGGACTCCATCTGTCCCTTTAATTCCTGTTTCCTAATCCATTGATGTTTCACAATGTACTGAACTGTCCCAATCCATTGATATAACTCAGTCTATAGAATTTCCCAATCCACTGATATTTTCCAGTCCATTGACTTTCCCAATCCATTAATGGTTCCTGACCATTGACATTCCCAATCCATTTATATTGCCTGTGATTTCAAAGCAACTGTGGAATACAAATAGTATTAGTATTATCAGGTACATCGAGACGAGGTGCAATAGCCAAGTGGACAGATGTCAGGTTTATCAAGAAAAAAGCACTGGCTCGATATTTGTCCAGTCGATCACTGGATCTGAACTCTCAACCGACTGTATTTCTGTGGGTCTGCTGACTTGTAGATGTGAAGAACCATTGGATGTTTCTCAATCTTCTGACTTTTCTCATTCTTGTGCCATATTTGTTCCTTTGGGTTCACCAGTGAAGAAAATTATTCCCTATTACATTTGGTGAAGACTTTAATAACCTCACATCCTTGTGTCTCACCATCTCAGGTCAAACGCCCTACAGAAACTTTAAACATTTAACGATTCTGCTGGAAACATTTTCAAGAGCGCAGCCATTCCTTCATTACGCTTCCTTCTTTGACATGTGATTGACAAATATGTGTGTAATGGAGAGAGAGAGAGTGAAAAAAAGAGAGAGAGAGTGCGATAGAAAGTTAGAGGACCAGCTAAAGACAGATAGAGAGAGAGAGGCAGAGAGAGGTAAAGCGATAGACAGAGAGAGAGAGAGAGAGAGAAGGAGAGAGAGTCATTGAGTCCTGGAGTCACTACAGTACAGGAAGTCATTTTGCCCATCAAGCCCATGTAAATCAGTCTATTCAGTCCCATTCGCCCGCTCTATCCCCATCGCCCTGTAAGTTATCTAAACCTGTCATATTTATTATAATCTTGTACATGTCTATCAAATCTCCCCTCAATCTCGTTTGCTCCAAGGAGAACAACCCCAGCTTCTCCAACCTAACCTTACAGCTAAAATCCCTCATGTCTGGAACCATTCTGATAAATCTTCTCCACCCTCTCAAAGGACACTCACATCCCTCCAAACGTGTGATGACTACAACTGGATGCAATTCTCTGGTTGTGGCCCAACTAGAGATTTATACAGGTTCAGCATAACTTCCCTACTTTTGTACTCAGTACCTCTATTTATGAAGCCCAAGATCCCATATGCTTTGCTAACTACTTTCTCAATGTGTCCTGCCACCTTCAAAGAACTATGCATATGAATCCCCAGGATTTTATTCCTAAAAATATGCTTTCTTCATATAAATCTGTAAAAAATGCATTATGCAACAGTTCAAAACAGCACCAAGTTGACATTCCAAAAAGTGCAAAGGAAATCAGTTTTCTTCAATACAGGAGTGAGTTGCCTCACAACCCTTCCACTCCATTTTACCTGACATGGACATTTTCCAGCAAACCCATATCTGGTGCATACAACACGAGGGGTTTCCAATGGGTCCAGCTGCCCAGTTCACTATGGCGGGGGGACCTTACACAATGGTCTTTCCCCATTGAGCCTTTGCAGTGGCTACCCCAAGCTTTAGTGCGTCCCTCAGCACGTAGTCCTGGACCTTGGAATGTGCCTGTCTGCAAAACTCGGTCGTGAACAACTCTTTGCGCTGGAAGACCAGCAAGTTTAGGGCAGACCAAAGAGTGTCTATCACCGAATTGATGGTCCTCCAGCAGCAGTTAATGTTTATCTCGGTGTGCATCCCTGGGAACAGCCCGGAAAGCACAGACTCCTGTGTTACAGAGCTGCTTGGGATGAACCTCGACAAAAACCACTGCATCTCTTTCCACACCTGCTTTGCAAAGACACATTCCAGAAGGAGGTGGGCAACTGTCTCTTCCCCACCACAGCCACCTCGAGGGACACGTGTGGAGGGGGCGAGACTTCGGGCATGCAGGAAGGATCTGACAGGAAGGACTCTTCTTACCATCAGCCAAGCTACATCTTGGTGCTTGTTTGAAAGTTCTGGTGATGAGGCATTCTGCCAAATGACTTTGGCAGTCTGCTCGGGGAACCATCCGACCGGATCCACCATCTCCTTTTCCCGTAGGGCCTTGAGGACATTCCGTGCAGACCACTGCCTGATGGATTGGTGGTCAAAGGTGTTTTCCCGCAGAAACATTCCCACGAAGGATTGCTGGTACGGTATGGTCCAACTGGATGAAGCGATCCGCGGCAATGTGACCAGACCCATCCTTCGAAACACCTCAGCACATAGTGACACTTGGTGTTTGTGTACTGGGGCTCCACACACAGCTTGGTGCAGCTGCACACGAAGGTGGTCATCAGGATGGGGGCGACGTTGGGTACATTTCTCCCGCCCTTGTCCAGAGGTTTGAACATCGTGTCCCTCCCGCCATGGTCCATTTTAGATCTCCAGATGATGCAGTTGAAGTCACCGCCTAGGATGACCGGCCTGGACGTCGCCAGCAGCAGTGGGAGCTGCTGGAAGACGGTCAGCCGCTCGCTGCGTTGTACCGGGGCGGACACGTTGATCAACCTGAGCGGAGCGTTGTTGTACATCACGTCTGCTACGAGGAGGCGGCCGCCCACCACCTCCTTAACTTCGGAGATTAGAATTAGTACATTACAGCGCAGTACAGGTCCTTCGGCCCTCGATGTTGCGCCGCCCTGTGAAACCATCTGACCTACACTATTCCATTTTCATCCATGTGTCTATCCAATGTCCACTTAAATGCACTTAAAGTTGGCGAATCTACTACTGCTGCAGGCAGGGCGTTCCACGCCCCTACTACTCTCTGAGTAAAGAAACTACCTCTCACATCTGTCCGATATCTATCACCCCTCAACTTGAAGCTATGTCCCCTCGTGTTTGCCATCACCATCCGAGGAAAAAGACGCTCACTATCCACCCTATCTAACCCTCTGATTATCTTATATGTCTCTATTAAGTCACCTCTCCTCCTCCTTCTCTCCAACGAAAACAACCTCAAGTCCCTCAGCCTTTCCTCGTAAGACCTTCCCTCCATACCAGGCAACATCCTAGTAAATCTCCTCTGCACCCTTTCCATAGCTTCCACATCCTTCCTATAATGCGGTGACCAGAACTGCACGCAATACTCCAGGTGCGGTCTCACCAGAGTTTTGTACAGCTGCAGCATGACCTCGTGGCTCCGAAACTCGACCCCCCTACTAATAAAAGCTAACACACCATATGCCTTCTTAACAGCCCTATTAACCTGGTTAGCAACCTTCAGGGATTTATGCACCTGGACACCAAGATCTCTCTGTTCACCTACAGTAGCAAGAATCCTCCCATTAGCCCAGTACTCTGCATTCCTGTTACTCCTTCCAAAGTGAATCACCTCACACTTTTCCGCATTAAACTCCATTTGCCATCTCTCAGACCAGCTCTGCAGCCTATCTATGTCTCTCTGTACCCGACAACATCCTTCGGCACTATCCACAACTCCACCGACCTTAGTGTCATCTGCAAATTTACTAACCCACCCTTCTGCACCCTCTTCCAGGTCATTTATAAAAATGACAAACAGCAGTGGCCCCAAAACAGATCCTTGCGGTACACCACTAGTAACTAAACTCCAGGATGAACATTTGCCATCAACCACCACCCTCTGTCTTCTTTCAGCTAGCCAATTTCTGATCCAAAGCTCTAAATCACCTTCAACCCCATACTTGCGTATTTTCTGCAATAGCCTACCGTGGGGAACCTTATCAAACGCCTTACTGAAATCCATATACACCACATCCACTGCTTTACCCTCATCCACCTGTTTGGTCACCTTCTCGAAAAACTCAATAAGGTTTGTGAGGCACGACCTACCCGTCACAAAACCGTGCTGACTATCTCTAATGTACTTATTCTTTTCAAGATGATTATAAATCCTGTCTCTTATAACCTTTTCCAACATTTTACCCACAACCGAAGTAAGGCTCACAGGTCTATAATTACCAGGGCTGTCTCTACTCCCCTTCTTGAACAAGGGGACAACATTTGCAATCCTCCAGTCTTCCGGCACTATTCCTGTCGACAATGACGACATAAAGATCAAGGACAAAGGCTCTGCAATCTCCTCCCTAGCTTCCCAGAGAATCCTAGGATAAATCCCATCTGGCCCAGGGGACTTATCTATTTTCACATGGTGAAGTAACCTCCCCGCAGCAGAATACCCAGGCCGGAGGAACGGCAGTCATTACCCCCCGACCAGATCGATGGCCCGTGGGACCACCATCGCGACCACTGCCTGCAGCTGCTGAGGTGTGGTATTCCACACTCCTGCAGAAACAGTAGGTCAGCTTTGACCTTGGCAAGGTAATCCAAGGTTGAAACACATCGCGTAGTAGATTTAATGCTACGCACATTAATGGAAGCAATTCTTACACCCATTTTTTACTAAAAATTAGTTGTTGCTTCCCATACCATTTGTCCTCGCCTCCTTGATGAAGGGTCACTGACCCGAAACGTTAACTCTGCTTCTCTTTCCACAGATGCTGCCAGACCTGCTGAGTGGTTCCAGCATTTCTTGTTTTTATTTCAGATTTCCAGCATCCGCAGTATTTTGCTTTTATCTCGCTGTCTCTTGCTGGTTTGCTCAGTACCTTTCTCTGTCTGTTCATTTCTGAGTCCTGATAATATATTCCTGGTTTTCTGTGTGTCTTTCTCTGCCTGCCTCATTGTCGGTGCTGTTACTCAGTGTCCTTGTGTCATTGTGCAGTGAGGGTGAGTCCGTCAGCACGTGTGTTGCTGAGTCCGGGATTCTCGAGAAATCCGACTCCAATCCTATTTTTATAAAAACATTGGGGAATGAACATATTTCACTAACGGGCAGCTGAAATTGAAAACTGTAGTTAGCAGAGTGGTGCAGCCGAAGCTTGCTGGGTCCATAACCCAGAGATCAATGCATCGAAACCATTCTCTGCTATTTATGTTTGGTAATAATACAAACAGTTCACTTTCAAAACATCAAGTATTTACCTAAAATAACAAGATGCTTCCAAAGGCACTCGATTGCAATCAGCTTCTTCTTTCTGGTGAACACATCAATCAGTAACAAATCACTTTTGCTCACACGAACACAAGCTGCAAACACGGACCAGCCGAGTCTCTCCCACTTTGTCAACCCCTTCCTGCAGAGCCTCCTCTCCACCACCAGATGGTGATGTTGGCCACAATAAAAGCAGGACAAATGGTCACAGTGAGGAGACGGTCAGTAACAGAAAATAAAACAATAACAGGGAAAACCTTTACACAACAACAGGGTACATCTTTACACAACAGAAAACATATTTACACAACAGGAAATACCTTTAGATAACAGGCAGAACACAATCATACAAATGCCTTGTTTCTCCATCTCAGTCTCGTTGCCTCTCTCTCTGTCCCTCACTTTTGCTTCCTCACAGTCTATTCTTGGTTTTCTGTGTGTTTTTCTCTCTGTCCCGTTGTCGATGGTGTTACTCAGCGTCCTTGTAACATTGTGTAGCCAGGCTGAGCCTCCCAACACCTGTGTTGCTGTAATAAAAACAGAAAATGCTGGAAATGCTCAGTAGGTCTGGCAAAGAACAAAGATAATTACAGCACAGGAACAGGCCCTTCGGCCCTCCAAGCCTGCGCCGATCCAGAGCCTCTCTCTAAACATGTCGCCTATTTTCTAAGCTTCTGTATCTCTTTTCTTCCTGCCCATTCATGTATCTGTCTAGATACATCTTAAAAGACTCCATCGTGCCCGCATCTGCCACCTCCGCTGGCAATGCGTTCCAGGTGCCCACCACCCTCTGCGTAAAGAACTTTCCACGCATATCCACCCTAAACTTTTCCCCTTTCACTTTGAACTCGTGTCCTCTAGCAATTGAAACCCCACTCTGGGAAAAAGCTTCTTGCTATCCACCCTGTCTATACCTCTCATGATTTTGTACACCTCAATCAGGTCCCCCCTCAACCTCCGTCTTTCTAATGAAAATAATCCTAATCTACTCAACCTCTCTTCATAGCTAGCGCCCTCCATACCAGGCAACATCCTGGTGAACCTCCTCTGCACCCTCTCCAAAGCATCCACATCCTTTTGATAATGTGGCGACCAGAACTGTACGCAGTATTCCAAATGTGGCCGAACCAAAATCCTATACAACTGTAACATGACCTGCCAACTCTTGTACTCAATGCCCCGTCCGATGAAGGAAAGCATGCCGTATGCCTTCTTGACCACTCTAATTACCTGCGTTGCCACCTTCAGGGAACAGTGGACCTGAACACCCAAATCTCTCTGGACATCAATTTTCCCCAGGACTTTTCCATTTACTGTATAGTTCACTCTTGAATTGGATCTTCCAAAATGCATCACCTCGCATTTGCCCTGATTGAACTCCATCTGCCATTTCTCTGCCCAACTCTCCAATCTATCTATATTCTGCTGTATTCTCTGACAGTCCCCTTCACTATCTGCTACTCCACCAATCTTAGTGTCGTCTGCAAATTTGCTAATCAGTCCACCTATACTTTCCTCCAAATCATTAATGTATATCACAAACAACAGTGGTCCCAGCACGGATCCCTGTGGAACACCACTGGTCACACGTCTCCATTTTGAGAAACTCCCTTCTACTGATACTCTCTGTCTCCTGTTGCCCGGCCAGTTCTTTATCCATCTAGCTAGTACACCTTGGACCCTAAGCGCCTTCACTTTCTCCATCAGCCTGCCATGGGAAACTTATCAAACGCCTTACTGAAGTCCATGTATATGACATCGACAGCCCTTCCGTCATCAATCAACTTTGTCACTTCCTCAAAGAATTCTATTAAGTTGGTAAGACATGACCTTCCCTGCACAAAACCATGTTGCCTATCACTGATGAGCCCATTTTCTTCCAAATGGGAATAGATCCTATCCCTCAGTATCTTCTCCAGCAGCTTCCCTACCACTGACGTCAGGCTCACCGGTCTATAATTACCTGGATTATCCCTGCTACCCTTCTTAAACAAGGGGACAATATTAGCAATTCTCCAGTCCTCCGGGACCTCACCCGTGTTTAAGGATGCTGCAAAGATATCTGTTAAGGCCCCAGCTATTTCCTCTCTCGCTTCCCTCAGTAACCTGGGATAGATCCCATCCGGACCTGGGGACTTGTCCACCTTAATGCCCTTTAGAATACCCAACACTTCCTCCCTCCTTATGCCGACTTGACCTAGAGTAATCAAACATCTGTTCCTAACCTCAACATCCGTCATGTCCCTCTCCTCGGTGAATACCGATGCAAAGTACTCGTTTAGAATCTCACTCATTTTCTCTGAGTCCAAGCATAACATTCCTCCTTTGTCCTTTAGTGGGCCAATCCTTTCTCTAGATACCCTCTTTCTCCTTATATATGAATAAAAGGCTTTGGGATTTTCCTTAACCCTGTTTGCTAAAGATATTTCATGACCCCTTTTAGCCCTCTTAATTCCTCGTTTCAGATTGGTCCTACATTCCCGATATTCTTTCAAAGCTTCGTCTTTCATCAGCCGCCTAGACCTTATGTATGCTTCCTTTTTCCTCTTAGCTAGTCTCACAATTTCACCTGTCATCCATGGTTCCCTAATCTTGCCATTTCTATCCCTCATTTTCACAGGAACATGTCTCTCCTGCACGCTAATCAACCTCTCTTTAAAAGCCTCCCACATATCACATGTGGATTTACCTTCAAACAGCTGCTCCCAATCTACATTTCCCAGCTCCTGCCGAATTTTGGTATAGTTGGCCTTCCCCCAATTTAGCACTCTTCCTTTAGGACCACTCTCGTCTTTGTCCATGAGTATTTTAAAGCTTACGGAATTGTGATCACTATTCCCAAAGTAGTCCCCTACTGAAACTTAAACAACCTGGCCGGGCTCATTCCCCAACACCAGGTCCAGTATGGCCCCTTCCCGAGTTGGACTATTTACATCCTGCTCTAGAAAACTCTCCTGGATGCTCCTTACAAATTCTGCTCCATCTGGACTCTAACATTAAGCGAATCCCAGTCAATGTTGGGAAAATTAAAATCTCCTATCACCACCACCCTGTTGCTCCTACATCTTTCCATAATCTGTTTACATATTTGTACCTCTATCTCACGCTCGCTGTTGGGAGGCCTGTAGTGCAGCCCCAACATTGTTACCGCACCCTTCCTATTTCTGAGTTCTGTCCATATTGCCTCACTGCTCGAGTCCTCCATAGTGCCCTCCTTCAGCACAGCTGTGATATCCTCTTTGACCAGTAATGCAACTCCTCCACCCCTTTTACCTCCCTCTCTATCCCGCCTGAAGCATCGATATCCTGGGATAGTTAGTTGCCAATCATGCCCTTCCCTCAACCAAGTCTCAGTAATAGCAATAACATCATACTCCCAGGTACTAATCCAAGCCCTAAGTTCATCTGCCTTACCAACTACACTTCTTGCATTAAAACAAATGCACCTCAGACCACCAGTCCCTTTATATTCATCATCTGCTCCCTGCCTGCTCTTCCCCTTAGTCACACTGACTTCATTATCTCGTTTCTTACAGGCTTTTGTTACTACCTCCTCACTGTCAACTGACCTCAATTGGTTCCCATCCCCCTGCCACATTAGTTTAAACCCTCCCCAACAGCGTTAGCAAAAGCACCTCCAAGGACATTGGTTCCAGTCCGGCCCAGGTGTAGACCGTCCAATTTGTAATAGTCCCACCTCCCCCAGAACCGGTCCCAATGTCCCAAAAATCTGAACCCCTCCTTCCTGCACCATCTCTCAAGCCACGCATTCATCCTGACTATTCTTTCATTTTTACTCTGACTATCACGTGGCACTGGTAGTAATCCTGAGATTACTACCTCTGAGGTCCTACTTTTTAACTTGGCTCCTAACTCCCTAAACTCTGCTTGTAGGACGTCATCCCGTTTTTTACCTATTTCATTAGTGCCTATGTGCACAATGACAACTGGCTGTTCACCCTCCCCCTTTAGAATGTTCTGCAGCCGATCTGAGACGTCCCTGACCCGTGCACCTGGGAGGCAACATACCATTCGGGAGCCTCGTTTTCGACCACAGAACCGCCTATCTACTCCCCTTACAATCGAATCCCCTACGACTATAGCCCTTCCACTCTTTTTCCCGCCCTTCTGAGCAGCAGAGCCAGCCACAGTGCCATGGACCTGGCTACTGCTGCCTTCCCCTGGTGAGCCATCTCCCTCAACAGTATCCAAAACGGTATACTTGTTTTGGAGGGAGATGACCGCAGGGGACTCCTTCGCTGCCTTCCTGCTCTTTCTCTGCCTTTTGGTCACCCATTCCCTTTCTCCCACAGCAATCCTAATCTGCGGTGTGACCAATTCACTAAACGTGCTATCCACGACCTCCTCAGCATCGCGCATGCTCCAAAGTGAGTCCATCCGCAGCTCGAGAGCCGTCATGCGGTCTAACAAGAGCTGCAGCTGGACACACTTCCTGCACGTGAGGGAGCCAGGGTCATCAGCCATGTCCCTGAGCTCCCACATTGAGCAAGAGGAGCATGATACGGGTCTGAGATCTCCTGCCATTTTTAATCTTAAGTTTAAACTTAGTTAAATGAAAAAGGAACGAAAAGTTTTTACCAATCACAATAAAACCAGAGAAATCGAAAAAGCCTTACCTTATAAACACCCCACCGAGTCCTTTTTTTTTTGGTTAGAGGAGGAGGGCGGGTGGGAGACACTACAAGTGTGGTGTCTCGGGTTCAGAAACCGCCCAAATATATAGTGTTTTACTTACCCAGCATCCCCCTGGCCTCCGCCGAAAAACAAAAGGAAATTAAATTTACTTTCAAACTGACTTTCCCAGCTGCTCACTCGCTCACACGCTGCTCCCGAAAAAGCTGCTGCTCTGAAAGGAAAGTTATTTTAAACCGCCCAAATATATAGTGTTTTACTTACCCAGCAGCCCCCTGGCCTCCGCCGAAAAACAAAAGGAAATTAAATTTACTTTCAAACTGACTTTCCCAGCTGCTCACTCGCTCACACGCTGCTCCCGAAAAAGCTGCTGCACTGAGTTCCCTTTTCAAACTTACAGAATTAACTACAATAATGTACTCTGAGATTCAAGTTAAATATCAGCCCAATATTTACACACATTATGAGTTTATAAGTTTCAGTATTAATTCCCATAGTGCATCCTGACATATACATTAGATATAACATAACATAAGAACAGAAGAAATAGGAGCAGGAGTAGGCCATTCGGCCCCTCAAGCCTGCCCTGCCATTCAGTAAGATCATGGCTGATCTGCCCCAGACCTCAACTCCTCTTTCATGCCAGCTCTTCATGGACCTCAACTCTCCAATATTTCAAAAATCTATTTACATCCTCTTTAAATACTTTCAGTGATTTAGCCTCCAATACTGTCTGGGGTAGAGAATTCCAGACATTCACTACCCTCTGAGAGAAGAAATTCCTTTGCATCTCAGTTTTAAATGAGTGTCCCCTTATTCTGTAACTATGTCGGCTAATTTGAGATTCCCCCACTAGTGGAAACATTTTCTCAACATCTACCCTGTTAATAAAAACAAGAAATGTTGGAAATACTCAGCAGGTCTGGCAGCATCTGTGAAGAGAGAAGCAGAGTTAATGTTTCAGGTCAGAGACCCTTCTTCACCCTGTTAAGCCCCCTCAGAATCTTGTACGTTTCAAAAAGATCACCCCTCATTCTTCTAAACACGAATGAATAACCTGTTTCGCCGTTCTTCATAAGTCAACCCCTTCATCTCAGGAATCAGCTGAGTGAATCGCTTTTGAACTCCTCCAATGCCAGTACATCCTTTCTTAAGTCTAAATCTCAAGTGTGATATCAGATTGAGAGAATCTGAAAGATAGCATAACCTGAGATACAAACTGAGATTTCAGTTTAAAACTCCCCCGGATTGTGAAACTAAAAGATACAATAGCAATTTAATTTGTATAGACTGTGCTTTGGATCACATTCCAGCCCTCATACAGTATCAGACTGGAAGATACTGTGGCAATTCCATTAGTGCAGACTCAGCTCTACATTACAGAGCAGGGAACATATTTAAACAACCGGGAACACTTTTACACAAGACGGAACATATTTACACAACTGAGAAGATCTTTACCCAACAGGGAACCATTTTACACAATAACAGAGAACATCTTCACACAACAGCGAATACAGTAACACAACAGAGAACATATTACACAGCAGGAAATATCTTTACACAACAGAGAACACAATTACATAAATCATCAGTCTTTCGTTGTCTCTTGCTTGTTTGCTCAGTACCTTTCTGTTCCCTTCTGGGTCCTGATAATCTCTTTCTGGTTTTCTGTGTGTCTTTCTCTGTCTGTTCCTTTCTGGGTCCTGATAATATCTTCCTGGTTTTCTGTGTGTCTTTCTCTGCCTGCCTCATTGTCGGTGCTGTTACTCAGTGTCCTTGTGTCATTGTGCAGTGAGGGTGAGTCCGTCAGCACGTGTGTTGCTGAGTCCGGGATTCTCGAGAAATCCGACTCCAATCCTATTTTTATAAAAACATTGGGGAATGAACATATTTCACTCACGGGCAGCTGAAATTGAAAACAGTAGTTAGCAAAGTGGTGCAGCGGAAGTGTGCTGGGCCCATAACCCAGAGATCAATGGATCGAAACCATTCTCTACTATTATTGTTTGGTAATAATACAAACAGTTCACTTTCAAAACATCAAGTATTTACCTAAAATAACAAGATGCTTCCAAAGGCACTCGATTGCAATCAGCTTCTTCTTTCTAGTGAACACATCAATCAGTAACAAATCACTTTTGCTCTCACGAACACAAGCTGCAAACACGGACCAGCCGAGTCTCTCCCACTTTGTCAACCCCTTCCTGCAGAGCCTCCTCTCCACCACCAGATGGTGATGTTGGCCACAATAAAAGCAGGACAAATGGTCACAGTGAGGAGACGGTCAGTAACAGAAAATAAAACAATAACAGGGAAAACCTTTACACAACAACAGGGTACATCTTTACACAACAGAAAACATATTTACACACCAGGAAATACCTTTAGATAACAGGCAGAACACAATCATACAAATGCCTTGTTTCTCCATCTCAGTCTCGTTGCCTCTCTCTCTGTCCCTCACTTTTGCTTCCTCACAGTCTATTCTTGGTTTTCTGTGTGTTTTTCTCTCTGTCCCGTTGTCGATGGTGTTACTCAGCGTCCTTGTAACATTGTGTAGCCAGGCTGAGCCTCCCAACACCTGTGTTGCTGTAATAAAAACAGAAAATGCTGGAAATGCTCAGTAGGTCTGGCAGCATCTGTGCAGAGAGAAACAGTTAACAGTTCAGGTCTGTTTCCTTAGCTCACATTAACTTTGTTCTCTCTCCACAGATGCTGCCAGACCTGCTGATTATTTCAAGCATTTTCTGTTTATGTTTCAGATTTCCAGCATCTGCAGTATTTTGCTTTTGTACGTGTGTTGCTGAGTCCGGGATTCTTGAGAAATCCGACTACAATCCTATCTTTATAAAAACATTGGAGAAATGAACATATTTCACTTACAGGCAGCTAAAATTTGACCCGACAGTTAGCAGAGTGGCGCAGCGGAAGCGTGCTAGGCCTGTAACACAGAGGTCGATGGATCGAAACCATTCTCTGCTGTTTATGTTTGGTAGAAACACAAACCGTTCACATTCAAAATATCAAGTGTTTCCCCATAATAACTAGATGTGCTCGATTGCAATCAGCTTTTTCCTTTGAGTGAACACATCAATCAGTGACAAATCACTTTTGCTCACACGAACACAAACTGCAAACACGGACCAGCCGAGTCTCTCCCACTTTGTCAACCCCTTCCTGCAGAGTCTCCTCTCCACCACCAGATGGTGATTTTGGCCACAATAAAACCAGTACAAATGGTCACAGTGAGGAGACGGTCAGCAACAGAAAATAAAACAATAACAGGGAAAACCTTTACACAACAACAGGGGACATCTTTACACAACAGAAAACATATTTACACAACAGGAAATACCTTTAGACAACAGGGAGAGCACAATCATACAAATGCCTTGTTTCTCCATCTCAGTTTCGTTGTCTGTCTCTCTCTCTCCGTTCCTCACTTTTGCTTCCTCACAGTCTATTCGTTTTCTGTGTGTTTTCCTCTCTGTCTCGTTGTCGATGGTGTCACTCAGCGTCCTTGTAACATTGCGTAGCCAGGCTGAGCCTCCCAACACCTGTGTTATAGAACATAGAACAGTACAGCACAGTACAGGCCCTTCTGCCCACGATGATGTGCCGAAACTTTAACCTACTCTAAGATCAAAACTACCTACATACCCTTCATTCTACTATCATCCATGTACCTATCCAAGAGACGCTTAAATGTCCCGAATGTATCTGCTTCTACTACCACCGCTGGCAGTGCATTCCATGCACCCACCACTCTCTTGTGTGAAGAACCTACCTCTGACATCTCCCCGAAACCTTCCTCCATCACCTTAAAATTATGCCCCCTGGTGATAGCCCTTTCCACCCTGGGAAAAAGTCTCTGGCTATCCACTCTATCTATGCCTCTCATCATCTTGTACCCCTCTATCAAGTCACCTCTCATCCTTCTTCGTTCCAATGAGAAAAGTCCCAGCTCCCTCAATCTTTCTTCGTAATACATGCCCTCCAGTCCAGGCAGCATCCTGATAAATCTCCTCTGCACCCTCTCTAAAGCTTCCACATCCTTCCTATAATGAGACGACCAGAACTGAACACAATATTCCAAGTGTGGTCGAACCAGGGCTTGATAGAGCTGCAGCATAACCTCGCGGCTCTTAAACTCAATCCCCCTGTTAATGAAAGCCAACACACCATACGCCTTCTTAACAACCCTATCAACTTGGGTGGCAACTTTGAGCGATCTATGGACATGGGCCCCAAGATCCCTCTGTTCCTCCACACTACCAAGAATCCTGTCTTTTCGCCTGTATTCTGCATTCAAATTCAACCCTCCAAAATGAATCACTTCACACTTTTCCAGGTTGAACTCCATCTGCCACTTCTCAGCCCAGCTCTGCATCCTGTCAATGTCCTGTTGCAACATACAACAGCCTTCCACACTATCCACAACTCCAGCAACCTTCGTGTCATCGGCAAACTTGCTAACCCAGACTTCCACTTCCTCATCCAAGTCATTTATAAAAATCACAAAGAGCAGAGGTCCCAGAACAGATCCCTGCGGAACACCACTGGTCACCGAGCTCCAGGCTGAATACTTTCCATCTACTACCACCCTCTGTCTTCTATGGGCCAGCCAATTCTGTATCCAGACAGTCAGCTTTCCCTGCATCCCATGCCTCCTTACTTTCTGAATGAGCCTACCATGGGGAACCTTATCAAACGCCTTGCTGAAATCCATATACACCACATCCACTGCTCTTCCTTCATCAATGTGTTTTGTCACATCTTCAAAGAATGTAATAAGGCTTGTGAGGCATGACCTGCCCCTCACAAAGCCATGCTGACTATCTCTAATCAAACTATGCTTTTCCAACTAATCATAAATCCTGTCTCTCAGAATCCTCTCCAATAATTTGCCCACTACCTACGTAAGACTGACTGGTCTATAATTCCCAGGGTTATCCCTATTAACCTTCTTGAACAAGGGAATAACATTTGCCACCCTCCAATCATGTGGTACTACTCCAGTGGATAGTGAGGACGCAAAAATCATCGCCAAAGGCGCGGCAATCTCTTCCCTCGCTTCCCTTAATATCCTTGGGTATATCCCGTCTGGCCCCAGGGACTTATCTGTTCTCATGTCTTTCAAAATTTCCAGCACATCCTCCCTCTTAACATCAACCTGTTCGAGCATATCAGCCTGTTTCACGCTGTCCTCACAAACGACCAGGTCCCTCTCACTAGTGAATACTGAAGCAAAGTATTCATTTAGGACCTCCCCTACCTCCTCCGACTCCAGGCACAAGTTCCCTCCACTATCCTTGGTCGGCCCTACCCTCACTCTGGCCATCCTCTTGTTCCTCACATAAGTGTAGAACGCATTGGGATTTTCCTTAATCCTACCCGCCAAGACTTTTTCATGTCCCCTTCTAGCTCTCCTAAGTCTTCAGTTCCTTCCTGGCTACCTAGTAACACTCTAGAGCCCTGTCTGATCCTTGCTTCCTCAACCTTAAGTAAGCTTCCTTCTCCCTCTTGACTAGCTGTTCCACATTTCTTGTCATCCAAGGTTCCTTCACCCTACCATCCCTTCCTTGCCTCATCGGGACAAACCTATCCAGCAGTCGCAGCAAGTGCTCCCTAAACAACCTCCACATTTCTGTCGTGCATTTCCCTGAGAACATCTGTTCCCAATTTATGCACCCCAGTTCCTGCCTAATAGCATTGTAATTCCCCCTCCCCCAATTAAATATTTTCCCATCCCGTCTGCTCCTGTCCCTCTCCATGACGATAGTAAAGGTCAGGGAGTTGTGATCACTATCACCGAAATGCTCTCCCACCGAGAGATCTGCCACCTGGCCTTGTTCGTTGCCAAGCACCAAATCCAACATAGCTTCCCCTCCAGTCAGCCTATCTACACAAACAGGTCAGTGGCAAGTGGTCCAGAGGAAAACCACAAAGAAAAAACATCCCAAAGCCACCACCCAAACCAGTGGCAAGAGGAGGCTCTCTTCTGAATCAGACTGCAACAACTCCTCTTCACTGGACGGGGAAATGCTGGAACGACAGCCCCTTCAAAAGAGGCGGCAGAACTCCGAGATGGATGGTAAAGCATCCCAGCCCCCAGGCACTGGAAGCTGTGATGGGCCCGGCGTGGCCCAACCCCAATGCCCCACACGTAACGACGTGGCCAACGCATCTCAGCTCCGGGACACCGGGAGCAAAGACACGTCTGGCGCACCTGAGCTCCGGGAGACCGGGAGCTGTGATGTTTTCGAGGAGGAACAGATGGAAGCAGCTGAGGACAACCCAATGCTCACTGGCTACAAGAGCCCCCCGATGTCACCCGAGCGGAACAAACCCTGCATGAAAAATCAGGAGCGGTTTCTGAGCCCAATCAACGTGAAACTGCTTGAGCACACGATGGGTATGCAGGAACATCCCGAAGGACTGGGACTAGTGAGGACAAATGGTATGGGAAGCAACAACTAATTTTTAGTAAAAAATGGGTGTAAGAATTGCTTCCATTAATGTGCGTAGCATTAAATCTACTACGCGATGTATTTCAACCTTGGATTACCTTGCCAAGGTCAAAGCTGACCTACTGTTTCTGCAGGAGTGTGGAATACCACACCTCAGCACCTACAGGCAGTGGTCGCGATGGTGGTCCCACGGGCCATCGATCTGGTCGGGGGGTAATGACTGCCGTTCCTCCGGCCTGGGTATTCTGCTGCGGGGAGGTAACTTCACCATCTCCGAAGTTAAGGAGGTGGTGGGCGGTCGCCTCCTCGTAGCAGACGTGATGTACAACAACGCTCCGCTCCGGTTGAACAACGTGTACGCCCCGGTACAACGCAGCGAGCGGCTGACCGTCTTCCAGCAGCTCCCACTGCTGCTGGCGACGTCCAGGCCGGTCATCCTGGGCGGTGACTTCAACTGCATCATCGATGCGGCTGGACGATCCGGCAGTGACGACAGCAAACTGGACGCTCCGTCCAGATTCCTAATAGAAACAGTTAAAGATGACAAACTGCACGACGTCTTCAGCAAACCTGCAGACAGAGCGCAGCGCACATACACATGGTCAAGATCGGACGGGTCTGCCCGTTCCAGGATTGACTTCCTGTTTGTGTCTCGTGCTGTCATGGTCGGATCCATCGACGTCAAGCCGGTGTTCTTCTCCGACCACTGCCTCTTACTGGCTGACTGTCACTTACAGGACGTCCAGCGGGTTGGCAGAGGGACGTGGAAACTCAATGCTACACTGCTGACCCCAGAGAACGTTGAGGAACTCAAAAGAGATTACAAAGGTTGGAGGACCGTGAAACCCCTCTTTGAGTCTCCAGTTCACTGGTGGGAAGCGATTAAGGAGAACATCAAGAGGTTCTTCATCCACAAAGGTGTTCAGAAGGCGAGAGAGAGACAGAGGGAAATGTCCCGACTCCAGAAAATTATGCAAAATCTACTCCGGTTGCAGTCAATGGGGGTCGAGGTCAAGGAGGACCTCCAAGAGGTGAAGAGCCAGCAGGCCTCGCTCTTTGCCAAGGAGGCCTCCAAGATCATCTTCCGGTCCAGAGTCCGCTCCTCGAGCAGGATGAGACGTGCTCGCGTTACTTCTTCCAAAAGGTACACACAGAGAGCTCTGTTATCAGCAGCCTGAAGGAAGAAGATGGCTCGGTAACGTCTTCGCAGACCGACATACTAAGGATCAGCAAATCCTTTTGTGCTGGGCTGCTTGACGCGAAGCCCACAGACAGCAGAGCCTCCCAGTCCTTCCTGTCATCTATCACAGAGGTCCTAGATGACAGCAGGAGGGAGAGACTGGACAAGCCGCTAACTCTGGACGAGCTGACAAAGGCCGTCGAGCCTTTCGAGACGAGTAAAACTCCCGGGAGCGACGGCTTACCGGTCGAGTTGTACTCGGCGCTGTGGGACTGGGTTGGCCCGGACTTGCTAGAAGTATACGAGAGTATGCTCCTGGCCGGCAGCATGTCAGAATCCATGAGAAAAGGCATCATCACGCTCATTTACAAGCAGAAGGGGGAGAGGGCAGAAATCAGAAATTGGCGGCCCATCTCACTGCTCAATGTTGATTACAAAATTCTGTCCAAAGTCATAGCCAGTCGAGTCAAGTCTGCTCTGGAGTTGCTGATTCACCCCGATCAGACCTGTACTGTACCCGGCAGGAAGATCTCTGATAGTCTCGCGCTGCTCAGGGATACGATCGCCGACGTACGGGACAGGAGGGTGGACACCTGCCTCATCAGCCTGGACCAGGAGAAGGCTTTTGACAGGATATCGCACACCTGCATGATGGACGTGCTTTCCAAAGTGGGGTTTGGGGAGGGAATCTGCAATTGGATCCAACTGCTCTACACAAACATCAGTAGCGCAGTCTCAATCAACGGGTGGGAATCTGAAAGTTTCCCGATCAAATCTGGAGTCAGACAGGGCTGTCCTCTGTCCCCGGTCTTGTTTGTTTGCTGTATTGAACCCTTTGCTGAGTCTATTAGGAAGGATGCGAGCATCAGAGGGGTGACAATCCCAGGCAGCGGAGGCACTCAGGTCAAAACCTCCCTGTACATGGATGACGTCGCCGTTTTCTGCTCGGATCCGCTGTCCGTGTGCAGACTGATGAGCATCTGCGACCAGTTCGAACTGGCCTCGGGAGCCAATGTTAACCATGGCAAGAGTGAGGCCATGTTCTTTGGGAACTGGGCTGACCGATCCTTTGTCCCCTTCACCGTCAGGTCAGATTACCTGAAGGTGCTGGGGATATGGTTCGGAAGGGCCGGGGCGTGCACCAAAATATGGGAGGAGCGAGTAGCCAAGGTACGACAAAAGTTGGGCATGTGGGGGCAGTGATCTCTCTCTATTATGGGTAAGAACCTGGTCATCAGGTGCAAGGTGCTCACGTTGTTGCTGTAAGTGGCACAGGTCTGGCCCATACCCCACTCCTGCGCTGTGGCCATCACCCGAGCCAATTCCCGCTTTATCTGAAGACGCAAAATGGACAGGGTCCAGAGGGACACGATGTTCAAACCTCTGGATAAAGGCGAAAAAATGTACTCAACATCGCCCTCAACCTGATGGCCGCATTAGTATGTGGCTGCATCAAGCTGTGCGGAGAGCCCCAGTATGCAAACAGCAACTGTCACTATGTGCTGTGGTTCTATCTGACCCCGGTGTTGCGAAGGATGGATCTGGTCACATTGCCACGGAACGCTCCATCCAGTTGGACTGTGCGTTCGTGGAAATGTTTGTGTGGAAAAACACCTTTGACCACCAATCCATCAGGCAGTGGCCTGCACGGAATGTCCTCAAGTATATTTTTGGAAAAGAAAAGTCTGGAAGAGGAAAGACCGGCGGGAAAGCTCGGTCCAAGGCCAAGTCTCGCTCCTCCCGGGCTGGACTGCAGTTCCCGGTGGGCCGTGTTCACAGGCTCCTGAGAAAGGGCAACTATGCTGAGCATGTGGGTGTCGGAGCCCCGGTCTATCTGGCTGCTGTGCTCGAGTATCTGACCGCTGAAATCCTCGAGTTGGCCAGTAACGCGGCCCAGGACAACAGGAAGACCCGCAACATCCTCAGACACCTACAGCTGGCTGTCCAGAATGACGAGGAGCTCACCAAGCTGCTGGGAGGGGTGACCATCACTCAGGGCTGGGTGCTGCCTAATATCTAGGCCATGCTGCTGCCCAAGAAACCCAGCGCTCCGGGCACCAAAACCAAGGCAATCTGCCAGGATTTTATCAAATACCCAAAGGTTCTTTTCAGAGCCACACACAGTATCATTCTTGTAAATCTCCTCTGTACTCTCTACACAGCAATTATGTCCTTTCTGTCATGTGATGACCAGAACTGTACGCAATACTCCAGCTGTGGCCAAACCACCGTTTTAAACAGTTCTCGCATTACATCCCTGCTTTTGTCGACCAAGAAAGGAAAGCATTCCATATGCCTTCTTCACCACTCTATCGACCTATCCTGTCACTTTCAGGGACCTGTGGACATGCGCTCCAAAGTCTCTCACTTCTTCTACCCATCTCAGTATCTTCCCGTTTATTGTGTATTCCCTTGCTTTGTTTGCCCTCCCCAAATGCATTACCTCACACTTCTCCAGATTGAATTCCATTTGCCACTTTTCCGCCCACTCAATTAATCCATTCATATCATTCTGAAGTCCACAGCCATCCTCCTCACTATCAATTACACGGCCAATTTTTGTGTCATCAGCAAATTTCCCAATCATAGCTCCCACATTTAATTCCAAATAATTAATTTTTTTTTGAAGAGATACAGCACTGAAAGAGGCCCTTCTGCCCACCGAGTCTGTGCCGACCACAAACCATCCATGTTATCCTAATCCTACACTAATTCCATATTCCTACCACATCCCCACCTGCCCCTATATTTCCCTACCACCTACCGATACTAGGGACAATTTATAATGGCCAATTAATCTATCAACCAGCAAGTCTTTGGCATGTGGGAGGAAACTGGAGCACCCGGAGGAAACACACGCAGACACAGGGAGAACTTGCATACTCCACACAGGCAGTACCCAGAATTGAACCTGGGTCGCTGGAGCTGTGAGGCTGCGGTGCTAACCGCTGCGCCACTGTGCTGCCCGTGTGGTAACATACACCACAAACAGCAAGGGACCCAACACTGAGCCCTGTGGAACGCCACGAAAAACCGCTTTCCATTTGCAAAAACATCCGTTGACTACTATCCTTTGTTTGCTGTCACTGAGTCAATTTTGGATCCAACCTGCCACATTCCCCTGTATCCCATGGGCTTTCAATTTATTGGCCAGACTGCCATGTGGGACCTTATCAAATGCCTTACTAAAATCCATGTAAACCACATCCACCGCACTATCCTCATCAATGTTCCTTGTTACTTCCTCAAAAAACTCAATAAAGTTAGTGAGACATGACCTTCCCTTAACAAATCCATGCTGACTATCCCTGATTAATCCGTGCCTTTCGAAGTGGTAGTTTATCCTGTCCCTCAGAATTGATTCGAATAATTTACCCACCACTGAGGTCAGACTTACCACATCCTTTTAAAATAATAGTACAACGTTCGCAGAGCTCCAATCCTCCGGCACCTCCCCCATATCCAGTGAGGATTTGAAGATGATCCTCAGCGCATCCACTATTTACTTCCTGGCTTCCTTTAACAACCTCAGATGCAAACCATCCGGCCCTGGTGATTTATTCATTTTGAAGGATGTCAGACTCTCTAGTACTTCCACTCTCATTATGCTTATCGTATCTAATATTTCACACTCCTCTTCTTTTACTACAATGTCTGCATCATCCCTCTCCTTTGTGAAGGCAGAGACAAAAAACTCATTAAGAACCCCGCCCACATCTTCTGGATCCACACAGATGTTCCCTTGTACATCTCTGATAGGCCATACCCTTTCCTTAGTTATCCTCTTGCTCTTAATGGACTGATAAAACATCTTTGGGTTTCCTTCAAGTAGTTGTATCCAGTCCACATCCACCAAATCACCTCTCAGTTTTGTAAAATTTGCCTTCCCCCAATTTAGAACTTTTACTTTTCGAGCTGCCCTGCCATTACTTAGCTTTACAAACTCATTATTGCTCGTGTAATAAGTGTAATAAGTAGAATAATTTACCAGTTACTCACCGATCAGCTTCTTCCCCTGTACCATGGAGGCTGAAAAGGCAGAAGAGACCAAAGAGCACCTCCTTCCCCCAGTCAGTGAAGTCCCTCACACATCAACTCACAGCTTTACACTCTGTCCAAACAGCACTTTCTAATTAGTAATTATTCATAAATTACACTAACTAAAACATTAGTAACCTGACCAATTACAAGGTAGCTATTTGAGGGTTTTTAAACAAAGAGCTTTTTTCCCTATCCCAAAGGCTCTTTTCAGATCCACCCACAGTATCTGAAAGGGCTGATTACTGTCTGAAGTCTGCTGTACCCACACCTCTGTCTATCCCTCTTCATCTAGAACAACCAGCATCATCTTCCATTCCTTTCACCATCATGTGTTTAACTCGCTTCTCCTTATAGACAGTCAGATATCAATGTAATAATGAAATGATCTGTGTCAGTGCTGGCCATTTCCCTGTCCTGATTTCAGACCCTACTCTGGACACTTGTTTCCCATTCCAGGACCTTCTTGTATTAATATTCAGCACCACCTGTCAGTCAGAAACTTGTCTCAATGAACCGATCCTTTCACTGAACTTCCAACTGCTGCTGTCTATTTCTCGAGGGAAAGAGCTGCTCACTGTATAAGGATGTGAGGGGAATGTAACCCGGCTGCTGGTGAGACGGTCCCGTCTTCTCAATCAAAAGCCTTTTATTTTACTACAGTGATTCCCAGATTCCCAGCTGGTCTGTTGAGGATTTTGTTTTCACAGAAATATCTTGTTAAATACAAATCTGATTCCACATGTCAGTAACAGGACAGAATGGGAACCTTTTAAAAGGATGAAGCAACTATTTCAGTGGCTACTCACTGTCCCCCTGAAGCCTGTGTGAAGGGGAATTACCAATAGTCTGTAATTTATTACTTCCACACCGAGTTTGAGTTATTTGTCGCGTGAAAGATTGCTGAACGGAGTCTTTTACTGTCAGTTGCGGATGAGAAGTTGACAAAAATTGGCAAAATAAAGCTGTTCATAAAATAGCACCAGCAATTTGAGTCGGTAAAAGCAAAATTGTGTTTTAAAAGTTTATTTAAACCGCTACGGGAAAAAAGATTTTTATGTACTTTTCCAGTCGATCACTTCTTTTCCACAGTGAAATTGGCGGCTTTCACAAATTCAAATATTCTGCCAGGTTGACAGGTTCAACCAATGATTTTTTGTATTTTGTGCTTCGAGATTCTCTGATTGAATCATTCATGTAAGTTAATGGCTGTGTGGACTAATGGATAAGGCGTCTGACGTCGGTGTATTTTATGATGTTATCAGAAGATTGCAGGTTCGAGTCCTGCCACGGTCATTTTGACCCGCAGGGATTTGGGGATTGAGTCGGGGACTGAACAGATTGGAAACCCGACATGGACTCAATGGGGCGAATGGCCTCCTCATGTGCTGTCACTGACTTTATGAGAAGAGGGTGACCAATCAGAAGTGGGCTGGGGTTACAGCGGGTTCAAACTGCAGGAATTCCAGGTCCCTGAATGACTGAGCTGAAACTTCTCAGTTTCACTGCAGGAAACACCGTCTCGGGGGAAATAACATCACAAATAATTCCATTTGACTAATTATTCAATTATAAAACAATGTGAAGGTGTGATGTTACTTTTCACTGTGAGGGGAGAATCCGCCATCTGGGTAAATCAGCAACTTTATAACATCGTCTGTACGTTTAGAAAAGAAACGATGAAAACTCTCCCCATAACCCTGGTGTGGTGGAAAGGCTCAATTCAGAGATTGGAATATAACGAGAGCACAACATAAATCATTAACTGATATTTCCGGCATAAAACACACCCCAGCTCCCGTTCCCATGTCACTGTTGTCCCTATGAGGCGGTGGGTGACTCTGAAAAGAGACTTTGTTTTGTGTTTCTGCAGGAAAACCACAAAGATCCTCCCAGGCAGTGAAACTCATCTTCCCAGAATCTCCATACCAGATTGAAACAGAAAACACAAAGACAGTGAGAAAGTTCCAGAGAGTTACTGAGCATTAAAACCAATGAAATAAACCAATTCTAGAGAGATGTTGGTGCAGCTTTTTCAGAGCGATTGTGGGTGGCTCTTAATAGAGCCGTTGTGTTTGGAGCGTTTTCACTACATGGTGGAGTTTTACTTGGAGTTGATGTACTTCGTCACTCACTTTGTCCCTTCTCACATTCCGAGCGCTTTGTTGGGTGGAAATATTTATTCAGGCAGTTTCAACAGCTCAGAGCCGACATTGAGTCAGAAACCAGAAATGGGAGTACGGGACACAGACAAGGAATTTATGCTGGACCTTTAGAAATCTCACTGGTTATAGGCCTCAGTTAGAGCGTTGTGTCTAATTCCATGCTCCACACTTTAGCAGGAATGTCAAGGCCTCAGAGAGGGTGCAGAGGAGATTTACTGGAATGGTATCAGAAATGCAGGAACTCAGCTAATGTGGAAAGAATAGGGGTCTGGGGTGTGTGAAGCTGGGGTCCTTCTTCTGAGAGCAGAATGGCAGTTAATAGTTGTGTTCAACATTGTGAAGAGTTTTTATAAGAATAAAGAAGTTTGACTGCAATTAGACAGAGCCTTGGTGAGTTCACACATTATGGGCGGCACAGTGGCGCAGTGGTTAGCACCGCAGCCTCACAGCTCCAGCAACCCGGGTTCAATTCTGGGGACTGTCTAGGTGGAGTTTGCAAGTTCTCCCTGTGTCTGTGTGGGTTTTCTCCAGGTGCTCCGGTTTCTTCGCACAAGCCAAAAAACTTGTTGGTCGGTAAATTGGCCATGATAAATTGTCCCTGGTTTAGGTAGGTGGGAGGGAAATATCGGGTCGGTGGGGATGTGGTAGGAATATGGGATTAGTGTAGGATTAGTATAAATGGGTGGTTGTTGGTCAGCACAGACTCGGTGGGCCGAAGGGCCTTTTTCAGTGCTGTATCTCTCTGTGACTCTAGAGATGTGGATGCTCGTTGGGTATATCCAAGAGAGAGATCGATAGGTTTTTGGATACTAAGGGAATCAAGGGATTTGTGCTAGTGTGGTAAGATGGAGTTGATGTAGGAAATCAGCTGTGATCTTATTGAATGGCAGAGCTATTTCGATGGGCCGAATGGCCCACTCCTATTTTTTATGTAACGTTCCATTCCTCTCAGGGAATATTTTATTTTCAAAAAGAGAAATACTGCACACACTGGAAATCTGAATAATAACAGAAGATTCTGGAAACACTCAGCAGTTCCAGCAGTATCTGTGGAGAGAGGAAGGTAGGAGCAATGTTTCAGGTCTATAGAAGGGTCACAGAACTGGACCACTAACCCGAGCTTCTCTTCTCCACAGTTGCTCCCGGACTGGCTGAGTGTTTTCAGTATTTTAGGCTTTTTCTTTCTGTATTTCATCCTTTTCCCACTTGACTATTTGCTGTGAAACTTTCAGCGTTGTGCTCAATTCTTTGTGTCGTTGTGTTTGCTTTATTTGAAGTAATGTAAATAGTTTCCTGAAATGAATTTGCCAAATGGTTGGGCAAATTGTTCCAACCAGTTTTTGAGCAAGTTCTCCACATGCACAGTGAAGGATTCCTTCACATTTGCGAAGACCACACAGGACTTGCATATCGATAGCAATGCCGTGTCCATGTGTCATTTGACATTGCTAGCCCATTCACCAATGTACCACTTCAGGAAGCCATATATATTTGCACTGCAGTGCTATATCATGGTGATCTATACCCGTCACCATTGTGTGAATCTGTATTCATTGAACTTATGAACTCGGCAACTTGCACAGTTGAGTTCAGTTTTATTGACACCATGCATTGCTGGTGTTGCCATGGGATCCCCTCTAGGCCCAGCTCTCACAAACATCTTTGTTGGATTCCATGACAAAACTGTTTTTAAGGGAATGACACCTAACCTCCGACCGCTTGCATATTTCCAATATGTAGATGATACGTTTGCTAAATTTGAATCCGCAGCTGCATGAAATAATTTCCTTGCACGTCTTCATGGGCTCCATCCTACACTCAAATTCACCTTTGGAATGGAGCAGTCAAATGAGCTCCCTTTCCTTGATGTACTAGTTGAGAAATCTGCTAAGGGGTTTTCTACCACGGTCTACCTCAAACCTACCTTCACTGGTCAATACACGCGTTGGGATTATTACAGTTCCACGCGCTATAAAATTGGTCTTATCGACAACGTCATAAATAGGGCTGAGCCATTTGCTCACCATGCAAGCTTGATGCTGAAATAGGGCGAATCAAAGACATCCTGCATTACAATGGCGACACTGATCAGATCATTCTCACTGTATATCACACAAACTTATAAACGGGCTGAAGGACGTCATTTTGAGCCCTGAAAAGTGCCCAGTCTCCCTCAAATTACCCTGGAAGGGTAATATATCCCCAGTATTTGAGTAACAGGTGAAGCGAGCTGTTTCCTGCTGTTACTATGCAGGAGCAACAAGTGTGGTGTTTGGCACTAACAGGATGCTGCTATCAAGCAAAAGAGACATCCTGACTATCACACAAATAAGTAACGTGATATATGAATTTCAATACCAGTGTGATGCTAGGTTTCTAGACCGTACATCCCAAAACTGGCGGATTGTATCAAATAACATGTCCCTTCCGCTGTTCGCAATGGGCCCAACCCAACCAACCCGTGCTTGCAAAACTCAAAACACAGTATCCAACATGAGATGTGATTCCACAATAGGACAACATTTGCTAAATAATTCTTAGTGTGCTAAGAATTACACTGACAACCGATTTAAGACTGTCAGTAGGGCTCGCAGTGTGGTGCACTGGTGTGTACTGTAAGCTACATATATTAATACACAGGGCCCTGTTCTTTGCAGACAGAAAGAACATGCACACATGTTGTGCCAGTTTCAGCTCAACAAAATAAGTGACAGCCATTCACTGGCTCATTCCACAGGGCAATGCCGTGACCAATCAGAGTCAAGCTGCCTGGTTTAAATTTCAGACAAAGCTGTGCAGTTATCTGTCAGTTACCATAAACTGATGCATTCTGAATGGCAATGCCTCGACCAATCAGAGTTTACTTGCCAACCAATCAGCACTCTCTTCTCATACAGAAGAAAGTTGTTGTTTTCCCTTAAATTGGTATTCTTGTGGATTGCCCTGCTGAGTGCAAGACGAAAACAACTGGCTACCAAAGTTTGGACAACATGTCACTATTTTCACGAAATGATTACTTTTATTTTCAATATAAAAATATAAAGCAATATGAGTGTAACATTTACAGACAAATTCTATTACCTCACATTGCCTGATTCTTTCACACTGACAGACTATGTGAACTACTGTCCCGATTTTGCAGTTCTCACTTCCAGTTAGCAAATGTCAGCAATCTGTGATACAGTGCAGTTTACAGACCAGACCGTCAATCACAACATGCAATAATTGTTCAGCTTATGTTGGACTGGTGGGATTTAGAAATACTAGGAATTGAGATGAGCTGTTATTGTATTTAATTATTTGTTTCATGGGATGTGGACGTCGCCAGCCAGGCCAGCATTTATTGTCCATCCCTAATTGCCCATGAGAAGGTGGTGATGAGCTTCCATCTTGAACCACTGCAGTCCATGTGGGGTAGGTACACCCACAGTGCTATTAGGAAGGGAGTTCCAGGATTTTTACCCAGCGACAGTGAAGGAAGGAATGGCGATATAGTTCCAAGTCAGGATGATGTGTAGCTTGGAGGAGAACTTTCAGGTGGTGGTATTCCCATGCATCTGCTGCCCTTGTCCTTCTAGGCAGTAGAGGATGCAGGTTTGGAAGGTGCTGCCTGACTAGCCTTGGTGCATTGTTGCAGTGCATCTTGTAGATGGTACACACTGCTGCCACTGTACGTCAGTGGTGAAGGGAGTGAATGTTGTGGACGGGGTGCCAATCAAGCGTGTTGCTTTGTCCTGGATGGTGTCGAGCTTCTTGAATGTTGTTGGAGCTGCACCCATCCGGGCAAGTGGATAGTATTCCATCACACTCCAGACTTGTGCCTTGTAAATGGTGGACAGGCTTGGGGAGTCAGGAGGTGAGTTACTCACCGCATGCTTCCTACCCTCTGACCAGCTCATGTAGTCACACTATTTATAAGGCTACTCCAGTTCAGTTTCTGGTCAATGGGAACCCCCAGGAAGTTGATAGTGGGGGATTCAGCGATCGTAATGCCGTTGAATGTCAATGGGAGATCGTTAGATTCTCTCTTGTTCGAGATGGTCATTGCCTGGCACTTGTGTGGCGCGAATGTTACTTGCCACTTATCAGCCCAAGCCTGGATATTGTCCAGGTCTTGCTGCATTTCTACATGGACTGCTTCACTATTTGAGGAGTCGCGAATGGTGCTAAATTTTGCAATCATCAGTGAACATCCCCACTTCTGACCTTATGATTGAAGGAAGGTCACTGATGAAGTAGTGAAGAAGGTTGGGCCGTGGATACTACCCTGAGGAACTCCAGCAGTAATGTCCTGGAGCTGAGATGATTGACCTCCAACAATCACAACCATTTTCCTTTGTGCTAGGTACGATTCCAACCAGTGCAGAGTTTTCCTCTTGATTCCCATTGACTCCAGTTTTGCTCTGGCTCCTTGATGCCATACTCAGTCAAATGCTACCTTGATGTCAAGGGCAGACACTCTCACCTCACCTCTTGAGTTCAGCTCTTTTGTCCTTGTTTGAACCAAGGCTGTAATGAGGTCAGGAGCTGAATGGCCCTGGCGGAACCCAACTGAGCGTCACTGAACAGGTTATTGCAAAGCAAGTGCCCCGTCGATGACATCTTCCATCACGATACTGATGATTGAGAGTAGACTGATTTGGCAGCAATTGGCTGGGTTGGAATTGTCCTGCTATTTGTGTACAGGACATACCTGGGCAATTTTCCACATTGCCGGGTAGATGCCAGTATTGTACCTGTACTGGAACAGCTTGGCTAGGGGCGCGGCACGTTCTGGAGCACAGGTCTTCAGTACTATTGCTGGAATATTGTCAGGGCACGTAGCCTTTGCTGTATCCAGTGCCTTCAGTCGTTTCTTGATATCACATTGAGTGAATCGAATTGGCTGAAGACTGGCATCTGTGATGCTGGGGACTTCAGAAGGAGGCCGAGATGGATCATCAACCCAGCACTTCTGGCTGCAGATTGTTTCAAATTCTTCATCCTTATCTTTTGCACTGATGTGCTGGGCTCCCCCATCATTGAGGTTGGGGATATTTGTGGAGCCACCTCCTCCTGTTGGTTGTTTAATTGTCCACCACCATTCATCATTGGATGTGGCAGGGTGTAGATCTGATCCGTTAGTTGTGGGATCACTTAGCCCTGTCTATTACATGCTGCTTCTGCTGTTTGGCATGAAAGTAGTCCTGGGCTGTAGCTTCATCAGGCTGATGCCTCATTTCAAGGTATGCCTGGTGCTGCTCCTGGCATGCCCTCCTGCACTCTTCATTGAATTAGGGTTGATCCCCCAGCTTGTTGGTAATGATAGAGTGGGGGAATATGCCGGGCCATGAGGTTATAGAATGTGGTTGACTACAATTCTGCTGCTGCTAATGGTCCACAGCACCTCATGGATGCCCAGTTATACATTGCTGGTTCTGTTCAAAATCTATCCCATTTAGCACAGTGGTAGTGGCACACAACACGATAGAGGGTATCCTCAATGTGAAGACGGGACTTCATCTCCACAAGGACTGTGCCGTGGTCACTCCTACCAATACTGTCATGGACTGATGCATCTGCGGCAGGCAGATTGGTGAGGATGAGTTCAAGTATGTTTTTCCCTCTTGTTCGTTCCCTCACCACCTACCGCAGACCCAATCGAGCAGCTATGTCCGTTAGGACTCGGCCAGCATGGTCAGTAGTGGTGCTACCGAGCCACTCATGGTGATAGACATTGAAATCCCCCAGCCAAACTACGTTCTGGACCCTTGCCACCCTCAGTGCTCCCACCAAGTGGTGTTCATCAGTCTTTCGCTGTCACTTGCTGGTTTGCTCAGTACCGTTCTCTCTCTGTTCCTTTCTGAGTCCTGATAATATCTTCCTGGTTTTCTGTGTGTCTTTCTCTGCCTGCCTCATTGTCGGTGCTGTTACTCCGTGTCCTTGTGTCATTGCGCAGTGAGGGTGAGTCCGTCAGCATGTGTGTTGCTGAGTCCGGGATTCTTGAGAAATCCGACTACAATCCTATTTTTATAAAAACATTGGGGAAATGAACATATTTCACTAACGGGCAGCCAAAATTTAAAACAGCAGTTAGCAGAGTGGCGCAGTGGAAGCGTGCTGGGCCCATAACCCAGAGGTCAATGGATCGAAACCATTTTTTGCTATTTCCACTTCGTAATAATGCAAACTGTTCACTTTCAAAACATCAAGTATTTCCCCATAATAACAAGATGCTTCCAAAGGCACTCTATTGCAATCAGCTTCTTCCTTCCAGTGAACACATCAATCAGGAACAAATCACATTTGCTCACACGAACACAAGCTGCAAACACGGACCAGCCGAGTCTCTCCCACTTTGTCAACCCCTTCCTGCAGAGCCTCCTCTCCACCACCAGATGGTGATGTTGGCCACAATAAAACCAGGACAAATGGTCACAGTGAGGAGACGGTCAGTCACAGAAAATAAAACAATAACAGGGAAAACCTTTACACAACAACAAGGGACATCTTTACACAACAGAAAACATATTTACACACCAGGAAATACCTTTAGACAACAGGGAGAACACAATCATACAAATGCCTTGTTTCTCCGTCTCAGTCTCGTTGTCTCTCTCTCTGTCCCCCAGTTTTGCTTCCTCACTGTCTATTGGTTTTCTGTGTGTTTTTCTCTCTGTCCCGTTGTCGATGGTGTTACTCAGCGTCCTTGTAACATTGTCTAGCCAGGCTGAGCCTCCCAACACCTGTATTGCTGTAATAAAAACAGAAAATGCTGGAAATGCTCAGTAGGTCTGGCAGCATCTGTGGAGAAAGAAACAGTTAACAGTTCAGATCTGTTTCCTTAGCTCACATTAACTTTGTTCTCTCTCCACAGATGCCGCCAGACCTGCTGACTATTTCAAGCATTTTCTGTTTATGTTTCAGATTTCCAGCATCCGCAGTATTTTGCTTTTGTACGTGTGTTGCTATGTCTGGGACTGTTTGAGTGCAATGCTATTGCTTTATAAACAGCGTTGAAACAAACATTTATCTCGCTAACACACAGCACTAATACACAGCTGGATATAAACAGCAGCCTGCAGCAGAGGGCGCAGTGGAAGTTTATTAACACAAATAATTCACCAACACTATATTTACTGCTATCCCCAATCACACCACGCTTCGTCTTAACACGTTTTACTCTTTATTTGCATCAACATCTTCCTTCCAGTAAACACTTCAATTTGGAACACAGCTTCCAAATCACCTTTATTCACAAACCCCAACACACACCAGCCCAGACTTTCCCCTTCCTGTCAACCCATTCCTGCATCACTGCCTCTCCACCAACAGTTGTTGCTAGTATCATACAATCATAGAATGGCTGCAGCACAGAAGGAGGCCATTCAGCCTGTCGAACCCGTGCTGGCTCTCTGTTAGAGCACTAAAATAAAAACAAAATACTGCGGATGCTGGAAATCTGAAACAAAAACAAGAAATGCTGGATTCACTCAGCAGGTCTGGCAGCATCTGTGGAAGGGTCACTGACCCGAAACGTTAACACTGCTTCTCTTTCCACAGATGCTGCCAGACCTGCTGAGTGAATCCAGCATTTCTTGTTTTTGTCTCTGTTAGAGCAACTCACCTCATTTCACTCCCCAGTCAGTTCAATTTTGGAGGTGGGAAAACTTCTCGAAAGAATAATTCGGGACAAAATTAATAGTCCCATGGACAAATGTGGGTTAATTCAAGAAAGCCAGCATGGATTTCTTAAGGGAAAATCATGTTTAACTGTCCTGCTGGAGTTTTTTGATGAGGTAACAGAGAGGGTTGATGAGGGCAATGCTGTTGATGTGGTCTACATGGACTTTCAAAAGGTCTGGCAGCATCTGAAAGGTCACTGACCTGAAACGTTAACTTTGCTTCTCTCTGTACAGATGCTGCCTGACCTGCTGAGTATTTCCAGCATTTCTTGTTTTCATTATGGCACAGAGTTCCCTTTTCAAACTTACAGAATTAACCACAATAGTGTACTCTGAGATTCAAGTTAAATATCAGCCCAATATTTACACACATTATGAGTTTATAAGTTTCAGTATGAATTCCCATAGTGCATCCTGACATATACATTAGATATAACATAACATAAGAAATAGGAGCAGGAGTAGGCCATTCGGCCCCTCAAGCCTGCCCCGCCATTCAGTAAGATCATGGCTGATCTGCCCCAGACCTCAACTCCTCTTTCATGCCAGCTCTTCATAGACCTCAACTCTCCAATATTTCAAAAATCTATTTACATCCTCTTTAAATACTTTCAGTGATTTAGCCTCCAATACTGACTGGGGTAGAGAATTCCAGACATTCACTACCCTCTGAGAGAAGAAATTCCTTTGCATCTCAGTTTAAATGAGTGTCCCCTTATTCTGTAACTATGTCGCCTAGTTTGAGATTCCCCCACTAGTGGAAACATCTTCTCAACATCGACCCTGTTAATAAAAACAAGAAATGCTGGAAATACTCAGCAGGTCTGGCAGCATCTGTGAAGAGAGAAGCAGAGTTAATGTTTCAGGTCAGAGACCCTTCTTCACCCTGTTAAGCACCCTCAGAATCTTGTACGTTTCAAAAAGATCACCCCTCATTCTTCTAAACACGAATGAATAACCTGTTTAGCCGTTCTTCATAAGTCAACCCCTTCATCCCAGGAATCAGTTGAGTGAATCGCTTTTGAACTCCTCCAATGCCAGTACATCCTTTCTTAAGTCTAAATCTCAAGTGCGTCATCAGATTGAGAGAATCTGAAAGATAGCATAACCTGAGATACAAACTGAGATTTCAGTTTAAAACTCCCCTGGATTGTGAAACTAAAAGATACAATAGCAATTCAATTTGTATAGACTGTGCTTTGGATCATATTCCAGCCCTCATACAGTATCAGACTGGAAGATACTGTAGCAATTCCATTAGTGCAGACTCAGCTCTACATTACAGAGCAGGGGACATATTTAAACAACCGGGAACACTTTTACACAAGACGGATCATATTTACACAACTGAGAAGATATTTACCCAACAGGGAACCATTTTACACAATAACAGAGAACATCTTTACACAACAGCGAATATAGTTACACAACAGAGAACATATTACACAGCAGGAAATATCTTTAAAAGAACACAGGGAACATCTTTACACAACAGAGAACACAATTACATAAGTCATCAGTCTTTCGCTGTCTCTTGCTGGTTTGCTCAGTACCTTTCTCTGTCTGTTCCTTTCTGAGTCCTGATAATATCTTCCTGGTTTTCTGTGTGTCTTTCTCTGTCTGTTCCTTTCTGCGGCCTGATAATCTCTTCCAGGTTTTCTGTGTGTCTTTCTCTGTCTGTTCCCTTCTGGGTCCGAATGATCTCTACCCGGTTTTCTGTGTGTCTTTCTCTGCCTGCCTCATTGTCGGTGCTGTTACTCTGTGTCCTTGTGTCATTGGGCAGTGAGGGTGAGTCCGTCAGCACGTGTGTTGCTGAGTCCGGGATTCATGAGAAATCCGACTCCAATCCTATTTTTATAAAAACATTGGGGAAATGAACATATTTCACGAACAGGCAGCTAAAATTTAAACCAGCAGTTTGCAGAGTGGCGCAGCGGAAGCGTGCTGGGTCGATGGATCGAAACCATTCTCTGCTATTTATGTTTGGTCGGAAGACAAACAGTTCACTTTCAAAACATCAAGTGTTTCCCCATAATAACAAGATGCGCTCGATTGCGATCAGCTTTTTCCTTCTCGTGAACACATCAATCAGTAACAACTCACTTTTGCTCACACGAACACAAGCTGCAAACACGGACCAGCCGAGTCTCTCCCACTTTGTCAACCCCCTTCCTGCAGAGCCTCCTCTCCACCACCAGATGGTGATGTTGGCCACAATAAAACCAGGACAAATGGTCACAGTGAGGAGACGGTCAGCAACAGAAAATAAAACAATTACAGGGAAAACCTTTGCACAACAACAGGGGACATCTTTACACAACAGAAAACATATTTACACAACAGGAAATACCGTTACACAACAGGGAGAACACAATCATACAAATGCCTTGTTTCTCCATCTCAGTTTCGTTGTCTGTCTCTCTCTCTCCATTCCTCACTTTTATTTCCTCACAGTCTATTAGTTTTCTGTGTGTTTTTCTCTCTGTCCCGTTGTCGATGGTGTCACTCAGCGTCCTTGTAACATTGCGTAGCCAGGCTGAGCCTCCCAACACCTGTGTTAGAGAACATAGAACATAGAACAGTAAAGCACAGTACATGCCCTTCGGCCCACGATGTTGTGCCGAACCTGTAACCGACTCTAAGATCAAAACTACCTACATACCTTTCATTCTACTATCATCCATGTACCTATCCAAGAGACGCTTAAATGTCCCTAATGTATCTGCTTCTACTACCACCGCTGGCAGTGCATTCCACGCACCCACCACTCTCTGTGCAAAGAACCTACCTCTGACATCTCCCTGAAACCTTCCTCCATCACCTTAAAATTATGCCCCCTGGTGATAGCCCTTTCCACCCTGGGAAAAAGTCTCTGGCTATCCACTCTATCTATGCCTATGATCATCTTGTACCCCTCTATCAAGTCACCTCTCATCCTTCTTCGTTCCAATGGGAAAAGCCCCAGCACCCTCAACCTTTCTTCGTAAGACATGCCCTCCAGTCCAGACAGCATCCTGATAAATCTCCTCTGCACCCTCTCTAAAGCTTCCACATCCTTCCCATAATGAGACGACCAGAACTGAACACAATATTCCAAGTGTGGTCTAACCAGGGCTTTATAGAGCTGCAGCATAACCTCGTGGCTCTTAAACTCAATCCCCCTGTTAATGAAAGCCAACACACCATACGCCTTCTTAACAACCCTATCAAACTTGGGTGGCAACTTTGAGCGATCTATGGACATGGGCCCCAAGATCCCTCTGTTCCTCCACACTACCAAGAATCCTGTCTTTTAGCCTGTATTCTGCATTCAAATTCGACCTTCCAAAATGAATCACTTCACACTTTTCCAGGTTGAACTCCATCTGCCACTGCTCAGCCCAGCTCTGCACCCTGTCAATGTCCCGTTGCAACCTACAACAGCCTTCCACACTATCCACAACTCCAGCAACCTTCGTGTCATCGGCAAACTTGCTCACCCAGATTTCCACTTCCTCATCCAAGTCATTTATAAAAATCACAAAGCGCAGAGGTCCCAGAACAGATCCCTGCGGAATACCACTGGTCACCGAGCTCCAGGCTGAATACTTTCCATCTACTACCACCCTCTGTCTTCTATGGGCCAGCCAATTCTGTATCCAGACAGCCAACTTTCCCTGCATCCCATGCCTCCTTACTTTCTGAATGAGCCTACCATGGGGAACCTTATCAAACTCCTTGCTAAAATCCATATACACCACATCCACTGCTCTTCCTTCATCGATGTGTTTTGTCACATCTTCAAAGAATTCAATAAGGCTTGTGAGGCATGACCTGTCCCTCACAAAGCTATGCTGACTGTCTCTAATCAAACTATGCTTTTCCAACTAATCATAAATCCTGTCTCTCAGAATCCTCTCCAATAATTTGCCCACTACCGACACAAGACTGACTGGTCTATAATTCCCAGGGTTATCCCTATTCCCTTTCTTGAACAAGGGAATAACATTTGCCACCCTCCAATCATGTGGTACTACTCCAGTGGACAGTGAGGACGCAAAGATCATCGGCAAAGGCGCGGCAATCTCTTCCCTCGCTTCCCGTAATATCCTTGGGTATATCCCGGCTGGCCCCAGGGACTTATCTGTCCTCATGTCTTTCAAAATTTCCAGCACATCCTCCCTCTTAACATCAACCTGTTCGAGCATATCATCCTGTTCCACGCTGTTCTCACAAACATCCAGGTCCCTCTCACTGGTGAATACTGAAGCAAAGTATTCATTTAGGTCCTCCCCTACCTCCTCCGACTCCAGGCACAAGTTCCCTCCACTATCCCTGATCGGCCCTACCCTCAGTCTGGCCATCCTCTTGTTCCTCACATAAGTGTAGAACGCATTGGGATTTTCCTTAATCCTACCCGCCAAGACTTTTTCATGTCCCCTTCTAGCTCTCCTAAGTCCATTCTTCAGTTCCTTCCTGGCTACCTTGTAACCCTCTGGAGCCCTGTCTGATCCTTGCTTCCTCAACCTTAAGTAAGCTTCCTTCTTCCTCTTGACTAGCTGTTCCACATTTCTTGTCATCCAAGGTTCCTTCACCCTACCATCCCTTCCTTGCCTCATCGGGACAAACCTATCCAGCAGTCGCAGCAAGTGCTCCCTAAACAACCTCCACATTTCTGTCGTGCATTTCCCTGAGAACATCTGTTCCCAATTTATGCACCCCAGTTCCTGCCTAATAGCATTGTAATTCCCCCTCCCCCAATTAAATATTTTCCCATCCCGTCCGCTCCTGTCCCTCCCCATGACTACAGTAAAGGTCCGGGAGTTGTGATCACTATCTCCGAAATGTTCTCCCACCGAGAGATCTGCCACCTGGCCTGGTTCGTTGCCAAGCACCAAATCCAACATAGCCTCCCCTCTAGTCGGCTTATCTGCATATTGAGTCAGGAAACCTTCCTGGACACACCTGACAAAAACTGCTCCATCCAAACTATTTGCACGAAGGAGGTTCCAATCAATATTTGGGAAGTTGAAGTCACCCATGACAACAACCCTGTTACTTCTGCACCTTTCCAAAATCTGCCTCCCAATCTGTTCCTCCGTGTCTCTGTTGCTATTAGGGGGTCTATAGAAAACTCCCAATAAAGTGACTGCTCCTTTCCTGTTTCTGACTTCCACCCATAATGACTCAGTAGACAAACCCTCCTCGATGACCTCCCTTTCTGCAGCTGTGATACTATCCCTGATTAACAATGCAACTCCCCCACTTCTTTTACCTCCCTCCCTATTCCTTTTGAAACATCCAAACCCGGGAACATCCAACATCCATTCCTGCCCCTGTGATCTCCAAGTGTCCGTAATGGCCACAACATCGTAGCTCGAAGTACTGATCCATGCTCTAAGTTCATCACCCTTATTTCTGACACTTCTTGCATTAAAATAGACACACTTCAACCCATCATACTGGCTGAAACTTTGCCCTGTCAACTGTCTAACCTTCCTCACAGACTCTCTGCACTCTGTATCTGCCTGTTCAACAGCTACCCCATCCACTGATCCGTAGCTCCGGTTCCCATACCTCTGCCAAACTAGTTTAAACCCTCCCGAAGAGCTCTAGCAAACCTCCCGCCCAGGATATTGGTGTCCCTCCAGTTCAGATGCAACCCGTCCTTCTTGTCCAGGTCCCACCTTCCCCAGAAGGTATCCCAATGATCCACATAACTGAAGCCCTCCCTGCTACACCAGCTCTGTAGCCACGTGTTCAGCTGCACTCGCTCTCTGTTTCTAGCCTCACTAGCACGTGGCACCGGTATCAATCCTGAGATTACTACTCTGCTCGTCTTGCCTTTTAGCTTCCAACCTAACTCCTATATTCGCTTTTCAGGTCCTCATCCCTTTTCCTAGCTATGTCATATGTACCACGACTTCTGGCTGCTCCCCCTCCCCCTTAAGAATCCGAAAGACTCGATCTGAGACATCCCTGACCCTGGCACCCAGGAGGCAACATACCATCCGGGAGTCTCGTTCGTGACCACAGAATCTCCTGTCTGTTCCTCTAACCATTGAATCTCCTATCACTATCGCTCTCCTATTCTCCACCCTTCCCTCCTGAGCCGCAGAGCCAGGCTCAGTGCCAGAGACCTGGCCGCTGTGGCTTTCCCCTGGTAGGTCCACCCCCACAACCGTATACAAAACGGTATACTTATTCTTGAGGGGAACGGCCACAGGGGATCCCTGCACTGTGTGCCTATTCACTTTCGCTCCCCTGACGGTCACCCAGCAACCTTTATCCTTTGACTTAGGTGTCAGGACTTCCCTATAACTGCTCTCTATCATCCCCTCTGCCTCCCGCATGATCCGAAGTTCATCCAGCTCCAGCTCCCGTTCCCTAACGCGGTCTGTGAGGAGCTGGAGTTGGGTGCACTTCTCACAGATGAAGTCAGCAGGGACACAAGTGGTGACCCTTACCTCCCACATCCTGCAAGAGGAGTATGCAACTGCCCTAGCTTCCATCCCCTCTGCTACAAATTGACGACAGAGAATAAAAAAATATAAAGGAAAACCTTACCTTACCAAACCCTCCACACAAGAGTCCTTTTTTTTGGTTGGAGGAGGAGGATGGGTGGGAGACACGACACGTGTAGTGTTTCGGGTTTAGCCACTGCCCGAATATATAAGTTCACTTACCCAGCAGTCCCCGTGTCCGCGTCCGCCGAATCGTCAGGTAAGTACTTTATAGTGAAACGTATCTTCCCGGCTGCCCCTTGGCTCGCACTATCACCGCTACTGCTGATCAAAGGTGTTGCTGTAATAAAAACAGAAAATGCTGGAAATGCTCAGTAGGTCTGGCAGCATCTGTGCAGACAGAAACAGTTAACAGTTCAGGTCTGTTTCCTTCGCTCACATTAACTTTGTTTCTTTCTCCACAGATGCTGCCAGACCTGCTGACTATTTCAAGCATTTTCTGTTTATGTTTCAGATTTCCAGCATCTGCAGTATTTTGCTTTTGCACGTGTGTTGCTATGTCTGGGACTGTTTGAGTGCAATGCTATTGCTTTATAAACAGCGTTGAAACAAACATTTATCTAGTTAACACACAGCACTAATACACAGCTGGATATAAACAGCAGCCTGCAGCAGAGGGTGCAGTGGAAGTTTATTAACACAAATAATTCACCAACAATATATTTACTGCGATCCTCAATCACACCACCCTTCATCTTAACACGTTTTATTCTTCATTGACATCAACTTCTTGCTTCCAATAAACACTTCAATTTGGAACACAGCTTCCAAATCACCTTTATTCACAAACCCGAACACAAGCTGCAAATGCTGCAAACACACACAAGCCCAGACTTTCCCCTTTCTGTCAACCCATTCCTGCATCACTGCCTCTCCACCAACAGTTGCTGCTAGAATCATACAATCATAGAATGGCGAAAGCACAGAAGGAGGCCATTCGGCCTGACGAACCCATGTTGGCTCTCTGCTAAAGCAACTCACCTCGTCTCACTCCCCAGTCAGTTCAATGTCGGTGGTGGGAAAACTTCTCGAAAGAATAATTCGGGACAAAATTAATAGTCCCATGGACAAATGTGGGTTAATTCAGGAAAGACAGCATGGATTTCTTCAGGGAAAATCATGTTTAACTGTCCTGCTGGAGTTTTTTGATGAGGTAACAGAGAGGGATGATGAGGGCAATGCTGTTGATGTGGTCCACATGGACTTTCAAAAGGTCTGGCAGCATCTGAATGGTCACTGACCTGAAACATTAACTCTGTTTCTCTCTCCACAGATGTTGCCAGACCTGCTGAGTATTTCCAGCACTTTTTGTTTACATTTCAGATTTCTAGCATCTGCAGTATTTTGCTTTTATTGACTTTCAAAAGGAGTTTGATGCAATGCAACACAACAGACTTGTGAAAAAAGTTATAACTCATGGAATAAAAGGGATAGTAGTAACATGGACATGGAATTGGCTGAGTGACAGGAAACAAAGAGTAGTGATCAGTGGATGTTCTTCGGGCTAGAGGAAGGTTTGTTGTGGAGTTCCCCAGGAGTCAGTGTTGGGACCCTTGCCTTTCCTGATATATATTAATGACCTAAACCTTGGTGTACAGGGCAGAATTTCAAAGTTTATGGATGATACGAAAATTGGAAGCATTGTGAATGTGTAGTAACAATTCTGTGATTCTGTGATTCCAATATTCAAGTCATTTATATATATGGTGGTCCAGACACTGACACTTGTGGACATCACTGTTCACCATCTTCCATTCTGAAAAACAACTAAATACCACAACTCGCTTTTCTTGATATTTCATACATTTTTTAATCTAAGCAGATACTGACCCTCCTATTCCAGGAGCCTGAGTTTTGTTACCCAGCCTTTTATGTGGTAGTTTGTCAAACGCTTTCTTAAAATCCATATAGACAACATCCATTGCTTTCCCTTCATCAACCATTCTGTTACTTCATCAAAAAATATCAGTTATTTATTAATAGATGCAGTACTGAAACAGGCCCTTCGGCCCATCAAGTCTGTGCCGACCAACAACCACCCATTTATCCTAATCTGACATTAATCCCATATTCCCTATCACAGCCCCACCATTCTTCTCCCACCTCCCTGCACTGGGGGCAATTTACAATGGCCAATTTACCTATCAATCTGCAAGTCTTTGGCTGTGCGAAGAAACCCACGCAGTCACAGGGAGAACTCAAACTGCGCACTGGTACTGAACACGGGTCGCTGGAGCTGTGAGGCTGCGGTGCTAAACACTGATCGCCCAAAATGACCGTGGCAGGACTCGAACCGACAATCTTCTGATAACCTTGTTAGATACATCAAAGTCAGACGCCTCATCGATTAGGCCACACGGCCAATAGTGAAGCAGTAAAAAGGTGCTGAACCTCTCAGTTTTCGGTCTACCCAAACCAAGTTCAAGGCCTGAATAATGAACCGATTGCCTCATTCATTCTGTGAATAATACAATGATTTAATAGACAAAGTTTTGAAACATTCCTGCCCATAAATCTTGATAACAGAGAGTGTGTGGATCTCCTGACTCAGAATGTTTCATGGATACAGTCCTCAGATCCGACAAGGAACCCCTGAACATCCAAAGTAAAGACAGTGTGGATGAGGAAATGTCAGAGCTGGGAGCTGAAACTCAGGGACGGCCGAGCTCTCCTGTCATTGAGCTTGTGTGTCTGCTCTGCTCGCCGCACTTCCGGCTCTACTTTGTTTCCAATGAAAAGATGAAAAGGGCCGTTCGGTTTTCCTCTCACTGACAGCGTGTTTCACTCGGGTTAATATAACCCGGGACTTTTGCTGCTGAAATGAATTCTGCAAGGTCCCAGCAAACACACCGGCTCCCTCCTTTCTCCCCTCTTTCTATCGGATTGTTTTACCAGGAGGGGCTCAATAATAACAAACCCCCTGCAGGGAATGACCGCAAATTGTGCATCCAAATGGGGCAAGTGGGCAGCTTTCTGGGTTCTAGGTTCCCCCTACACCGCCCCTCCCTCCCTCCAGTCCAAGCCCCTCTTCACTTTCTTTGGGACTTTGATGAGGGTGAAATGGGGAAAGTTCCCATTGATGTTTGAATGCTGAATTGCTGCAAAGATCTGCGCACGCGCGACATAACCCCGCCCCCCAGTGGGACGTCACAATGAGGAGTGGAGCGCATGCGCATCCTTCCCCAACCCAGTCTGTGAGGCCATTCACTCATAGAACATAGAACATAGAACATAGAACATACAGCACAGAACAGGCCCTTCGGCCCACAATGTTGTGCCGATCCTTTGTCCTCTGTCAAGGACAATTTAATCTATACCCCATCATTCTCCTTTATCCATATACCTATCCAAAAGCCTTTTGAAAGTCCCTAAAGTTTCTGACTCAACAACTTCCCCGGGCAAGGCATTCCATGCCTCGACCACTCTCTGGGTAAAGAACCTTCCCCTGACATCCCCCTTATATCTCCCACCCTTCACCTTAAATTTATGACCCCTTGTAACGCTTTGCTCCACCCGGGGAAAAAGTTTCTGACTGTCTACCCTATCTATTCCCCTGATCATCTTATAAACCTCTATCATGTCACCCCTCATCCTTCTCCTTTCTAATGCGAAGAGGCCTAGAATGTTCAGCCTTTCCTCGTAAGACTTATTCTCCATTCCAGGCAACATCCTGGTAAATCTCCTCTGCACCCTCTCCAAGGCTTCCACATCCTTCCTAAAATGAGGCGACCAGAACTGCACACAGTACTCCAAATGAGGCCTTACCAAGGTCCTGTACAGCTGCATCATCACCTCACGGCTCTTAAATTCAATCCCTCTGCTAATGAACGCTAACACCCCATATGCCTTCTTCACAGCCCTATCCACTTGAGTTGCAACTTTCAATGATCTATGCACATAGACCCCAAGGTCTCTCTGCTCCTCCACATGCCCAAGAACCCTACCGTTAACCCAGTATTTTGCATTCATGTTTGTCCTTCCAAAATGGACGACCTCACACTTTTCAGGGTTAAACTCCATCTGCCACTTTTCAGCCCAGCACTGCAACCTATCCAAGTCCCTTTGCAGACGACAATAGCCCTCCTCGGTATCCACAACTCCACCAACCTTTGTATCATCTGCAAATTTACTGACCCACCCTTCGACTTCCTCATCCAAGTCGTTAATAAAAATCACAAACAGGAGAGGACCCAGAACTGATCCCTGCGGCACGCCACTGGTAACTGGGCTCCAGGCTGAGTATTTACCATCTAAGACCACTCTCTGCCTTCTATCAGTTAGCCAATTCTTAATCCAACTGGCCACATTCCCCACTATCCCATGCCTCCTGACTTTCTCCATAAGTCTACCATGGGGGACCTTATCAAATGCCTTACTAAAATCCATGTACACCACATCCACTGGTTTACCCTCATCCACTTGCTTGGTCACCTGCTCAAAGAATTCAATCAGGCTTGTGAGGCAAGACCTACCCCTCACAAAACCGTGCTGACTGTCCCGAATCAAGCAGTGTCTTTCCAGATGCTCAGAAATCCTATCCCTCAGCACCTTTTCCATCAACTTGCCTACCACCGAAGTAAGACTAACTGGCCTGTAATTCCCAGGGTTGTTCCTATTCCCTTTCTTGAACAGGGGCACAACATTTGCCACCCTCCAATCACCTGGTACCACCCCCGTCAGCAGAGAAGATGAAAAGATCATTGCCAGCGGCTCTGCAATTTCATCCCTTGCTTCCCATAACATCCTTGGATATACCCCGTCAGGCCCGGGAGACTTGTCTATCTTCAAGTTATTCAAAAACTCAATCAGGGGAAGATGCTTTAAATCAGCTGCGAATGGAGACTTCCCGGGCCCGGGGGAAGGGAACAAACAGCATCTGCTTCCAGCAGCCACTGCTTTGGGAGCGTGTCCGCAGATGTGCTCAGAGATTAGCATTGAGTGGTGGGAAGTTGAGGGGGAGTCGGGGAGTGTTTGTAACAGACACTGTGGAGCAGGAGCTGCTCCCGGAACATGGAGTGAGCCGGGGACACGGGGAAGGGAGAGTTCATTCTCGGACAGTTTCTGTACAGGCTCAGGGAGACACAATGCAAAGAAATCACTATTGAAAATCACTGACAATTTCACCACCCAAAGGAGAGGGAATTTTCCTGCTTTAGTTCCAGTCTCTCACTGTTTGTTGGATTGTGAACAGTGGGGGGAAAATAGCTGCAAAATAACGATGTGGACAGTTAGACAAAGAACATATATTGCAGATAACAGGTGAGAAGTGTGAAAGGCACATTTTAAATAGTGGCTGCTGGTTTTTTCGTTGAAATAGAAATGTGACTGTGTGAAGGTCACTGCTCTATCGGACAGTCCCAGTCATTGAGCAGTTCAGGGCTTGTGTTGTTTCTGAATGTCACAGGTTTCCTGTAAAACCACTGCAAACACCTGGTAAACAGAAGCTGAATACTGCAGTACTGCAGTGGAGTCAGACACTGACACTGTTTGTGTTCCTGGTTTTCATTTCGCGATTGTTCATAATGATTATAATTGGGACGATTACATTGATCGTTTTTGTATCTTCTACCTCATCAATTATTTCATTCCTGCAGGAAAATACATGAAGGAACCTGGCTGGATGTGGTGATTCTTGGACACAAAGAAAAGTGCAGCGAGCTCGTTCCAACACACAGTCGGTACAGGATCACTCCCAAAGCACAGAGATACTGCCAGCTCATCAGTTCCACTGGAACAAATAAAAGTAGTCAGACAGACACTGATCACAAAATCGAGAGACACATTTTCAATCCAACAGTCAAACAACAGCAGGACAGACAGAAGTTGTTTCCATTTCACTCCAATTCAGTACAGCTGACAGGTTGATACATCAATCACAGTATAAAAACAAACTCACTATCAGATCTAAATAAAGTCTGTCACCATGGTTACATTTTAAATATAAAACTTGAAACAGAACAGACACAATTTACCTCATTGAAAGATACAGAATGAATGCAAGGAGGCTTCAAGGGGATTTGGACAGGGTAAGTGAATGGGCAAGAACATGGCAGATGGAATATAATGTAAATAAGTGTGAAGTTCTCCACTTTGGTAGAATAAACAGAAAGACAGAGTATTTCTTAAATGGTGAGAGGTTGAGAAGTGTCGATGTCCAAAGGGACCTGGGTGTCCTTGTTCATGAGACACTAAAAGCTGGTGTGCAGGTGCAGCAAGCAATTAGGAAGGCAAATGGTATGTTGGCTTCATTGAAAGAGTATTTGAGTACATGGTTAAACATGTATTGCTTCAATTGTATAAAGTCTAGCTGAGACTGCACCTGGAGTATTCTGTACTATTTTGGTTTCCTTATTGAAGGAAGGATAGACTTGTCACAGAGGGAGTGCAACAGAGATTCACCAGACTAATCCCCTGGGATGGTGGGATTGTCTTATGATGAGAGAATGCAGAAACTGGGCCGAAATTCTCTGGAGTTTCGAAGAATGAAAGGTGATCTCATTGAAACTTACAAAATTCTTATGGGGTGTGACAGGGTAGATATGGATAGGATGTTTCCTCTGTCTAGTGAGTCCGGAACAAGGGGACACAGTCTCAGAATAAGGGCAGGCCATTTGAGACTGAGATGAGCAGGAATTTCTTTACTCAGAGGGTGAGAAATCTGTGGAATTCTTTATCCCAGTGGGCTGTGGAAGATCAATCATTGAACATATTCAAGACAGAAATCGATAGATTTCTAAATACTAACGGGATCAAGGGATATGGAGATAGCAGGGAAAAATGGCGTAGAGATAGATGATCAGTCACGATCTGTTTGAATATTGGAGCAGGCTTGATGGGCTGAATGGTCTAATGCCCCAATTTCCTATCATCCTTTGAATCCCAATAATGTACATCAGAACGTTAGACCAAGTTATGCATTACATACCAGTTCAAAAATCCCACAGAGATTAAGACTGAAAGATACAGTATCAATTCCATTACTACAAAATGAAGGACTTGGAGCTTGCAGACCAGCCCATGTATAAGATTGAAAGTTATATTTTCATTCACAATCGTTTTCACAGAGCTAAATATTGAATACCAATCCACAACTTGTACAGGACTACCAAATAAAACCTACAACTGTAAAATACAGTGAATCCATATTTTGAATTAAACACAAGGCAAATAAATATTGATACATTAAGAGAGCTGGAAACAGTGAGAGCAGAGTGGAGCATAAAGAGCCCAGGAGAGAGAGCATGAATTCACTCGGAGAGCAGGGAACAGTGAGAGCAGGCGTCAAAAAAGGCAAAGGAATCCACAATTAATGGGAGAACACTGAATGGTGCAGAGGAAGTGAGGGACGTTGGAGTGAATGTCCACAGATCCCTGAAGTAGCAGTACAGGTCAATAAGGTGGTTCAGCAGGTATATGGAATCCTTTCCTTTATTAACTGAGGTATAGAATATAAGGGTGACCTGGGTGTCCATGTCAATAAGTCACTGACAGCTAACATGCAGGTGCAGCAAGCAATTAGGAAGGCTAATAGTATGTTAGCCTTTATCACAAGAGGATTTGAGTACAGGAGTAGTGAATTCTTGCTTCAATTGTATAGAACCTTGGTTAGACTGCACTTGGAGTACTGTGTACAGTTTTGGTCTCCTTACCTTACGCAGGATATTATTACCATGGAGGGAGTTCAATGAAGGTTCATCAAACTTGTTCCTGGGATGGTGGGATTGTCCTATGAAGAGAGATTGGGGAAACTGGGGCTGTATTCTCTAGAGTTTTGAAGAATGAGAGGTGATCCCATTGAAACCCACAAAATATTGAAAGGACAGTGAGGGTAGATGCAGCTAAGATGTTTCCCCTGGTTGGGGAGTCGAGAACCAGGGGACGCAATTTCAAAATAAGGGGGAAGCTCCTTAGGACAGAGATGAGGAGAAATTTCTTTACTCGGAGGGTTGTGAATCTTTGGAATTCTGTACACCAGAGGGCTGTGGAAGCTCAGTCATTGAGTATGTTTAAAGCAGAGATTGATAGATTTCTAAATACAAATGACATAAGGGAATATGAGGAAAGTGTGGGGAAAAGGGCATTGAAGTGAATGATCAGCCATGATCATATTGAATGGTGGGGTAGGCTCGATGGGCTGAATGGCCGACTCCTGCTCCTATGTTTCGATGTTCCTAATTCCACATGATCGGCGAGACACAGCCTCAGGCCGACTTGTCGGGTGTTGCAAACAGATAACACTGCTTCTGATCTTCACCAGAACAGAGAGTGAGATGTAACATTGATCATCAAACAAACTGTGAGAGAATACAACAGAATAAAACACATGGAGAGACATTGTGGAATAACAAATAGATTTGATTGGAATGTTGAATTTTGATTGGAATGGATAAAACACCAGAAACAGCAGATTAAATTGGGATTCTCATCATTATATTGATCTGAGACAGAAAAGAGAAACTGATGGGAAGAAGGAAGAATGGAACTGTTCAGTTTTTTTGAGTTTTTCACTCACCCATGAAAGCTGATTAAAAAAAGATGCAAATAACAGAGAATTTCACCAAAAAGGGAGATTAAATGCTGCCGAAACCTTGGATCGAAGGATGCCCCAACAGATCACCTGTTTAACTGTCTCCTCACTGGGGGATTTCAATCAGTGAGCAATATTATTCTCTACCTTTTTTTTTGTTAAATGAACCCAGAACTGTCACTTGGAGTTAATATCTGCATTCCGACTCCTGAATATTTTCTGGACACATTTCCTGCTGAAAGAACGAAGAACTCTTTTCTAATTTACACAATACTATATACACATTCATCAAACCTCTGAAGCTAGCATCCTTGGTGCTGCTCTCTCTTCTCCCAAACCTCATCTCATGTGACTGTTACATCACCACTCTGACAGTGGGAGGGGTTGATCCCACTGTCTTCAGCATTAACCCTTTACATCCTTATACTACACTGTCTGTCCAAACAAATGGGTGGAGGGAACTTCCTTCAATTATTCAAACACTTGAAAATCAACTCAAAGCCATCAGAGAGAGAGAGAGAGAGAGTGTGTGTCAGAGCACTTCCTGCATCCAGTCCTGACCCTGTCACACTCAGCAGCTGCTCACCCAGACCCCACTCTCATCAACACTGAACATTGTTACAGAGACCCTTCAAATAATGTTTATAAAAGGCGGAAAAATTCAAAGTTCATCGCAGCCGGATTGAATGGAACAAAGTTTAATATCTTCTCACCGTCTCTCAATACCCACGAGACATAGGTTTTCTTATTTGGTTCCTTTGATTTTTCTTGTTCCTGATTGACAAATATTCCAAACCTCGGATCAACCCTCCGACTTGCGTCATGTCCCCAGTCTCGGTTAAAAGCAACACATAACGACACAAACACTCTGAAATATGCAACGCAGTCACACTTTCCTTCAGCGAGATTAATGTCGAGCTGTTTTCCAGATTGAATGTAACCGTGAACAAATTTGTATCAAAGAAGTTGCCTTTGGCGTATCAGCACTGAATTTCTGGACAAGGAGGAACAGCCATTCCCAACTCACATCCTTCACAAAGGCTGTTTTCTCCTGTGACTGAAATTCATCATGTAATTTGAATTCCAAGTTCAAGTTCACAAAACAGAGATATAAATGATTGATAAGGAAACTTCTAAAGCATATCACAAATGTGAAATAAGGCTTTGCTGGGAGTTGAACCCAGTCACTTCGGTTTACTAGACAGGTGCTTTAACCAACTAAGCTACAGAGAAAAATCACAAATGATTGCGTAGTTGAAATCAGAGGAGCATCTGTTTATTCTCATCACACTTCTCCACTGGTCACAACATATTTTAACTTTTCCTACTTACTGATACAGTCATATACTCTATTTTTCCCAAAACTGAGAATGGAGGTGGAGGGGCGACATGATAGAGGTTGACAAAGTTATGAGTGGCAGAGACAGAGTGGATAGTCAGAAGCTTTTTCACAGGGTGGCAGAGTCAGTTACGAGGGGACATAGGTTTAAGGCGAGAGTGGCAACGTTTAGAGGGGATATGCGAGGCAAGTTCTTTACACAGAGGGTGGTGAGTGCCTGGAACTTGCTGCCGGGGAAGGTGGTGGAAGCAGGGAAGATAGCGATGTTTAAGAGGCATCTTGACAAATACATGAATAGGATGGGAAGAGAGGGATACGGTCCCCTGAAGTGCAGAAGGTTTTAGTTTAGACAGGCATCAAGATCGGCGCGGGCTTGGAGGGCCGAATGGCCTGTTCCTGTGCTGTACTGTTCTTTGTTTATAGATGTGGTCACCCCACAGCGTAAGTGTATGCAGGGAGAGAGGGAATGGGTGACCACCAGGCAGTCAAAAAGAATCAGGCAGGTAGTGCAGGACACCGCGAGTGCGTCTCACTCTCCAGCAGGTATTCAGTTCTGAATACAGAGGACAATAATGCTTCACCTGGGGAGTGCAGCCAGAGCCAAGTCCATGACACCATGGGTGACTCAGCTGCAAAGGGGAGTACAGGGAAGACTGGAAAAGCCATAGTGATAGGTGATTCAATCGTCAAGGGAACAATCAGGTGTTTCTATGGCCACAGACGTGAATCCAGGAATGGAGTGTAGGCTCCCTGGTGCCAGGGTCAAGGATGTCATTGAGCAGTTACAGAGCATCCTGAAGGGGGAGGGTGAACAGCCAGCAGTGGTAGTCCACATCAGAACCAACAACATAGGTAGATATAAGGATGTTGTGCTGCAGTCAGAACTTAGGGAGTGAGGTAAGAAATTAGCAAGCAGGACATCAAAAGTAATAATCTCTGGATTACTCCCAGTGCCACGTGCAAGTGAGTACAGGAATAGATGGATAAGACAGATGAATGTACAGGAATAGATGGATAAGACAGATGAACGTGTGGCTGGAAAAATGGTGCAAGAGGGAGGACTTTAGATTTTTGGGACAGGTTGGACGGGTTGCACCTGAACCGAGCCAGGACGGAGTTCCTTGCAGGATGTTTTGCTAGTGCTGTTGGGAAGGGTTTAAGCTAGTTTGGCAGGGAGATGGGGACTGGAAGGTAGAGTCAGATGGGACAAAATCAGAAATAAAAATGGCAGGCAGAAAATTAATGGAGTCTGGAAGAGAGAGGAAACACTGATTAGAAAATTCAAAACAAAAAATGTTGGCACTGCTCAAGGATATCTAAATCAATGCAAGGAGTATAGCAAATGAAGCAGATGAGCTCAGGGCACAGTTAGACACATGGCAGTATGATATCATAGCTATTACAGAAACATGGCTAAAGGAGGGACAGGCATGGCAGCTCAATTTTCCTGGTTACAGGGTTTTCAGACGTGAGAGGGAAGGGGATGAAAAAGGAGGGGGAGTGGCAATTTTGGTCAAAGAAACTATTACAGCTGTGAGGAGGGATGATATGTTGGAAGGTTTATCAAATGAGACCGTATAGATTGAGCTGAGGAACAGAAAAGTGGCAATCACACTGCTGGGAGTGTACTATAGACCCCTAAACAGTCAGAGGGAGATGGAAGAGCAGAATTGTGGGCAAATCGCTGAGAAGTGCAAGAACAATAGGGCAGTAACAGTGGGGGATTTGTACCACCCAAACATTAACTGGGATACTTTTTGTGTAGAGGGAATTGAGGGAGCAGAATTCTTGAGGTGCATTCAGGAGTACTTTTTTAGCCAATATGTAGCAAGTCCAACAAGAGAGGGTGAAGTTTTGGACTTAGTTTTAGGAAATGAAGAGGGGCAGGTGGAAGGAGTGGCAGTGGGACAGCATTTTGGTGGTAGTGATCATAATTCAGTCAGTTTTAATATAATTATGGAAAGGACAAGGACAGAACAGGAGTTAGAGTTCTCAGTTGGGGCAAGACCAACTTTACTAAGCTGAAGAGTGATTTACCGAAAGTGGACTGGAAACAGGTACTTGACGGTAAATCAGTGTCACAGCAGTGGGAAGAATTCAAAGGGGAGATTCAAGGGGTTCGGAGTCAACATGTTCCCACAAAGAAAAAGGGTGGGAAGGCCAAATCTAGAGCCCCATGGATGTCAAGGAGTTTACGGGTATAATAAGGCAGTAAAGGAAAGTTTATGCCCAACACAGAGAACTGAATACTACAGAAAGCCGAGAGGAGTATAGAATGTGGAGGGGGGAAATCAACATTGAAATTAGGAAAGTTAAGCGAGAGCATTAAAGAATATTGGCAATCAAAATCATGGTGAACCCAAAGATGTTTTATCAATACATTGAGAGTAAAAGGATAAATAAGGAAAGAGTAGGGCACAGAAAAGACCAAAAAGGTAACCTATGTGTAGAGCAGAAGATGCTGACATTGTTCTGAATAAATGCTTTGCATCTGTCTTCACAAAAGAGGGGGAAGATGCATATATTGTAGATAAGGAAGAGGGGTGTGAAGTATGGATGTGATTCATACAGAGGGAGAGAGGACATATTAATGGGATTAGTGTATATGAAAGTTGATAAATCACGAGCGCGGGATGGAATGCACCTCAGGCTGTTAAAAAGAAGCAAGAGAGGAAATAGCAGAAGAGCTGATCATCATTTTCCAGACCTCACTGGATACAGGTGTGGTGATGGAGGATTGGAGGACTGCTAACGTTGTACCTTTGTTTAAAAAGGGAGTGAGGGAGACCAAATAATTACAGGCCAGTCAGTCTAACATCAGTATTGGGCAAATTATTGGAATCTATTCTGAGAGACAGAATAAAATGTTACTTCGAAAGGCACAGATTAATCAAGGATAGTCAGCATGGATTTGTTAAGGGAAGATCTTGTCTGCCCAACTTGATCGAAATTTTGAAGAATTAAGAAGGAAGATAGATGAGGGTAGTGCAGTTGATGTAGTCTACATGGATGTAAATGTAGGGGGTATGAGTTTGCAGATGGCACAAAGATTGGCTGTGTGGTAAATAGCAAGGAGGATAGCTGTAGGCTGCAGGAAGATCTTCATGGTCTGGTCAGATGGGCAGAAAAATGGCAAATAGAATTCAATTCAGAAGTGTGAGTTGCTGCATTTGGGGAGGTCAAACAAGGCAAAGGAATACACAATTAATGGGAGAGTACTGAGAGGTGTAGAGGAAGTGAGGGACCTTGGAGTAAATGCCCACAGATCCCTGAAGGTAGCAGGACAGGTCGATAAGGTGGTAAGAAGGCATATGGAATCCTTTCCTTTATTAGCCGAGGTATAGATTTAAGAGCAGGGAGGTTATGCTGGAACTGTATAAATCATTAGTCAGGCCACAATGAATACTGTATGCAGTTCTGATCACCTTATTACAGAAAGGATGTAATTGCACTAGAGAGGGTACAGAGGAGATTCACGAGAATGTTGCCAGGATTGGAAAAATGCAGCTATGTGGAAAGACTGGATAGGCTGAGGCTGTTCTCCTTGGCACAGAGAAGGCTGAGGAGAAATCTCATTGAAACATACAAAATTTTGAGGTGCCTGGATAGAGTTGAAGTGAAGGGCCTATTTACCTTAGCAGAGAGGTCAGTGACTAGGGGAAATAGATTTAAAGTGATTGGTAGAAAGATTACGGGGGAGATGAGGAAAAGTTTTTTTCAGCCAGAGGTTGGTGGGGGTCTGGAACTCACTGCCTCAATTCATTCAAAAGAAGTTTGGATATACATTCAAGTGCTGTAATCTGCAGGGCTACAGACCAAATGCTAGAAGGTGGAATTAGAATGGGTGGAAAGTTTTTCATCTGGCACAGACACGATGGGCCAAGTGGCCTCTTTCTGTGCCTTAAACTTTCTTTGATTCTGTGATACTATAATTACCCAGCTGTTGTAATGGAAATTGAACTTGTTTCTCTGGACCATTAGTGGAGGCTTCAGGATTACTCGTCCTGTAATGTCACCACAAAACCACCATACCGCTGTATGAGATTTTTTACTGGTTTGTTCTGTGGATTTCAGTCTACACAAATGGAATTGATAATCTATTTCACTCTGATAATGTTTGAGATGTTTTTGGCTGGTAAATAATGTGTATCTCAGTCGACTGTATTTTTAAATTCCGCAGTCTGGGTGAGTTCAGGCATCTAATTTACATCACGGTTTGCACTTTCTATCAGCATTACTTAATCTAATACTGTTTTATTTTTGGACTGGCAATGTTTAGATCAATCTACACTCATGGAATTGATACTGTATTTCAGTTTGATATTGTATGAGTTTTTAGAATGGGATATAATATTTAGATCAATCTACACTAATGGAATTGATTCTGTATCTTTCCATTTCACAGTGTGGGTGAGTTCTGAACTGGTATCTAATTTGTGTCTCAGGTTACAATATATTTCAGCACCTTAGAAACTTTCACTGTAATGAATGTTGGACTTGTATGTAACTTGTATCTCAGCGGACACTATGGGGATGTTTAAACATCCTTTATCATGAATGGATGTGAGCTTTGAGTATGGTATTTAATTTAAATCTCAGGGTATAGCATTACAAGAGATTCTGTGCCATTCAATCAATACCGTGTGCCAATTCTATCTGATATTTAATTGATAGCGAAGTCTGCATTATATTTAGATTGACACATTGTATTTCAATCTGTTAATGAGGGTGACTTTGACCTGGGATTGATGTATCTGACTGTCAATGGGACTGAATTGGGGTGAAATGGAAACAACTTATTTTTCTCCTGCTTTGTTTGATTGTTGGATTGAAAATGTGTCTCTGGAACTCGGGATCAATGTGGGCCTGACTACTTCTGCAGTCTGAGACTAGGGAACTGATGAACTGTCTATCCCTCTGTACTCTGAGTGATAATGTACCTACTGTGTGTGAGAGGAGCTGACTGCACTGTTCCTTGTGCCTCGAGTGCAGCAACCATCACATTCATCACGATTCCTTCAAGTATTTGCCTGCATGAAGAAAAAATATGTCTTAACTCAAGAACAGGGGAGGTGCAAAATATCAAAGAGGTGAATTTAATTTCGCAATTAATAATCATTAAAACACCCACAAATGAAAACCAGTGTCAGTATCTGTCTCCACTGAAGTACTGAAGCTCCCAGCTCCTGCATCACAAGTATTCTGGGCAGATCCATCTAGACAAAACACTGCACTGGGATCGTCCCAACTTCTCTATGCTCTACACATATTTCCAGCCACCCTGCTTCATATGCACAAATAAACAAAAATAAAGCCCATTCTGTATATCCCTCAATTCCTTTCTTCCCATACAGTTGTTCCACCTCCCCTTAAATGCATCAATACTATTTGCCTCGACCTCTCCCTGTGGTTGCAAATTCCAGATTCTAACCACTCACTACGTAAATACATTTTTCATGAATTCCTCATTGGTTTTATGAATGTCGATTTTATATTTTTGGCTCGTTTCAGACACCACAAGTGGAAACGTGTCTCTGTGTATTCTATAAAAGCCCTTCACTATTTCCTCACTTTTTTCATTTGTTAGTGTGATGTAGGCATCACTGGCTATGCCAGCATTTATTGCCCATTCCAAATTGCCCTTGACAAAGTGGTGGTGAGCTGCCTTCTTAAGCCGCTGCAGTCCTTGAGCTGCAGCAATTCCAGCAGTGCTGTTTGGAAGGGAGTTCCAGGATTTTTACCCAGCGACAGTGAAGGAATGGTGATGTAGTTCCAAGTCAGGATGGTGTGTGGCTTGGAGGGGAACTTGCAGGTGGTAGTGTTCCCATGCATCTGCTGCCCTTGTCCTTGTTGGTGGTGGAGGTTCTGGGTTTGGAAGGTACTGTCGAAGAAGCCTTGGTGTGATGCTGCAGTGCATCTTTTAGCTGGTACGCACTGCTGCCACTGTGCATCAGTGGTGAATGGAGTGAATATTGAAGGTGGTGGATGTGGGCAATCAAACAGGCTACTTGAGTGTTGTTGGAGCTGCCTTCATCCAGGCAAGTGGACAGTATTCCATCACAATCCTGACTTGTGTCTTGTGAATGGTGGACGGATGTGGGGAAACAGGAGGTCAGTTACTCGCCGCAGAATTCGTAGCCTCTGACCTGCTCTTGCAGTCACAGCATTTATATGGCTGGTCCAGTTCACTTTCTGGTCGATGGTAACCAATGGTCAATGTTAATGGTGGGGGATTCAGTGATGGTAATGCCATTGAACATCAAGGGGAGATGATTAGATTCTCTCTTGTTTGAGATGGTCATTGCCTGGCACTTATCTGATGCCAATGTTACTTGCCACTTATCAACCCAAGCCTGGACGTTGTCCAGGTTTTGCTGCATCTGGACACGGGCTGCTTCAGTATCTGAGGAGTCATGAATGGTGCTGAACATTGTGCAATCATCAGAAAACATCCACACTTCTGGCCTTGTGATGGAGGGAAGGTCATTGATGAAGCTGCTGAAGATGGTTGGGCCTAGAACACCTCTCTGAGGAATTCCAGCTGTAATGGCCGGAGACTGAGATGATTAACCTGAACAACCACAGCCATCTTCCTTAGTGCCAGGTATGACTGCAAACAGCAGAGCATTTTGCCCTGATTTCTATTTACACTGGTTTTGCTAGGGCTGCCTTGTTGCCATACACGTCAAAGGCTGCCTTGATGTCAAGGGCAGTCACTCTCACCTCACAGAGCCCCATCTCTGGGCAAAAAGTCTCACTTCTCAACGGGTGTCTCGAGAAGACACAGTGGCGCAGTGGTTAGCACCGCAGCCTCACAGCTCCAGAGACCCCGATTCGATTCTGGGTACTGCCTGTGTGGAGTTTGCAAGTTCTCCCTGTGTCTGTGTGGGTTTTCCCCGGGTGCTCCGGTTTCCTCCCACAGCCAAAGACTTGCAGGTGATAAGTAAATTGGCCATTGTAAATTGCCCCAAGTGCAGGTAGGTGATAGGGAATAAGGGATTACTGTCGGGTTAGTATAAATGGGTGGTTGTTGGTCGGCACAGACACGGTGGGCCGAAGAGCCTGTTTCAGTGCTGTATCTCTAAATAAATAAAAAAATGCAATGTTTCTTTAACTCTAAAATAAAAGCAAAAGTCTGTAGATGCTGGAAATCTGAAATAAACAAAAATGCTGGAAATACTCAGCAGTTTAGGCAGCATTTGTGGAGGGAGAAACACAATTAACATTTCAGGTCTGTGTCCTTTCATTTTACAATATGTTTTATGTCCTGGTAGATAACAGTGCATTCAGTTTGCAGTAATGGAATTAATACTGTGTCTTCCAGCCTGACTATTTGTGAGATTTGTGGAGTGGTGTGTAACATGTAGCTCAGTCTGCAGTCTGGTTACATTATTGAGATTAATTCTGTACTTTACAATCGGGTACTGTTTGTCTGTTCTATCTGACATTGAATTTGTAGTTCAGGCTGCTGTCTTGTGAGAGTGACACAGTGCCTTGCAATCTGACAGTGGATGTGATTTTGGACTGGGATTGATGTATCTACCTGTCAGTGGGACAGAGTTGGGGTGAAATGGAAACAACTTCAGTCTGTCATGCTCTGTGTGACTGTTGGATTGACTGTTAGTCTCTGGAACTTGGGATCAGTGCCAGTCTGATTAGTACTGCTGGCAGTGATTGTGGAACTGATGTCTCTTTTTTCTCTGAATGATACTGTACTTACTGTGTGTGAGAAGCCGGCTGCATATTTATTCTGCTTCCTTCAAGTATTTGCCTGCAGAAAGAAAAAGTATTTATTATAATTCAGGAAGAGGTGTGGTGGAAGTTACAAGAGAGACCAAAATAATTATTCAATGAATAATCATTGTGAACAATCACAAAGGAAACCCAGCAATACAAACAGTCAGTGTCTGATTCCACTGCAGTCCTTCAGCCCCCAGCTACTGCATACCAGAGGCTTTGGCCGTTTTACAACAATTAAATGACATCCAGAAACAATCCACTGGGCCATGAATGGGACTGACCGACGGAGCAGGGACTTTTACACAGGTCAGATTTCCAGTTCTCGCTCCCATGGTCTAACCGTTCAAGCAAAACCAAACAGCCGCTGTTTAAAATGTGTCCTTCACACTTCTCACCTGGTGCCTATAATAGATTCTCTTTGTGTACCTCCCCACATTCTGACTGTCCGTTTCTGTTTCCACACTTCACTGTCCAATAACAATAAACTGCGGGACCAGGCTGGATCGCTCTCTTTGATCTGGCGCGGACACGATGGGCCGAATGGCCTCATTCTGCGCCGGAAATTTTCCATGTTTCTGTTTGCGGAATTGTTGCAGAAATCGGCGCCAGCGCTCCCCTCCCCCAGCACTGCCTGTGAGCGGAAGAAGATGGTTTAAAACAGCCGCGAATGGAGAGATCCCGGTCCCTGGGAAAGGGAGCAAACAGCAGCCTCCTTCCAGCAGCACATCGCTTTGGGAGCGTGTCCGCAGATTGACTCAGAGATCAGCATCGAGTCCGGGGCAAGTTCAGGGGGAGGCGGGGGCTGTTTGTAAGAGGCGGATTGGAGCTGGAACTGGTCCCGGAACATGGAGTGAGTGGGGGAAGGGAGAGGCCATTCTCGGGTTTTGTGTCGATGGGGGATGGAGACAGAATGGGATGAACCTGTTACTGCAATGCAGTCAAACAATGATAATATTTGTATGACTGGGCTTCCTTTGTGGGGGCTCATTATTATTTGAGAGATTAAATTCATTAAAACTCTGTATCTTTGATCTCACCTGTATTTTAGTTACAAACATACTTTTGTTCAAACAGACAAATAATTGAATGAACCAGAATAAATGTGATGTTTCCTCCACCAAGTTACAAGGAAGAGAGTCACCAGCTCCTTCTCACACACAGTCCGTACATTATCACTCACAGAGCGCAGAAGCACAGACAGGTCATCAGTTCCACAGTCTCAGACGGCAGAAATAGTTCCAGAGACACATTTTCAATCCATCAATCAAATAGAGCAGGAGAGACAGACGTTGTTTCCATGTCACCCCAACTCAGTACCACTGACAGGTAGATACACAAATCCCAGTCCAAATTCTCACCCACTATCAAATTATCAGTGTGTCAATCCCACAATAGTGCAACCTCAGCTACAAATTAAACACACATAGAACTGACACATTGTTCCTGTTTCAAAGTTACAGAATTAACCTCAATAACATTCAAGGAGCAGCTACTGCGTGTCCTTGATAAGTATGTATCTGTGAGGCAGGGAGGAAGTTGTCGAGCGAGGGAGCCGTGGTTTACTAAAGAAGTTGAAGCGCTTGTCAAGAGGAAGAAGAAGGCTTATGTTCGGATGAGACGTGAAGGCTCAGTTAGGGCGCTTGAGAGCTACAAGCTAGCCAGGAAGGATCTAAAGGGAGAGCTAAGATCAGCAAGGAGTGGACACGAGAAGTCATTGGCTCATCGGATCAGGGAAAACCCTAAGGCTTTCTATAGGTATATTAGGAAGAAAAGAATGATGAGAGTTAGATTAGGGCCAATCAAGGATAGTAGTGGGAAGTTGTGTGTGGAATCAGAGGAGATAGGGAAGTGCTAAATGAATATTTTGTGTCAGTATTTACAGTAGAGAAAGAAAATGTTGAGGAGAATACTGAGATTCAGGCTACTGGGCTAGATGGGATTGCGGTTCACAACGAGGAGGTGTTAGCAATTTTGGAAAGTGTGAAAATAGATAAGTCCCCTGGGCCAGATGGGATTTACCCTAGGATTCTCTGGGAAGCTAGGGAGGAGATTGCAGAGCCTTTGTCCTTGATCTTTATGTCGTCATTGTCGACAGGAATAGTGCCGGAAGACTGGAGGATAGCAAATGTTGTCCCCTTGTTCAAGAAGGGGAGTAGAGACAGCCTTGGTAATTATAGACCTGTGAGCCTTACTTCGGTTGTGGGTAAAATGTTGGAATGGTTATAAGAGACAGGATTTATAATCATCTTGAAAAGAATAAGTTCATTAGAGATAGTCAGCACGGGTTTGTGACGGGTAGGTCGTGCCTCACAAACCTTATTGAGTTTTTTGAGAAGGTGACCAAACAGGTGGATGAGGGTAAAGCAGTGGATGTGGTGTATATGGATTTCAGTAAGGCGTTTGATAAGGTTCCCCACGGTAGGCTATTGCAGAAAATACGCAAGTATGGGGTTGAAGGTGATTTAGAGCTTTGGATCAGAAATTGGCTAGCTGAAAGAAGACAGAGGGTGGTGGTTGATGGCAAATGTTCATCCTGGAGTTTAATTACTAGTGGTGTACTGCAAGGATCTGTTTTGGGGCCACTGCTGTTTGTCATTTTTATAAATGACCTGGAAGAGGGTGTAGAAGGGTGGGTTAGTAAATTTGCAGATGACACTAAGGTCGGTGGAGTTGTGGATAGTGCCAAAGGATGTTGTAGGGTACAGAGGGACATAGATAGGCTGCAGAGCTGGGCTGAGAGATGGCAAATGGAGTTTAATGCAGAAAAGTGCGAGGTGATTCACTTTGGAAGGAGTAACAGGAATGCAGAGTACTGGGCTAATGGGAAGATTCTTGGCAGTGTAGATGAACAGAGAGATCTTGGTGTCCAGGTGCATAAATCCCTGAAGGTTGCTACCCAGGTTAATAGGGCTGTTAAGAAGGCATATGGTGTGTTAGCTTTTATTAGTAGGGGGATCGAGTTTCGGAGCCACGAGGTCATGCTGCAGCTGTACAAAACTCTGGTGAGACCGCACCTGGAGTATTGCGTGCAGTTCTGGTCACCGCATTATAGGAAGGATGTGGAAGCTATGGAAAGGGTGCAGAGGAGATTTACTAGGATGTTGCCTGGTATGGAGGGAAGGTCTTACGAGGAAAGGCTGAGGGACTTGAGATTGTTTTCGTTGGAGAGAAGGAGGAGGAGAGGTGACTTAATAGAGACATATAAGATAATCAGAGGGTTAGATAGGGTGGAAAGTGAGCGTCTTTTTCCTCGGATGGTGATGGCAAACACGAGGGGACATAGCTTCAAGTTGAGGGGTGATAGATATAGGGCAGATGTGAGAGGTAGTTTCATTACTCAGAGAGTAGTAAGGGCATGGAACGCCCTGCCTGCAGCAGTAGTAGATTCACCAACTTTAAGGGCATTTAAGTGGTCATTGGATAGACATATGGATGAAAATGGAATAGTGTAGGTCAGATGGTTTCACAGGTCGGCGCAACATCGAGGGCCGAAGGGCCTGTACTGCGCTGTAATGTTCTAATTCTAATTCTAATTCTGAAAAAAAAACATCTTCTGAGATCCAATATTTACACAGGTCATTATGAGTTTATTATCAGTATTAATTCCCATAATGTGTCCAGACATATACATTAGATACAAGTCAAAATCTCAAGTGCATAATCAGATTGAGAGATTCTGAAATATAGTATAACCTGAGATACAAACTCAGATTCCAGTTTAAAACTCATCCGGATTGTGAAACTAAAAGATACATTATAAATTTGATGAGTTTAGTCTGAGCTATAAATTACATACCAGTCCTAAAACCTCATCGTGTCAGATGGAAGATACTGTACAATTCCAGACTGAGCTCATTTTACACACAAGTCCAAGATTCTCCCTCAGACTGAATGGCACTGATCAAATTGATTAGTACAGCCTGAGTTACATTTGCACATCAATCCTGTATCAGATTGAAAGACACATTATCTTTCACTATTATGTTCACAGTGACAGATATTTAATACTTGGCAAAACTTCAAACATATTGTCTGCTTAAAACCAACCACATCAGTGGCCTGTTGCTGTGCTGACATTTTATGTAGAATGAATCCAGACTTGCAAACAGTCCCAGGGATGGAAGGTTATATAATGATATTTCGATATTGACCAGATATTGACAGATAAAGTGATGCTGAAACACATGCTCAGTGCCAGATGCTGAAAACTATAGGTTGATTATTGCACTCACTCACAGTACCTCAGCCTGAGTCATCGAAAGCAACCTAACACACAAATAGTAGCACTGAGAGATTGAGAAAGAGTCCAAAACTCACATAGAGTACCAGGCACTGACAGATACAAACTGAAAACTTTCCACACATGGATATGGGATTGGCTAACTCACAGAAAACAGAGAGTGGGGATAAATGGAGCATATTCAGATTGGCAAACTGTAACTAATGGAATGCCACAGGTACAGTGCTGGGGCCTCAACTAGTTCTGGTCTATATTAATAACTTGAGTGAAGGGACCAAGTATATTGTTGCCAAATTTGTAGATGGCACAGAGATAGGTAGGAAAGAAAGTTGTGAGGAGGACAAAATGTGTCTGCAAAGAGATATAGATAGGTTAAGTCAGTGGGAAAACATTTGGCAGATGGAGCATAATATGGGGAAATGTGAGATTGTCTACTTTGGCAGGTAGAATAGAAAAACAGAATATTATTTATATAGCGAGAGACTGCAGAATGCTGCTGTACCAAGGAATCTGGGTGTCCAGGTACATGAATTACAAAAATGTTAGCATGAAGGTATCGCAAGTAATTGGCATTTTTAGCAAGGGGAATGGAGTATAAAAGTAAGGAAGTTTTGCCATAACTTTACAGGGCAATAGTGACATCCCATCCCCATGCAGTTTTGGTCTCCTTAAATAAGGAGGAATTTACTTGCATTGGAATCACTTCAAAGAAGGTTCACTCGGCTGATTGCTGGGATGTTTGATTGTCTTATGAGAAAAAGTTGAGCAGGCTGGGCCTATACTCACTGGAGTTTAGAAGATTGAGAGGTGATCTTATTGAAACCTGTAAGATTCTCAGTGGGCTGGACAGGTAGATGTTTCTCCTTGTGGGGGATTGTAGAATTAGGGGCCAGAGATAAAGATGAGCAGTCGCTCTTTCAAGAAGGAGATGAGGAGGAATTTCTTCTCTGAGTGGGTTGTTAATCTTTGGAATTCTGCTCTCCAGAGGACTGTGGAGGATGTGTCATTGAATATATTCAACGCAGCAATAGACAGATTTTTGATCTACAACAGAGTCAATGGTTATGGGGGCAGGCAGGAAAGTGAAGTTAAGGCCACAATCAGAACTGTCATGCTCTTATTGAGTGGCAGAGCAGGCTTGATGGGCCAAATGGTCTACTCCTGTCCTATTTCGTATCTTCTTATGTTCTTACACACACACACACACACACACACAACCAATGTGTGGTGGATCTAGAATTAATCCCACTTTCATACACAATACCAGTGACTGAAAGGTACAGAATTAATCCCACAGATAGATACAGTACCACCGACAGGTACAGAATGAATCCCATGCTCACAGTCAGCACCCAGGATCGAAAGATACACGTGATTTCTACCCTCACATAACAATATCAGGCTGAGTTACAGAATGATTTCCACATTCATACTGGGCACCAATGACTGCGAATTAATTCATCCCACAATCACACACACTACCAAAGGCTGACAGATACAGAATTAATCCCACACTCCTATGTAGTAGCAAAGACTGACACATACAAAATCATTCTCAAATACTCCTACAGTACCTGGCAGATTCAGTGACTGCCAAACTCACATAAATCACCACAGACTGACAGATAAAGAATGAACTCACACACACACTGAGATACAGACAGATATACCTTGAATTCCACACATACAGAACCACTGACAGATTAAGACTAAGTCCAAAATCACATAACATTCCAGAGACTGACAGAATGAATCAAATACTCATACACAGTGCCACTGACAGAATGTATTCCACACTCACATACAATACCGAAGACTGACAGATACAGAATGTATCTCACACTTTCACAAAGTACCAGTGTTTGACAGGTACAGAATGAATCCCACATTCACACATGATACTAGAGATGGACAGCTAAAAAACAATAAGACTGCCAGAATAGATAGAATTCACATCAAAATTCTACAATATGGCAGAGAAACACTCGACACAAATACATGTCTCATTTCCCTCATCTCGAAGGAGGAGAGCATGTCAGGGGATCGCCGTGATGCGGTAATTGTGATCATCTTTAAAAAACGTTGACACGACCGACTGTGTTAACTATAGAGGGGTATCCCTGCTGTCCACCACAGGGAAGGTCATCACAAGAGTCCTTCTCAACTGCCTCCTCCCCGTGGCTGAAGAACTCCTACTGGAATCACAATGTGGATTCTGTCCATCAACAGGCACAGTGAACATAATCTTCACAGCAAGACAACTTCAAGAAAATGTAAGGAGAAGCAGCAACCTTTATAAATAGCCTTCTCTGACCTGACAAAGGCCTTCGACTCCACCAACCGAGAGGGATTATGGAATGTCCTCCTCAAACATACTGCACTGCGACATGCAAGCTGTAATCCTTGCCAACGGATCTATCACTGACCCAATCCGAGTGCAAACTGGGGTCAAGTAAGGCTGTGTCATCGGCACCAATGCTCTTTTCCATCTTCCTTGCTGCATCACTCCACCTCATCTTCTCACACTCAAACACAATACCTGACAGAGACAGAATGAATCCATACAGCACCAGAGACTGAGTTACCAAATTACATAAAACACTCAAACACAGTAGTCTAGACAAAAATGAAATTAATTGTACACTCACATGCAATAGCAGAGACACGACGACACAGAATCAGTCAATAAGTGTCCTCCCAACAACAGCCAGGACATTTCCAGGAAGCTCCACAAAGGGAGCGGCTCTTTCAACAGAAACTGGGGCTGGAGAGAGTCTTTGTGAAATATACTTCCTGATTGCAGTATGGGTGTTTGTGATTGGTTGCAAATATTTAATCTGATTGGATGGCGAAAGAGACCAATTGTAAAATTACAATAAAAAACCATTGTGACATCACTCCCAATCACGCAATCACAATCTTTACTTTCCCCCATCCCTCATTAGCATAGTGCTGTGGGATTGTCTATTTAATCCGCACTCGGAAGGGGTTTGGTTTATTTCTGAGTCTGAAATTGAAACTGAAGATGGTTGAGGAGAAGAAGAAAGCAGCTGCTAAGAAGGGCGCCAAGAAAACTGTGAGTAAACCGTCAGCAAAGGGCGGCAAAAGGCGGAGAAAGTCGAGGAAGGAGAGTTACTCCATCTACATCTACAAAGTGATGAAGCAGGTTCACCCCGACACCGGCATCTCCTCCAAGGCCATGAGCATCATGAACTCGTTTGTGAACGATATTTTCGAGCGCATCGCGGGTGAGGCTTCCCGCCTGGCCCATTACAACAAGCGCAGCACCATCAGCTCCCGGGAGATCCAGACCGCCGTGCGCCTGCTGCTGCCCGGGGAGCTGGCCAAGCACGCCGTGTCGGAAGGGACAAAGGCGGTGACCAAGTATACCAGCTCCAAGTAAAACTGCACAATGGACTGAAAAAACATCCCAAACACAACGGCTCTTTTAAGAGCCACCCACAATCTCTCTGAAAAAGCTGCATCCGAACATCTCTATGAAATCATTTTAAGACAATGTGTAACATAATAAATGTCCCACTGCTGTGTTTTTGTCTGCTGTCCCATAAACCGAACTCAAACCCATAATCCGCTCATCCGCCTTTACTTTTTTGCTTAAAGCTGTTATTGTGGTTTTGCACAGCCCCTGAATGACCGCATTAACAGCTGCTTTCAGGGGAAAGGGTCAGACCTCAGTCCCTTCACTCTATTCCTGAAATGTGAACCGATTGATCATTTTATGAACAGCAACTCTCCGCAGTGTTACAGCCCGGAATGGGATTATTACACAGCAGACTAAGGGCTGTTTGAGGACTCGATCCGGCTCCCTCTTTTCAGAGAAGGACACTGGGCTCTGATTGAAGATAAACTGAATGTTTCCCTTCAGGGAAGTGCTGTGAACAGGGATTTAGTACCTCCCGGGACAGTTTGAAAGCAATTGTAGAAAGATCCACAATTTAAACAACATTTTAAACCCGCGTCTGTAATTGGTGACGGAAAGAGTTGAATAGAACAAAATAAAGAGAAGGGATTTTAAATATTTGACTAAGGATGACATTTATTTTAATCCACTCCTTTCCGACAATGAAATTGGCGGGCTTTTTGATAATGACAAATTTTCTGCTTCTGATGTTGTGGCGGTAAATCCCGCCCACTTCTGTTTGTCAGTGACCTGATTGGTGAAGAATATAAGCAAATGAGGTGAATTTAGTAGCGACCAATGGGGAGAGTTTTCAGTCTCTAAGTAAAGTAAATGCTGCGGAAATTATTCATTCTTTGTGAAAGTATTTGTGAGATTGTGGAAATGTCTGGAAGAGGAAAGACCAGCGGCAAAGCTCGGGCCAAGGCCAAGTCTCGCTCCTCCCGGGCTGGACTGCAGTTCCCGGTGGGCCGTGTTCACAGGCACCTAAGAAAGGGCAACTATGCTGAGCGTGTGGGTGCCGGAGCCCCGGTCTATCTGGCTGCTGTGCTCGAGTATCTGACCGCTGAAATCCTCGAGCTGGCTGGCAACGCGGCCCGGGACAACAAGAAGACCCGTATCATTCCCAGGCACCTGCAGCTGGCCGTGCGCAACGACGAGGAGCTCAACAAGCTGCTGGGAGGGGTGACTATCGCTCAGGGTGGGGTGCTGCCTAATATCCAGGCCGTGCTGCTGCCCAAGAAAACCAGCGCTCAGAGCTCCCAGAAAAAGTAAAGCGGCCGAAATGTCATCGAATAAACCAAAGGCTCTTTTCAGAGCCACCCACAGTCTCTGTGAAAGGGCTGGTTCCTGTCTGATTCCAAAATGTCAGTAACAGGACCGAATGAGAACTATTTCAAATGTTTAAGCATCTGTTTCAGTGATTTCTCACTGTCCCCTCAAACCTGTCTAATTTATTACTTCAACACCAATTTTGAGTTATTTGTCCCGTTACAGATTGCTGAATAGAGTCTTTTACCGCCAGTTACAGATAAGTAGACAAAAAAATCACAGATTAAAACTACGTAATATATCAAACCCATCACAAACTTTTTTTATTCCGCTTTTATCAGCACAAAGTCGTGGCGCGATTTTACGAACAGCTTTAAACTAACGCCAGATTTTCCATCAATTCGCTTCTTTCCGACACTGAAATTGGCGGCTTTTTCGAATTCAAACTGTCTGCCAATTTAAGCCAGTGATTTGTTGTATTTCCTAATTCGAAGCTCTGCGATTGGTTAAGACATGTGAATGAGAAGAGGGTGACCAATCAGAAGTGAGCTCGGGAGAGCCCGGGCTCAAACTGTGGGAATTCCAGGTCCCTGAATGACTGAGCTGAAACTGATCAGTTTCACAAACCCTGTCAGTTTCAGTGCAGGAAACACCGTCTCGGGGGAAATAACATCACAAGTGGGTCTGGTTCCAGTGACCGATTCAACGGCTGCTGCAAAACTCCCGGATTCCCTCATTGCAGCGAACTCATTTTGAAATTCTATGAAAACAATGAGTGATTCTGGAGGAGTGATGTGGCTTTTCACTGAGGGCATGTGTCGACTGGGGAAATAACTAACTGTAGAGCCTCGGGCACTGTTTACACAGCCCGTTTAGAAAATCAAATCCACTGCACATCCTTGCTGCAACTGAAATGTCAAATTCGGGGATTCCATTTTTTTTCATCCCGAACACAGCAGATTGATTGAACAAAGAATTAAAAGTAAAATACTGCGAATGCTGGAAATCTGAAATATTTCAGATTGATTGAACTGTTCTCAACAGCCTATCCCAGCTCCCGTTTCTCGGTCACTGCTCGCTCTGTGAGGCGGTGGGTGGCTCTTAGAAGAGCCTTTGTTGTGTGTTTGCTGAAAAGGGTCGAATTGTTCAGCCGCCGAATCCGCAGAGAGTGCGGCCGTGCCGTTTCAGAGCGTACACCACATCCATGGCAGTGACCGTCTTGCGCTTGGCATGCTCAGTGTAGGTGATTACATTGAGTGTGAGACAAATTCCATCCATCTTTTGTACTTTATGAGATTAATTTTGACACTTTCTGGTACATTATGTGAAAGCGAGTTTAATTCGACATCTATCTGTCTGTGGTACTGTGTCTGAGTGTGAGATTATTTGAGTATCAGTCTTTGAATGTGATTGTGTGATTCATTCTGTATGTCAATCATGAGTATTGTATGCGTGGCAGCTTCTGTATCTATCTGCTACTGTGGCTGAATGTGGATATCATTCTGTATCTGTCAGTGTCTGGAACTAAATGTGAGTGTGAGATTCATTCTGTATGCACCACTCTTTACAGTCAGAATGTGACTGTGTGATTCATTCTCTATGTGTCAGTCTAAAGTACTATATATGCCATGGTTTTAATTATGTGTCTGTCATTTTATGTGAGCTTGGGTATCAATGTATATATGTCAATCTCTGGTTCTTTCTGTGAGAGTGAGATTAATTCTCTATCTGCTGGTCTCTGAAATTAATTGATTTTGTGATTCACTCTGTGTCTGTCAGTCTATGATACTGTGAATAAGTGGGGGGTATATATGGTGTCTGTCTGAACTTGGTATTGAACATGATTGTAGGATTCATTGTGTATCTATCAGTATCCAGACTGAATGTGAAATAAGGTTCATTCTGTACATGAAAATCTCTGTTATTCTATGGAAGTGAACTCAAATATGCCTATCAGTCTTTGACACTGTATCTGATTGTGGGATTGACTCAATACCTTTCAGACTTTGCTACTATGCATATGTGTGGTTCATGTTCTGCATGTCAGTCTCTGTTACTCTATGTGAGTGTGGATATCTTTTATGTATCTCAGTCTCTCGCAATGAATGCAAGTGTGGGATTAACTCTCTTTTCAACAGTATCTGGTAATGATTGTGAGCATGTGACTCCTACAGTATCTGTCAGTGTTTTCTATTGTATGTGACTGTGCAATTCTTCCTATGTCTTTCAGTGCCTAGTACAGTGTGTATGGGATTCATTCTGCACCTGTCAGTATCTGGTACTGAATGAGATTGTGGGATTCATTCTGTTGTCTGTCAATCTCTGCTCGTGTATGTGAGTGATATCTGTTATGCATATATTATTTTCTGGTACTGGAAGTGAATATTGTATTTATTCTTTACCTGTTAGCCTCTGGTACTACGTATGAGTGTGGGTCTCATTCTGTATCAGTCAGTTTCTGGTACAGTCTGCGTGTGCATATTCAGGGCTCATTTTGCATTTGGCAGTCTCTGGTACTAAATGTGTGTTACAATTTATTTTTTATGTGTCAGTCTCTAGGACAGTCCATTACAGTGGGATGAATTTTGTATCTCCCAGCTACTGGTATTGTCTGCAAACGTGATACATTCTGTATCTATGTGACGCTGGTGCTGTATGAGTGTGGAATTCTTCTGTACCTGTACTTAATATGTATCTGCGGGATGCTATTGAGAACTATTTGTTGTACACCATAATGTATCACTATTTTCTTGTCTCACTGGTATTTTAAAATATAAACCACTGCACATTTTAACTGTGTGTTTTACTCAGTTGTGGTCTGAGCTTTTTGGACTAGTATTTAGTCTGCAACTGTGTGAACACATTTGTGAATGACAACATATATTTCAAACTCACACATGGCATGCTCAGTATAATCAGAATCATTCAATTGATACGATATCATTCAGTACAGCTCTTGCAGAGATTATTGGATTGGTATGTAATGTGTAGTGCAGTGTGCACTAATTGACATAATACTGTAACTTTCCTTTTGATACTGTATCAGATGTTTGTACTACATTGTAATCTGTCACTCAGTCTGCAGTCTGGGCTACATTATTAGGATTCATTCTGTACCTTTCCATCAGCTGCTCTACCTCATATTTAATTTGTAGCTTAGGGTGCACTCTTGTGGGATTGATCCGGTGCCTTTCAATCTGATAGTGGGTGTGATTTTGAACTGAGATTGATGGACCTACCTTTCAGCAGTACTGAGTTGGGGTGAATTGGAAACAACCTCTGCCTCTCCTGCTTTGTTTGATTGTCTGCTGGATTGAAAATGTGTCTCTGGAACTTGGGATCAGTGTGAGTCTGACTGCTTCTGCTCTCTGTGACTGTGGAACTCATGGCCTGTCTGTGTCTCTGAGCTCTGGGAGTGATAATGTACCTACTCTGTGTTAGAAGGAGTGGACTGTACATATCCTTGTGCCGGGGAATCATCACAATCCTTCTGGTTCCTTTAAGTATTTGCTGACAGAAGGAAAGAAAAATATCTCTTGTAACTCAAGATCAATTGAGGTAGAAACTAGAAAAGACATGAATGTAATATTTCAATTAATAATCATTATGACCAACCACACAGGATGATCAGCAATACAAAGAGTGTCAGTGTCTGATTCCACTGCAGCACTCAGCTTCTGCTGATCAGGTTTTCTTTGATAGTTTTATAACAATTTAGTGACATCCAGGAACAACCCAGCATCTGCACTGCTCCATGAATGGGAATACCTGCTGGAGCAGGGATTTTTGCACAAGTCAAGTTTTTAATTCCACCTGGCATTATAGTGCAAGAACATAATAACTAGTAGCAGGATTAGGCCATTCCGCCACTCAAGTCTGTTCCACCATTCAATAAGATCATGGCAGATCTGATCATAGTCTGAACTCCACTGTCCTGCGTGTCCCAATAACACTTCACTCCCTTGTAAATCAAAAGTCAGTCTAACTCAGCCTTGAATATATTCAATGACCAGCCTCCACCATCCTCTTGGGTAGAGAATTCCAAAGAACAACAACCCTTTGAGAGAAGAAATTCCTCTTCAATTCCATCGAAAATGGGAGCCCCCTTATGTTGAAACTGTTCCCCCTAGTTCTTGATTCCCTCATGAGGGGAAACATCATCTCAGTAAATACCCTGATACCCTGTCAAGCCCCTTCAGTATCTGATATGTTTCATAAGATCACCTCTCATTCTTCTAAACTCCAATGAGTGTAGCACAACCAGGTCAAACGTTCCTCATAAGACAACATCTTCATCCCTGGAATCAACCTAGTGATGTTTGCCTGAACTACCTCCAATGCAAGTATTTTCCTACTTAAATAAGGAGACCAAAACTGTATACACACTCAAGGTGTGGTCTCACCAACACGCTGTACAGTGGTAGCAAGACTTCCCTACATTTCTACTCCAACCCCATTGCAATAAAGCCAAAATTCCAATAGCCTTCCTAATTACTTGCTGTACTTCCATGCTAACTTTTTGTGATTCATATAAGAGGACACTCATATCCCTCTATACCACAGCATTCTGCAGTCTCTCTCTATTTTAATAATATTCTTCTTTTCTCTACATCATACCAAAGTGGATAACCTCACATTTTCCCACATTATACTTAATATGCCAAATGTTTCCCACACACTTAACTTGTCTTTATCTCTTTGCAGACTCATTGTGTCCTCCGCACAACTTGCTTTCACACCTTTCTTTGTATCAACAGCAAATTTAGTTACAATACACTCGATCCCTTCATCCAAATCATTAATATAGGCTGTAAGTAGTTGAGGCCCCAGAACTGATCCCTGTGGCACTCCACGAGTTCCAGTTTGCAAACCTGAAAGTGACACCTTTATCCTAATTCTCTGTTTCTTGTTAGTAAGCATGTACCAGCGACCTGGGTTCGATTCTGGGTACTACCTGTGCAGAGTTTGCAAGTTCTCCCTTTGTCTGCGTGGGTTTTCACCGGGTGCTCCGGTTTCCTCCCACAGCCAAAGACTTGCAGGTTGATAGGTAAATTGGCCATTATAAATTGCCCCTAGTATAGGTAGGTGGTAGGGGAATTGAGGGAAGTTGGGGATGTGAGAGGGTAATGGGATTAATGTAGGATTAGTATAAATGGGTGGTTGATGGTCAGCACAGACTCGGTGGCTGAAGGGCCTGTTTCAGTACTGTATCTCTAAATAAATAAAATAAATAATATATTACCCGTTAACACCACGTGCTCTTACCTTGTGTAGTAACATTTTGCATGGCACTTTAGCGAATGCCTTTTCAAAATACAACTACACTACATCTACTGGTTCCCCTTCAGTTACCCTGCTTCTTACATCCTCAAAGAATGCTAATAATGTTGGCAAACTTGATTTCCTTTTCATAAATCCATGTTGACTCTGCATGATTGTATTTTAATTTTCTAAATGTTCTACAGATTTGAGGGAGGCAAATGTAACCTCACTATTTAAAAAAGGAGAGAGAGGAAAAACAGGGAATTACGGACCAGTTAGCCTTACATCAGTAGTGGGGAAAGTGCGAGAGTCTATTATAAAGGATGTGGTAGCAGAACACCTGGAAAGCATAAACGGGTTTGGACAAAGACAGCATGGGTTAACGAAAGGGAAATCATGCTTAACAAATCTACTGGAGCTTTTTGAGGATGGAACTAGTAGAATAGATAAAGGAGAACCAGAGGATGTGTTGTATCTGGATTTTAAGAAGGCTTTTGATAAGGTCCCACATAAGAGGTTCGAGTGCAAAATTAAAGCAGATGGGATTGGGGGTAATATACTGGCATTGATTGAGAATTGGTTGACAAACAGGAAACAGAGAGTAGGAATAAACGGGCCTTTTGCCAGGTGGCAGGCAGTGACGAGTGGCGTACTACAGGGATCAGTGCCTGGGCCCCAGCTATTCACAATATATATTAATGACTTGGGTGAGGGAACATTTCCAGGTTTGCAGACGACACAAAGCTGGGGAGGAAACTGAGTTGTGAGGAGTATGCAAAGGGGCTCCAATGTGATTTGGACAAGTTGGGTGAGTGGGCAAATGCATGGCAGATGCAGTATAACTTGGATTAATGTGAGGTTATTCACTTCAGTTGTAAAAACAGAAAGGCAGATTATTATCTGAATGGTGACAGATTGGGAAAGGGGGAGGTGCAAAGAGACCTGGGTGTCCTTGTACACCAGTCGCTGAAAGCAAATATTCAGGTGCAGCAAGCAGTTAGGAAGGCAAATGGTATGTTGGCCTTCATTGCAAGCGGATTTGAGTACAGGAGCAAGGAAGTCTTACTACAGTTATACAGGGCTTTGGTGAGAGCACATCTGGAGTATAGTGTGCAGTTTTGGTCTCCTTATCTGAGTAAGGATGTTCTTGCCATGGAGGGAGTGCAAAGAAGATTTACCAGGCTGATTCCTGGGATGACAGGATTGACGTATGAGGAGAGATTGGGTTGACTAGGCCTATATTCACTAGAGTTTAGAACAATGAGAGGGAATCTCATAGAAACCTACAAAAATTCTAACAGGACTAGGCAGGCTAGATGCAGGGAGGATGTTACTGATGGCTGGGGAGTCCAGAACCAGGGGTCACAGTCTCAGGATACGGGTATGCCATTTAGAACCGAGATGAGGAGAAATTTCTTCACTCAGAGGGTGATGAACCTGTGGAATTCTCCACAAAGAAAATTACAGCACAGGAACAGGCCCTTCGGCCCTCCAAGCCTGCGCCGATCCAGATCCTCTATCTAAACATGTCGCCTATTTTCTAAGGGTCTGTATCTCTTTGCTTCCTGCCCATTCATGTATCTGTCTAGATACATCTTAAAAGACGCTATCATGCCCGCGTCTACCACCTCCACTGGAAACGCGTTCCAGGCACCCACCACCCTCTGCGTAAAGAACTTTCCACACATATCCCCCTAAACTTTTCCCCTCTCACTTTGAACTCATGACCCCTAATAATTGAATCCCCCACTCTGGGAAAAAGCTTCTTGCTATCCACCCTGTCTATACCTCTCATGATTTTGTACTGCAGAAGGCAGTGGAGGCCAAGTCATTAAATATATTCAAGAAGGAGATAGATATATTTCTTAATACAAAAGGGATCAAGGGATATGGGGAGAAAGCGGGAAGAGGGTACTGAATTATACGATCAGACTTGATCATTTTTGAATGGCAGAGCAGGGCCGAATGGCCTACTCCTGCTCCAATTTTTCTATGTTTTCTGCGATGACTGACTTAATCATTGGTTCCAGTATTTTCTCAATGGCAGACATTAGGCTAACAGGCCGATCGTTGCCTGCTTTCTCTTTACTGCTTTCTTGAACAGGGACATTACATTTGCAGTTTAATATCCACTGGAACTGTTGCAGGATCTAGGGAATTTAAGAAGATTACAACCAATGCATCCACTATCTATGCAGACACTTCTTTTAAAGCTTAGAATGTAGGCCATCAGATCCAGGGGACTTGTCAACCTTTAGTCCCATTAGTTTTCCAAAAACATGTTTTTCTCGCGATGGTGATGTTTTAAGATCCCCCCTCCTTACTCCCCTTGATTTTCTACTATTCTTGGGATGTTTTTTGTGTCTACTTCTGTGAAGACAGATGAAAAATTCTTGTTCAGAGTATCTGCCATTTCCTTGTTTCTCTTGGATCAATCGTTCAACGGAAACCGACAGCTGCTATTTAAAATGTTTCCTTGACACTACTCACCTGGCGCCAGCAATAGGTGTTGTTTGCATAACTGTCCCCATCCCTAATTTCTGGCTCTGTTCCCTCTATTCACTGCTCAATAACAACACAGTGTGAAACTGGAGCTAAACCATGAACATGCATTACAGGTTTGAGGAGAGAAAACAACAATGATTTTCAACAGCAGCTTCTTCCTGCTCTGTCTCCGTTACCTTGTCCACAAACAGCCTGAGAAAGGCTTCTCCTTCCGCGCTCACTCCATGTTCCTGCTCCACTCCGCCTCTTACAAACAGCTCCCAACTCCCCCTGAACTTGCTCCGTAGTCAATGCTGATCTCTGAGCCCCTCTGCGGACAGGCTCTCAAAGCAATGTGCTGCTGGAAGGAGACTGCTGTTTTCTCACTTACCCCTGGGCTCTAAGTCTCCATTCCCGTCTGTTTCAGACAAACTTCTTACGCTCACTAATTAAATGACGCAGAAGGACACGGCTGGAGGAGGCGCATCGCGCATGCGCTTCTTTCCCCACTCATTGACAAAAAAAAATAAATTGGAATAAAAGCAAAATACTGCGGATGCTGGAAATCTGAAATAAAAACAAGAAATGCTGGAACCACTCAGCAGGTCTGGCAGCATCTGTGAAAAGTGAAGCAGAGTTAACGTTTCGGGTCAGTGACCCTTCATCGGAACTGACAAAAATAAACTGGAACTTTCCCCAGTTCAGTTTTCTCCGAGTTTGAGCAAAGGAACTGGGGCTGTGGGGAAAGGTCAGAGAACGTTTCAAGCTGGGGGATTCCCCCTTTCTGAAGCTCAGTTTGACATCATTCCCTGCAGTGTGTTTGCTCTTCATTCACCCGTCTTCTCAAAGCAATCCTCCGAGGGAGTCGCTGTGTTTGCTGCGATCGCGCAGGAGTTAATATCTGACAGTAACAGTCCCAGATTAATGTCATCACATTGAAACTGTCCCTCACTGACAGTCATATCGAGCGGTGTGAGCTGAGAGATTACAGCGATCAACAGGGCCAAGAGCGTTAAATTTGGAACATTGTTCACCTCACTCTCTAACTATTACCCAGAGTCCAGGAATAATAATGTGTCTGTTTCTGATACAATATCAGTTAGAGATGAGACTGCACCGTCTGTCTCCCACGGATCTTTCAAGATAAAATGAGGCTTCCAGGTCAGCCTGTAACTGCTGATGGGGATCTCTCTCTCTCTCTCACTTATTCACTTTCAGCTCTGTCTCTAGTGCTCCATAAAAACGTGGGATCCAGTTATTGGGTGTGATATGGACACACGAATAGAATATGCACTATTGACACTCCCTCTCTAATGCTGCACATATGTTTGGGATACCATTATTTAGGATAATATGTATGCACTTTATTGTGTTAATAATACTGTCTCTGATGATACATAAGAATGTGTAATACAGTGTGATATGGACACACTGTTACGAATGGTCGGACTGATTCTCTCTCTCTCTGTGGTGCTGTATATGAAAAGGGGATAATGTTAGTGAGCATGATAGAATCATAGAATCATAGAAGGTTTAAGGCAGAGAAAGAGACCACTTGGCCCATCATCGTATGCGGCAGCCGAAAAACAGTGAGCGTAAAGGAATGGCAGGGGGGCTTCAACCTCGAGAGTCCACCTCCTGTGCTATGTCGGAGCTCCTGGATGCTTCCCGTGTCCTGGAGAACCATTTATCGGTCATCACCTCGTAGCAGATGTAATGTACAACAATACTCCGCTCTCGTTGATTGACGTCTATGCCCCGGTTCAATGCAGCGAGCAGCTGACCGTCTTCCAGCATCTCCCACTGCTGCTGGCGACATCCAGGCCGGTCATCCTAGGCGGTGACTTCAAAGGCATCATCGATGCACCTGGATGATCCGGCAGAGACGACAGCAAACTGGATGCTGTGTCCAGATCCTTAATAGAAACAGTAAAAGATGCCAAACTGCACGACGTCTTCAGCAAACTTGCAGACAGAGCGCAGCATAGATACACATGGTCAAGAACGGACGGGTCTGCCCATTCCAGGATTGACTTCCTATTTGTGTCCCGTGTTTTCACAGTCAGATCCACCGACGTCAAACCGGTGTTCTTCTCCAAGCATTGCCTTTTACTGGCTGACTTTCACTTACAGGATGACCAGCGGGTTGGCAGGGGGAAATGGAAGCTCAATGCTACACTGCTAACCCCAGAGAATGTTGAGGAACCCAAAAGGGATTACAAAGGTTGGAGGACCGTGAAACCCCACCTTTGAGTCTCCAGTTCAGTGGTGGGAAGCGATCAAGGAGAACATCAAGAGGTTCTTTATCTTCAAAGGGGTTCAGAGGGCGAGAGAGATAGACAGATGGAAATGTCACGACTCCAGAAAAGTATGCAAAATCTGCTCTGGCTTCAGTCGATGGGGGTCAAGGTCAAGGAGGACCTTCATGAGGTGAAGAGCCAGCAGGCCTCGCTCTTTGCCACGGAGGCCTACAAGATCATCTTCCGAAGCCCACAGACAGCAGAGCCTCCCAGTCCTTACTGTCATCTATCACAGAGGTCTTAGATGACAGCAGGAGGGAGAGACTGGACAAACCGCTAATTCTGGATGAGCTGACTAAGGCCATCAAATCCTTCGAGATAAATAAAACTCCCGGAAGCAACGGCTTACCGGTTGAGTTGCATTTGGTCCTGTGGGACTGGGTCGGCCCGGACCTGCTGGAAGTATACGACAGTATGCTCCTAGCCGGCAGCATGTCAGAATCCATGAGGAAAGGCATCATCACCCTCATCTACAAGGGGAAGGGGGAGAGGGCAGAAATCAGAAATTGGCGGCCCATCTCACTGCTTAATGTAGACTACAAGATACTGTCAAAAGTCATAGCCAGTCGAGTCAAGTCTGCTCTGGAGTTGGTGATCCACCCTGATCAGACCTGTACTTTACCCACTCAGGGACACGATCACCCACATTCGGGACAGGAGGGTGGACACCTGCCTCATCAGCCTGGGCCAGGAGAAGGCTTTTGACAGGATATCGCACACCTACATGATGGACGTACTTTCGAAAATGAGGTTTGGGGAGGGAATCTGCAATTGGATCAAACTGCTCTACACAAACATCAGTAGCAGTCTCAATCAATGGGTGGGAATCAGAAAGTTTCCCGATCCAATCTGGAGTCAGACAGGGTTGTCCTCTCTCCCCTGTCTTGTTTATTTGCTGTATTGAACCCTTTGCTGAGTCTATTAGGAAGTATGCGAGCATAAGAGGGGTGACAATCCCAGACAGTGGAGGCACTCAGGTTAAAACCTCCCTGGACATGGATGACGTCGCAGCCTTCTGCTCGAACCCGCTGTCTGTGCGCAGACTGATGAGCATCTGCGACCAGTTCGCACTAGCCTTGGGAGCCAACGTTAACCACGGCAAGAGAGAGGCCATGTTCTTTGGGAACTGGGCTGACCGATCCTTTGTCCCCTTCACCGTCAGGTCAGACTACCTGAAGGTGCTGGGGATATGGTTCTGAAGGGCCGCGGCATGCACCAAAACCTGGAAGGAGTGAGTAGCCAGGGGACAACACAAGCTGAGCATGTGGGAGCAGCAACTCTCTCCATTATGGGTAAGAACCTGGTCCTCAGATGCGAGGCGCTCACGTTGTTGCTGTAAGTGGCACAGGACTGGCCCATACCCCATTCCCGCGCTGTGGCGATCACCCGAGTCATTTTCCGCTTCATCTCTGGATCCAAAATGGACCGGGTCCAAAGGGACATGATGTTCAAACCTCTGGATAAGGGTGGGCATAATGTACCCAATATCACCCTCATCCTGATGACTACCTTCGTGTGCGGCTGCATCAAGCTGTGTGCAGATCCCCAATACGCCAACACCAAGTGTCACTACGTGCTGAGATTCTCTCTGTCCCCAGTGTTGTGAAGGAAGTACCTGGTCACATTGCCGTGGAACGCTCCATCTAGTTGGACTGCGCCGGACCACCAATCATTCGTGGAACAGTTTCTGCGGAAAACACCTTTGACCACCAATCCATCAGGCAGTGGTCTGCACGGAATGTCCTCAAGGCCCTACGGGAAAAGGAGATGGTGGGTGCTGTCGGATGGTTACCCGAGCAGACTGCCAAATCGTTTGGCGGAATGCCTCATCACCAGAACTTTCCAACAAGCACCAAGGTGTAGCTTGGCTGGTGGTGAGAAGAGCCCTCCCCGTCAGATCCTTCCTGCACGCCCGAAGTCTCACCCCCTCCGCACAATGCCCTCGAAGTGTCTGCGGTGGGGATGAGATGGTTGCCCAGCTTCTTCTGGAATGTGTCTTTGCAAAGCAGGTGTGGAAAGAGATGCATTGGTTTTTGTCGAGGTTCATCCCAAGCAGCTCTGTAACACAGGAGTCTGTGCTCTACGGGCTGTTCCAAGGGACACACACCGAGATAACCACAACTGCTGATGGAGGACTATCAATTCGGTGAAAGACACTCTTTGGTCTGCCCAAAACTTGGTGGTCTTCCAGCGCAAAGAGTTGTCCACCACCGAATGTTGCAGACTGGCACACTTGAAGGTCCAGGACTACGTGTTGAGGGACGCACTAAAGCTTGGGGCAGCCACAGCAAAGGCTCAATGGGGAAAGACCACCATGAAAGCTCCCCCCACCAAGCTGAACTGAGGGGCTGGATCCATGGAAAACCCCCACAAACTGTAGCGGGAACATTTTCGTTTGCCATAAAATGTATATGGCATGAAAAATGAAATGGAAGGGTTGTGAGGCAACTCACTCCTGCATTGAAGGAAACTGATCTCCTTTGCACTCTTTGTATTGTTTGACTTGGTGCTGTTTGGAACTGTTTTGTAATGTATTTTTTACAGATCTTTATGAATAAAGTATATTTTGGAAATAAAAAAAACATTTGTGCAAGTAAGTGTTGTCAATTGCGGCTGCTTGAGCTCTGGGTTTGGAACTTGAGCAGCAGCTGGAGACACTGCTGTGCATTCATGAGGAGAGTTACATGGAAAGCATGTTCATGATTAGAGAGAGATTAGAGATACAGCACTGAAACAGGCCCTTCGGCCCACCGAGTCTGTGCCGAACATCAACCACCCATTTATACTAATCCTACACTAATCCCATATTCCTACCAAACATCCCCACCTGTCCCTACATCCTACCTATACTAGTGACAATTTATAATGGCCAATTTACCTATCAACCTGCAAGTCTTTGGCTGTGGGAGGAAACCGGAGCACCCGGTGAAAACCCACGCAGACACAGGGAGAACTTGCAAACTCCACACAGGCAGTACCCGGAATCGAACCAGGGTTCCTGGAGCTGTTAGGCTGCGGTGCTAACCACTGCGCCACTGTGCCGCCCACAGTGGTCACCCCACAGCTTAAGAGTACGCAGGGAGAGAGGGAATGGGTGACCACAAGGCAGTCAAAAAGAATCAGGCAGGAAGTGCAGGACACCGCGAGTGCATCTCACTCTCCAACAGGTATTCAGTTCTGAATACGGAGGACAGTGATGCTTCATCAGGGGAGTGCAGCCAGATCCAGGTCCATGGCACCATGGGTGACTCAGCTGCAAAGGTGGGTACAGGGAAGATTGGAAAAGCCATAGTGATAGATGATTCAATAGTGAAGGGAACAATCAGCTATTTCTGTGGCCACAGACGTGAATCCAGGAATGGTGTGTTGCCTCCCTGGTGCCAGGGTCAAGGATGTCATTGAGCAGTTACAGAGCATCCTGAAGGGGGAGGGTGAACAGCCAGCATTTGTGGTCCACATCGGAACCAACAACATCGGTAGAAATAAGGATGTTGTCCTGCAGTCAGAATTTATGAAGCTAGGTAAGAAATTAGCAAGCAGGGCATCAAAAGTAGTAATCTCCGGATTATTCCCAGTGCCACGTTCAAGTGAGTACAGGAATAAAAGGATAAGACAGATGAACGTGTGTCTGGAAAGATGGTGCAGGAGGGAGGGCTTTAGATTCTTGGGACAGGTCACACGGATTGCAGTTGAACAGAGCCTGGACAGAGTTCCTTGCGGGACATTTTGCTAGTGCTGTTGGCGAGGGTTTAAACTCATTTAGCAGGGGGATGGGAACCGGAAGGCATGGAAGGCAGAAAATTAATGGATGAGTCTGGAAGAAAGAGGAAACAAAGGTTAGAAAATTTAAAAAGAGTTTGGCAGTGCTCAAGCATATCTTTTTCAATGCAAGGAGTATAGAAAATAAAGCAGATGAGCTGAGGGCACAAATAGACATGTGGCAGTATGATATCACAGCTATTACAGAAACATGGCTTAAGGAGGGACAGGAATAGCAGCTCAACATTCCTGGTTACAGGGTTTTCAGATGTGATAGGGAGGGGGATAAGAAAGGAGGGAGGGTGGCTGTTTTGCTCAAAGTAACTATTACAGCTGTGAAGACGGATGATATGTTGGAAGGTTTATCAAATGAGGCCGTATAGATTGAGCTGAGGAACAAAAAAGGGGCAATCACACTGCTGAGAGTGTGCTATAGACCCCCAAACAGGAGATAGAAGAGCAGATATGTAGGCAAATCTCTGAGAAGTGCAAGAACAATAGAGCAGTAATAGTAGGGGATTTTAACCACCCCAACATGAACTGGGATACTTTTAGTGTGAAAGAAATTGAGGGAGCAGAATTCTTGAGGTGCATTCAGGAGAACTTATTTAGCCAATATGTAGCAAGTCCAACAAGAGAGGGTGCAGTTTTAGATGTAGTTTTAGGAAATGAAGATAGGCAGGTGGAAGGAGTGGCAGTGGGAGAGCATTTTGGTGGTAGTGATCATAATTCAGTCAGTTTTAACATAATTATGTAAAAGGACAAGGATAGAACAGGTGTTTAAGTTCTCAGTTGGGGCAAGGACAACTTTACTAAGCTGAGGAGTGAGTTAGCAAAAGTGGACTGGAAACAGCTACTTGAAGGTAAATCAATGTCAGAGCAGTGGGAAGCACTCAAAGGGGAGATTCCAGGGGTTCAGAGTCAATATGTTCCCACAAAGAAAAAGGGTGGGAAGGCCAAATCGCGAGCCCCATGGATCTTATAAGGTAGTATTATAAGGCAGTAACGGAAAGCTTATGCCCGACTCAGAGAACTCAATACTACTGAAAGCCGAGAGGTGTATCGAATGTGGAGGGGGGAAATCAACATTGAAATTAGGAAAGCTAAGAGAGGGCATGAAAGAATATTGGCAATCAAAATCAAGGTTCGCACAAAGATGTTTTATCAATACATTAACAGAAAAAGGATAACTATGGAAAGAGTAGGGCCCATAAAAGATCATGAAGGTAACCTATGTGTAGGGGCAGAAGATGTTGGCACTGTTCTTAATAAATACTTTGCATCTGTCTTCACAAAAGAGGGTGATGATGCAGATATTGGAGTTAAGGAAGAAGGGTATGAAGTATTGGATGTGATCAATAGAGGGAGAGAGGACATATTAGTGACAGGACATACAAATAGCATATTTGTAAGTTGATAAATCACTAGGGATGGATGCAATGTACCCCACGCTGTTAAAAGAAGCAAGAGAGGAAACAGCGGAAGGTTTGACCATCGTTTTCCAGACCTCACTGGATACAGTTGTGATGCTGGAGGATTGGAAGACTGCGAACATTGTACCTCTGTTTAAAAAGGGAGTGAGGGATAGACCGAATAATTACAGGACAGTCAGTCTAACCTCAGTAGTGGGCAAATTATTGGAATCTATTCTGAGTGACAGGATAAAATGTCACTTAGAAAGGCACAGATTAATCAAGGATAGTCAGCATGGATTTGTTAAGGGAAGATCTTGTCTGCCCAACTTGATTGAAATTTTGAAGAATTAACAAGGAAAATAGATGAGGGTAGTGCAGTTGATGTAGTCTACATGGATGTAAATGTAGGGGGCATGATCAAGAAGTTTGCAGATGACACAAAGATTGGCTGTTTGATAAATAGCAAGGAGGATAGCTGCAGGCTGCAGGAAGATCTTCATGGTCTGGTCAGATGCACAGAAAAATGACAAATGGAATTCAATCCAGAGAAGTGTGAGGTGATGCATTTGGGGAGGTCAAACAAGGCAAAGGAATACACGATTAACAGGAAAATGCTGAGAGGTGCAGAGAAAGTGAGGTACCTTGGAGTAAATGTCCACAGATCCCTGAAGGTCGCAGGACAGGTCGATAAGGTGGTAAGAAGACAATATGGAATCCTTTCCTTTATTAGCTGATGTATAGAATATAAGAGCAGGGAGGTTATGCTGGAATTGTATAAATCATTAGTCAGGCCACAACTTGAGTACTGTGTGCAGTTCTGATCACCTCATTACAGAAAGGATGTAATTGCACTAGAGAGGGTACAGAGGAGATTTACGAGGATGTTGCCGGGACTGGAAAAATGCAGCTTTGAGGAAAGATTGGATCGGCTGGGGCTATTCTCCTTGGCACAGAGAAGACTGAGGGGAGATCTGACTGGCATGTACAAAATTTGTGGAGTCTGGATAGAATTGAAGTGAAGGGCCTGTTTACCTTAGCAAAGAGATCAGTGACTAGGGGAATAGATTCAAAGTGATTGGCAGAAAGATCACAGGGGAGATGAGGACAAGACCTTTTAGCCAGAGGGTGGTGGGGGTCTGGTGGAATTGATACTGTATTTTAGTTTCGTATTGCATCACTTTTTAGAATGGTATGTAATGTTTATATCAATCTACACTGATGGAATTGATTCTGTCTCTTTCAATTTCACAGTGTGGGCGAGGTCTGAACTGGGATCTAATTTGTGTCTCAGCTTACAGTATCTTTCAGCACCTTTGAAACATTCACTGCAATGAATGTTGTACTTGTATGTAACTTGTATCTCAGGGTACACTATGGGGATGTTTAAACATCCTTTATAATGAATGGGTGTGAGCTTTGGGTATGATATTTAATTTAAATCTCAGGGTACATCACTAGGTTAGATTCTGTGCCATTCAATCAGTAGCGTGTGCCAATTCTATCTGATATTTAATTGCTAGCTCAGTCTGCATTAAATTTGACAGGCAGAGAGATCTGGGCGTTCAGGTCCACATGTCACTGAAAGTGGCAACGCAGGTGGATAAGGTAGTCAAGAACATATGGCATGCTTTCCTTCATCGGTCGGGGCATAGAGTATAAAAATAGGCAAGTCATGCTGCAGCTGTACAGAACTTTAGTTAGGCCACACTTAGAATATTGCATGCAATTCTGGTCGCGACACAACCAGAAGGACGTGGAGGCTTTGGAGAGGGTACAGAAGAGGTTTACCAGGATGTTGCCTGGTCTGGAGGGCATTAGCTATGAGGAGAGGTTGGATCAACTCGGATTGTTTTCACTGGAACGACGGAGGTGGAGGGGCGACATGATAGAGGTTGACAAAGATATGAGCGGCATGGACAGAGTGGATAGTCAGAATCTTTCTCCCTGGGTGGAAGAGTCAGTTTCTAGGGGACATAGGTTTAAGGTGCGAGGGGCAAAGTTGAGAGGGATGTGCCAGGCAAGTTCTTTACACAGAGGGTGGTGAGTGCCTGGAACTTGCAGCCGGGGGAAGTGGTGGAAGCAGGTACGATAGCGACGTTTAAGAGGCATCTTGACAAATACATGAATAGGATGGGAAATGAGGGATACGGACCCCGGAAGTGCAGAAGGTTTTAGTTTCGGCAGGCATCAAGATTGGCGCAGGCTTGGAGGGCCGAATGGCCTGTTCCTGTGCTGTACTGTTCTTTGTTAGATTGACACATTGCTTTTCAATCTGCTAGTGGGTGTGATTTTGACCTGGGATTGAAGTATCTGACTGTCAGTGGGACTCAATCGGGGTGAAATGGAAAAAACTTATTTCTCTCCTGCTTTGTTTGGTTGTTGGATTGAAAATGTGTTTCTGGAACTTGGGATCAATGTGAGCCTGACTATTTCTGCAATCTGAGACCAGGGAACTGATGAACTATCTGTACCTCTGCACTCTGAGTGATAATGTACCTACTGTGTGTGAGTGGAGCTGGCTGCACTGTTCCTTGTGCCTCGAGTGCAGCAACCATCACATTCATCACAATATCTTCAAGTATTTGCCTGTATGAAGAAAAACATATTTCTGATAACTCAAGAACAGGGGAGGTGCATAATATCAAAGAGGTCAATTTAATTTCTCAATCAATAATCATTAAGAACATCCACAAATAAAAACCGGTGTCATTATCTGCCTCCACTGAAGTACTGAAGCTCCCAGCTCCTGCATCGCAAGTGTTCTGGGCAGATCCATCCAGACAAAACACTGCACTGGGATCGTCCCAACTGCTCTATGCTCTACATATATTTCCAGCCATCCTGCTTCACATGCAAACAATTTTTTTAAATGAAGCCCGATATGTATATCCCTCGATTCCTTTTTCCACATACAATTGTTCATTTGTTCCACCTCCCCTTCAGTGCATCGATACTATTCACCCCAACCTCTCCCTGTGATAACAAATTCCAGATTCGAACCATTCACTGCGTAAATACATTCTTCATGAATTCCTCATTGGTTTTATGAATGACGATTTTATATTTTGGCTCTTGTTTCAGATGCCACCACAAGTGGAAGCATGTCCCCATGTACTCTATAAAAGCCCTTCACTATTTCCTCACTTTTTTCATTTGTTAGTGTGATGTAGGCATCACTGGCGATGCCAGCATTTATTGCCCAATCCAAATTGCCCTTGACAAAGTGGTGGTGAGCTGCCTTCTTGAGCCGCTGCAGTTCTTGAGATGTAGGAACACCAACAGTGCTGTTTGGAAGGGAGTTCCAGGATTTTTACCCAGCGACAGGCGGGATAGAGAGGGAGGTAAAAGGGGTGGAGGAGTTGCATTACTGGTCAAAGAGGATATCACAGCTGTGCTGAAGGAGGGCACTATGGAGGACTCGAGCAGTGAGGCAATATGGACAGAACTCAGAAATAGGAAGGGTGCGGTAACAATGTTGGGGCTGTACTACAGGCCTCCCAACAGCGAGCGTGAGATAGAGGTACAAATATGTAAACAGATTATGGAAAGATGTAGGAGCAACAGGGTGGTGGTGATAGGAGATTTTAATTTTCCCAACATTGACTGGGATTCGCTTAATGTTAGAGGTCCAGATGGAGCAGAATTTGTAAGGAGCATCCAGGAGGGTTTTCTAGAGCAGTATGTAAATAGTCCAACTCGGGAAGGGGCCATACTGGACCTGGTGTTGGGGAATGAGCCCGGCCAGGTTGTTGAAGTTTCAGTAGGGGACTACTTTGGGAATAGTGATCACAATTCCGTAAGCTTTAAAATACTCATGGACAAAGACGAGAGTGGTCCTAAAGGAAGAGTGCTAAATTGGGGGAAGGCCAACTATACCAAAATTCGGCAGGAGCTGGGAAATGTAGATTGGGAGCAGCTGTTTGAAGGTAAATCCACATGTGATATGTGGGAGGCTTTTAAAGAGAGGTTGATTAGCGTGCAGGAGAGACATGTTCCTGTGAAAATGAGGGATAGAAATGGCAAGATTAGGGAACCATGGATGACAGGTGAAATTGTGAGACTAGCTAAGAGGAAAAAGGAAGCATACATAAGGTCTAGGCGGCTGATGAAAGACGAAGCTTTGAAAGAATATCGGGAATGTAGGACCAATCTGAAACGAGGAATTCAGAGGGCTAAAAGGGGTCATGAAATATCTTTAGCAAACAGGGTTAAGGAAAATCCCAAAGACTTTTATTCATATATAAGGAGAAAGAGGGTATCTAGAGAAAGGATTGGCCCACTAAAGGACAAAGGAGGAATGTTATGCTTGGACTCAGAGAAAATGGGTGAGATTCTAAACGAGTACTTTGCATCGGTATTCACCGAGGAGAGGGACATGACGGATGTTGAGGTTAGGAACAGATGTTTGATTACTCTAGGTCAAGTCGGCATAAGGAGGGAGGAAGTGTTGGGTATTCTAAAGGGCATTAAGGTGGACAAGTCCCCAGGTCCGGATGGGATCTATCCCAGGTTACTGAGGGAAGCGAGAGAGGAAATAGCTGGGGCCTTAACAGATATCTTTGCAGCATCCTTAAACACGGGTGAGGTCCCGGAGGACTGGAGAATTGCTAATGTTGTCCCCTTGTTTAAGAAGGGTAGCAGGGATAATCCAGGTAATTATAGACCGGTGAGCCTGACGTCAGTGGTAGGGAAGCTGCTGGAGAAGATACTGAGGGATAGGATCTATTCCCATTTGGAAGAAAATGGGCTCATCAGTGATAGGCAACATGGTTTTGTGCAGGGAAGGTCATGTCTTACCAACTTAATAGAATTCTTTGAGGAAGTGACAAAGTTGATTGATGATGGAAGGGCTGTCGATGTCATATACATGGACTTCAGTAAGGCGTTTGATAAGGTTCCCCATGGCAGGTTGATGGAGAAAGTGAAGGCGCTTGGGGTCCAAGGTGTACTAGCTAGATGGATAAAGAACTGGCTGGGCAACAGGAGACAGAGAGTAGCAGTGGAAGGGAGTTTCTCAAAATGGAGACGTGTGACCAGTGGTGTTCCACAGGGATCCGTGCTGGGACCACTGTTGTTTGTGATATACATTAATGATTTGGAGGAAAGTATAGGTGGACTGATTAGCAAATTTGCAGACGACACTAAGATTGGTGGAGTAGCAGATAGTGAAGGGGACTGTCAGAGAATACAGCAGAATATAGATAGATTGGAGAGTTGGGCAGAGAAATGGCAGATGGAGTTCAATCAGGGCAAATGCGAGGCGATGCATTTTGGAAGATCCAATTCAAGAGTGAACTATACAGTAAATGGAAAGGTCCTGGGGAAAATTGATGTCCAGAGCGATTTGGGTGTTCAGGTCCACTGTTCCCTGAAGGTGGCAACGCAGGTAAATAGAGTGGTCAAGAAGGCAAACGGCATGCTTTCCTTCATCGGACGGGGCATTGAGTACAAGAGTTGGCAGGTCATGTTACAGTTGTATAGGACTTTGGTTCGGCCACATTTGGAATACTGCGTACAGTTCTGGTCGCCACATTATCAAAAGGATGTGGATGCTTTGGAGAGGGTGCAGAGGAGGTTCACCAGGATGTTGCCTGGTATGGAGGGCGCTAGCTATGAAGAGAGGTTGAGTAGATTAGGATTATTTTCATTAGAAAGACGGAGGTTGAGGGGGGACCTGATTGAGGTGTACAAAATCATGAGAGGTATAGACAGGGTGGATAGCAAGAAGCTTTTTCCCAGAGTGGGGGTTTCAATTACTAGAGGACACGAGTTCAAAGTGAAAGGGGAAAAGTTTAGGGGGGATATGCGTGGAAAGTTCTTTACGCAGAGGGTGGTGGGCACCTGGAACGCATTGCCAGCGGAGGTGGTAGATGCGGGCACGATGGAGTCTTTTAAGACGTATCTAGACAGATACATGAATGGGCAGGAAGAAAAGAGATACAGAAGCTTAGAAAATAGGCGACATGTTTAGAGAGAGGCTCTGGATCGGCGCAGGCTTGGAGGGCCGAAGGGCCTGTTCCTGTGCTGTAATTATCTTTGTTCTTTGTTCTTTGTTGAATGGCGATATCGTTCCAAGGCAGGATGATCTGTGAATTGGAGGGGAATTTGCAAGTGGTAGTGTTCCCTTGCAACTGCTGCCCTTGTCCTCCTCAGTAGTCGAAGTTCCAGGTTTGGAAGGTACTGTCAAAGGAGCTTTCGTGTGTTGCTGCAGTGCACCTTGTAGATGTTACGCACTGCTGCCACTGTGCATCAGTGGTGAATGGGGTGATTGTTGAAGGTGGTGCTTGGGGGCAATCAAGCAGGCTACTTGAGTGTTGTTGGAGCTGCACTCATCCAGGCAAGTGGAGAGTATTCCATCATACTCCTGCATTGTGTCTTGTGAATGGTGGATAGGTTTGGGGAGACAGGAGGTAAGTTACTCACCACAGAGTTCCTAGCTTCTGACCTACTCTTGTAGCCACGGCATTTATGTGGCTGGTCCAGTTCAGTTTATGGTCAATGGTAACCCCCTCCCCCCCACACCCCCCGCCCCCAAATGTTGATGGTGGGGGATTCAGTGATGGTAATGCCACTGAACATCAAGAGGAGATGATTAGATTCTCTCTTGTTTGAGATGGTCATTGCCTGGCACTTATCTGACGCGAATGTTACTTGCCACTTATCAGCCTAAGCCTGGATGTTGTCCAGGTCTTGCTGCATCTGGGCACGGGCTGCTTCAGTAGCTGAGGAGTCATGAATGGTGCTGAACATTGCGCAATCATCAGTGAACATCCCCACTTTCGGCCTTGTGATGGAGGGAAGGTCATTGATGAAGCAGCTGAAGATGGTTGGGCCTAGAACACGAGCCTAAGGAATTCCAGCTGTAATGTCCTGAGACTGAGATGATTGACCTGAACAACCACAGCCATCTTCCTTAGTGCTAGGTATGACTCCAAACAGCAGAGGGTTTTGCCATGATTCCCATTTACACTAGTTTTGCTGGGGCTCCTTGGTGCCATTAATGGTCAAAGGTTGCCTTGATGTCAAGGGCAGTCACTCTCACCTCACAATGCAATGTTTCTTTAACTCTAAAATAAAAGCAAAATTCTGCAGATTCTGGAAATATGAAATTTAAAAAAACAAAAATGCTCAAAATACTCAACAGTTCAGGCAGCATATGTGGAGAGAGAAACAGAATTAACATTTCAGGTCTGTGTCCTTTCATCTTACAATATGTTTTATGTCCTGGTATGTAATGGTCAGGTTCATTCAGTTTGCAGTAATGGAATTAATAATGTGTCTTCCACTCTGACTATTTGTGAGATTTGTGGAGTGGTGTGTAAGATGTAGCTCAGTCTGCAGTCTGGGTACATTATTGAGATTAATTCTGTACTTTACAATCAGGTACTGTTTGTCTGTTCCATCTGACATTGAATTTGTAGTTCAGGCTGCTCTCTTGTGTGAGTGACACAGTGCCTTGCAATCTGATAGTGGGTGTGATTTTGGACTGGGATTGATGTATCTACCTGTCAGTGGGACTGAGTTGTGGTGAAATGGAAACAAGTTCAATCTTTCCTGCTCTGTCTGACTGTTGCATTGACTGTTGGTCTCTGGAACTTGGGATCAGTGCCGGTCTGACTACTTCTGCTGGCGGTGATTGTGGAACTGATGTCTCTGCTCTCTGTGAGTGATACTGTACTTACTGTGTGTGAGGAGCTGGCTGCACTTCCTCGTGTCGAGGAATCACGACATTTATTCTGCTTCCATCAAGTATTTGCCTGTAGAAAGGAAATGTATTAATTATCATTCAGGAAGAGATATGGTAGAAGATACAAAAGTGACCAAAACAATTTTTCAATTAATAATCATTATGAACAATCACAAAGGAAACCCAGCAATACAAACAGAGTCAGTGTCTGATTCCACTGCAGTCCTGCAGCCCCCAGCTACTGCATACCAGGGGCTTTGGCCATTTTACAACAATTAAATGACATCCAGAAACAATCCACTGGGCCATGAATGGGACTGACCGACGGAACAGGGACTTTTACACAGGTCAGATTTCCAGTTCCCGCTCCCATGGTCTCACCGTTCAAGTGAAACCAAACAGCCGCTGTTTAAAATGTGTCCTTCACACTTCTCACCTGGTGCCCATAATAGATTCTCTTTGTGTAACTCCCCACATCCTGACTGTCCGCTTCTGTTCCCACACTTCACTGGCCAATAACAATAAACTGCGGGAACAGGCTGGATCGCTCTCTTTGCGCTGGCACGGACATGATTGGCCGAATGGCCTCATTCTGTGCCGGAATTTTTCCATGTTTCTGTTTGCGGAATTGTTGCAGAAATCTGTGCCTGCGCTCCCCTCCCCCAGCACTGCCTGTGAGCGGAAGAAGATGGTTTAAAACAGCCGCCAATGGAGAGATCCCGGTCCCAGTGGAAGGGAGCAAACAGCAGCCTCCTTCCAGCAGCACATCGCTTTGGGAGCGTGTCCGCAGATAGACTCAGAGATCAGCATCGAGTCCGGGGCAAGTTCAGGGGCAGGCGGGGGCTGTTTGTTTGAGGCGGAGTGGAGCAGGAACTGGTCCCGGAACATGGAGTGAGTGGGGGAAGGGAGAGGCCATTCTCGGGTTGTGTGTGGACAAGGGGATGGAGACAGAATGGGAAGAACCTGTTACTGCAGTGCAGTCAATGATAATATTTGTATGGCTGGGCTTCCTTTGTGGGCGTTTATAATTATTATGAGAGATTAAATTCATTAAAATCCTGTATCTTCTGTCTCACCAGTATTTGAATTATAAACATTCTTTTGTTTAAACAGACAAATAATTGAATGAACCAAAATAAATGTGATGTTTCCTCCACCAAGTTACATGGAAGAGTGTCACCAGCTCCTTCTCACACACAGTCCGGACATTATCACTCACAGAGTGCAGAGACACAGACAGGTCATCAGTTCCACAGTCTCAGACAGCAGAAATAGATCCAGAGACACATTTTCAATCCATCAATCAAATGGAGCAGGAGAGACGCACGTTGTTTTCATGTCACCCTAACTCAGTACCACTGACAGGTAGATACACAAATCCCAGTCCAAATTCTCACCCACTATCAAATTATCAGTGTGTCAATCCCACAATAGAGCAACCTCAGCTACAAATTAAATACACATAGAACTGACACATGGTTGCTGTTTCAAAGTTACAGAAATAACCTCAATGAAGTGCTCCGAGATTCAAGTTAAATACCAGCCTAATATTTACACGGGTTTTGACTTTATTATCAGTATTAATTCCCATAATGTGTCCAGACATATACATTAGATACAAATCTCAAGTGCATAATCAGATTGCAGAGGTACAAACTCAGATTCCACTTTAAAACTCATCCGGATTGTGAAACTAAAAGATACAATATAAATTTGATTAGTATAGTTTGAGCTATAAATTACGTACCAGTCCTAAAACCTCATGTAGTGTCAGATGGAAGATACTGTACAATTCCAGACTGAGCTCATTTTACATGCAACTCCAAGATTCTCACTCAGAGTTAGACTGAATGGCACTGATCAAATTGATGAGTACAGCCTGAGTTACACTTGCACACCAATCCTGTATCAGATTGTAGGATACATTATATTTCACTATTGTGTTCACAGTGACAGATACTATTTAATACTGGGCAAAACCTCAAACAGGATTTATGTATCTACCTGTCTGCTTAAAACCTACCACATCAGTGGCCTGTTGCTGTGCTGAATTTATATGTAGAATAAATCCAGACTTGCACCAGTCCCAGTGACGGAAGGTTATATAATGAATCCCACACTCTCACAGAGTACCAGACACTAACAGAAAGAGAGTGATTTTGAAACCCATGCTAGGTGCCAGATGCTGAAAGGTATAGGTTGATTACTGCACTCACTGACAGTACCTCAGCCTGAGTCATCTAAAGCAACCTAACACACAAATAGTAGCACTGAGAGATTGAGAAAGAGTCCAAAACTCAGAGTAACAGACACTGATAGACACAATCTGAAAACTGCACGCACATGGATATAGTATTGGCTAACTCACAAGAAACAGAGTGGGGATAATTGGGGAATTTTCAAATTGGCAAACTGTAACTAATGGAGTGCCACAGAGATCAGTGCTGGTGCCTCAATCTTTATGGTCTTTATTAATAACTTGCATGAAGGGACCGAGTGCAAATCCAAATTTATGGATGGTACAACGATAGGTAGGAAAGCAAGTTGTGAGAAGGACACAAAGTGTCTGCAAAGAGATATTGATAGGTTAAATCAGTGGGCAAAAGTTTAGCAGATGGAGTATAATATGGGAAAATGTAAGATTGTCTACTTTGGCAGGAAGAATAGAAAAACAGAATATTACCAAGGAATCTGTGTGTCCAGGTACAAAAACGTTAGCATGCAGCTATCGCAGGTAATTAGGAAGGCAACTGGAATGTTGGCATTTTTAGAGAGGGGAATGGAGTTTAAAAGTAGGGAAGATTTGCTGTAACTGTACAGGGCATTAGTGACATCCCAACTAAAGTACTCCACACAGTTGTGGTCTCCTTACTTAAGGAGGGCTATACTTGCATTGGAATCAGTTCAGAGAAGGTTCACTCGGCTGATACTTGGGAAGTTGGATTGTCTTATGAGAAACAGTTGAGCAGGTTGGGCCCATACTCACTGGAGTTTAGAAGATTGAGAGGAGATCTTATTGAAACCTATAAGATTCTCAGTGGGCTGGACAGGTAGATGCTGAGAGGATATTTCTCCTTGTGGGGGAATGTAGAATTAGGGGCCACAGTTTCAAGATAAGTGGCCTCCCATTCAAGAAGGAGATGAGGAGGAATTTCTTCGCTCAGAGGGTTGTTCATCTTTGGAATTCTGTTCTCCAGAGGACTGTGGAGGCTGGGTCATTGAATATATTCAAGGCTGTGATAGACAGATTTTTGATCTACAAGGGAGTCAATGGTCATGGGCGCAGGCAGGAAAGTGGAGTCAAGGCCACAATCAGAACAACCCTGATCTTACTGAATGGCGGAGCAGGCTCGATGGGCCAAATGGCCATCTCCTGCTCCTATTTTGTATCTTTTTATCTTCTTACACACACACACACACACACACACACACACACACACACACACACACTCAACCAGTGTGTGGCAGTGGATCCAGAATTAATCCCACTTTCGTGCAAAATACCAGAGACTGAAAGATACAGAATAAATCCCACAGATACATACAGTATGACTGACAGGTACAGAATGAATCCCATGCTCACACACAGCACCAGGGATTGAAAGATACATGTGATTCCCACCCTCACAGAACAATATCAGACTGAGTTACAGAATGATTTCCACATTCACATCGAGCACCACTGACTGCTAATTAATTCATCCCACAATCACACACACTACCAGAGGCCGACAGATACAGAATGTATTGCACACTTTCACAAAGTACCAGTGAGTGACAGGTACAGAACGAATCCCACATTCACAAACTGTACTAGAGAATGGCAGATCCAGTACCAATGACCAATTCAGAATGAACTCCAAATTTACACATGACACTAGAGATGGAGAGAATTAATTCCACATTCACACTCTGCGAGAGACTGATAGTTACAAAATGGATCCAGAACATGCAGACAGTGCCAGAGACTGACAGTTACAGAATGAAGTTAACACTCACATACAGTACCAGAAATGACAGAAATGGAATTGATACCACACATAAATGTGATACCAGAGATGGAGCATAAAGAATGAATCACACACACACACAACAAGAACAGAGATAGAGTTACACAGAATGAATCACACACACACACACAACAAGAACAGAGATAGAGTTTTCCAGAATGAATCTCACGCTCATGTACAGGGCAACAGATTAACAGGTAAACAATCACCCTCAAACACACATACATTACCAAGGGTCAGTTCAGAATGACTGCAAAACTCAAATAATGTGTTCGAGGTTGAAAGATGCAGATGAATACAAAACTCACACACAAGATACTCATAGATACAGCCTGAAAACTGCACTCAAACTCAGTGCAAGGGACCGGCAGATACTGAATGAATCCCACACTCATATTCAATACCAGAGACTGACAGATGCAGAATGGATGTCACACTAAACTTCTTCTTCGGAACTCCCTCAGAAATGAGGATGACTTTCTTCCACTCCAGGGTTGTGGTTCATTAGGCAAGTGAATAGTCCAATTCTTGATCCACACACTCGGCCACAGGTGGGGCAGATGGTGCTTGGTGAGGTGGGTGAATGGGATTCTCCAATTTCCAAATACTCCTTCCACTCTTTGCATTTGGTTGCTTCCTGGGCATGTCGACGAATTTCAAACTGGCTGGCACCTTCGCGGATGCTTCTCCATTTTGGGTGGTCTCAGGCAAGAGATGCCCATGAATCAGTGCAGATGTCAGGGCTTTTCAGGATGTCTTGAAGGACATTCTTGTAATGTTTCCTCTGCCCTCCTGGTCGCTTCTTGCCCTGATGGAGTTCAGAGTAGAAAGCTTGTTTTGGGACTCTGGCGTCAGGCATGGGGATGATGTGGCCCGTCCAACATAACTGACTAGCCATGACCAGTGTCTCGATACTGGGGATGTTGGCCTGAGAGAGGACACTGATATTGCAGCGCCTGTCCTGCAACTGAATTTGCAGGATCTTGCGGAATCACCACCGGTGATATCTCTCCAGGGCTTTGAGATGTCTGCTGTGCAGTATCCATGTTTCTGACACATACAGGAGGGCAGGTAACACTGCAGCCATGTCAACCATGAGCTTGGTGTCTGATTTAAGTTCTTTGTCATCAAACATTCTTTTCCTCAGAGGACTGAAGGCTATGCTGACACACTAGACGTGATGCTGAGTGTCGTTGTCGATATCTGCCCTTGGTGACAGGAGGTTCCCAAGGTATGAGCAGTGATCCACATTGCCCACTGGTTCACCGTGGATCTTGATAGTCGAGGGGCAGTGTCGGGGAGCAGGCTGGTAGAGGACCTCTGTCTTCTGGATGTTTTGCTTAAGGCCAATTATTTCATACATCTCCGTGAATGCATTGATCAGGGTTTGACGCTTGGCCTCTGAGTGTGCGCATACGCAGGCGTCGTCAGCATACTGCAGCTTGATGACAGAGGTTGGAGTGGCCTTACATCTGGACTGGAGGCAACATAGGTTAAATAGTTTCCCTCTCGTCCTGTAGAGTAGATCTACACATGCGACCTAAAGAACAGCTGATGGGCTGAAAGAACACTGGAACAACAAAAACGTGCTGACAGCCACGACATGTGAGGATTCTTCAGCACAGTCAATACCATTTATGGCCCAAATTACCAAGGACCTACCCAACTGAGAGTAAAGAATGGAGTGACACTGATCAAGGTCAGAGAGGCAATCAGCACTCGTTGGAAGTAGCACTTTGAAGATCTCCTCAATCGCAACTCAGTCCTTGATGCAAGTGCCCTTGACCGCATTCCACAGCATGCTACCCACCGTGCTGTCAGCACAATCCCAGGCTGACAGAGATTGAAAAGGACATCTGACAGCGAAAAAACAATAAGGCCGCTGGCATAGATGGAATTCCCATCAAAATTCTAAAATCTGGCAGAGAAGCACCCTTGACACAAATACGCGGTCTCATTTCCCTCATTTGGAAGGAGGAGAGTATGACAGGGGATCTCCGAGACACTGTAATAGTGATCATCTTTAAAGAAGGTGACAAGACTGACTGTGGTAACTACAGAGGGGTATCCCTGCTGTCCACCACAGGGAAGGTCATCACAAGAGTCCTTCTCAACTGCCTCCTCCCCGTGGCTGAAGAGCTCCGACTGGAATCACAATGTGGATTCTGTCCATCAAGTAGCACAATGGACATGAACTTCACAGCAAGACAACTCCAAGAAAATGTAGGGAGCAGCAGCAACCTTTATACCTGGTTTTCTCTGACCTGACAAAGGCCTTCGACTCTCCCAACCAGGAGGGATTATGGAACTTCCTCAAATTTGGCTGCCCAGAGAAATTCATCATCATCCTCTGACGACTGCATGATGACATGCAAGCTGTAATCCTTCCCAACGGACCTACCACTGACCCAATCCCAATGCAAACTGGGGTCGAGCAAGGCTGGGTCATCGCACCAATGCTCTTTTCCATCATCCTTGCCACAACACTCCACCTCATCTCCTCATACTCACAGTACCAGAGACTGACAGATACAGAATGGATGTCACATTCACAGTACCAGAGTCTGACAGATACAGAATGGATGTCACACTCACAGTCCTAGAGTCTGATAGATACAGAATGAATCCACACAGCACCGGAGACTTCGTTTCTTCTTCTTTGGCCTCCTTGTCTCGAGAGACAATGGGTAAGCGCCTGGAGCTTGTCAGTGGTTTGTGAAGCAGCACCTGGAGTGGCTATAAAGGCAAATTCTAGAGTGACAGACTCTTCCACAGGTGGTGCAGATAAAATTGGTTGTCGGGGCTGTTACACAGTTGTCTCTCCCCTTGAGCCTCTGTCTTTTTTCCTGCCAACTGCTAAGTTTCTTCGACTCACCACACTTTAGCTCCGCATTTATGGCTGTCCGCCAGCTCTGGCGATCGCTGGCAACTGACTCCCACGACTTGTGATCAATGTCACAGGACTTCATGTCATGTTTGCAAACGACTTTAAAGTGGAGACATGGGTGGTCGGTGGTTCTGAAACCAGCGACGACGTTGCTGTACAATGTGTCCTTGGGGATCCTGCCATCTTTCATGCGGCTCACATGGCCAAGCCATCTCAAGCGCCGCTGGCTCCGTAGGGTGTATATGCTGGGGATGTTGACCGCCTCAAGGACTTCTGTGTTGGAGATACGGTCCTGCCACCTGATGCCAAGGATTCTCCAGAGGCAGCAAAGATGGACTGTATTGAGACATCGCTCTTGGCTGACATACGTTGTCCAGGCCTCGCTGCCGTGGAGCAAAGTACTGAGGACACAGGCTTGATATACTTGGACTTTTGTGTTCCGTGTCAGTGTGCCATTTCCCCACACTTACTTGGCCAGTCTGGACATAGCAGTGTTCTCGCACCTACACTGTTTGGGATCTTCTTCTCCCTGCTGCTCTCACATGCGTTCAAGTCTTCAGAAGAAGGAATTTTCCTCCAAGATCAGATGGCAGTTTGTTCAACCTTGCCCGTCTAAGAGCGAAGACCAAAGTACAGAAAGTCCACATCAGGGAACTCCTCTTTGCTGACGATGCTGCATTAACATCCCACACTGAAGAGTGTCTGCAGAGACTCATTGACAGCATTGCAGCTGCCTGCAACGAATTTGGCCGAACCATCAGCCTTAAGAAAACGAACATCATGGGACAGGACATTATAAATACTCCATCCATCAATATGGGCGAACACGCTCTGGAAGTGGTTCAAGAGTTCACCTGTCCAGGCTCAACTATCACCAGTAACCTGTCTCCCGATGCAGAAGTCAACAAGCACATGGGAAAGGCTTCCACTGGTATGTCCAGACTGGCCAAGAGAGTGTGGGAAAATGGCGCACTGACACGGAACCAGAGACTGACAGCTACCAAATTACATAAAACACTCAAACACAGTAGCAGAGAGTAAAATAAACGGAATTAATTGCACACTCACATGCAATAGCAGAGACACAACGACACAGAATCAGTCAAAAAGTGTCCTCCCAACAACAGCCAGGACATTTCCAGGGAGCTTTACACAGGGAGCGACTGTTTTACTATAAACTGGGACTGGAGAGAGTCTTTGTGAAATATACTTACGGATTGCAGTAAGGGTGTTTGTGATTGGTTGCAAATATTTATTCTGATTGGATGGCGGAAGACACCAATTAGGCAATTTCAATATAAAACCGTTTAGACATCACTCCCAATCACCCAATCACAATCTTTACTTTCCCCCATCCCTCATTAGCATAGAGCTGTGGGATTGTCTATTTAATCCGCACTCGGAAGGGATTTGGTTTATTTCTGTGTCTGCAATTGGATCTGAAGATGGTTGAGGAGAAGAAGAAAGCAGCTCCTAAGAAGGGCGCCAAGAAAACCTTAAATAAACCCGTCAGCAAAGGGCGGCACGAAGCGGAGAAAGTCGAGGAAGGAGAGTTACTCCATCTACATCTACAAAGTGATGAAGCAGGTTCACCCCGACACCGGCATCTCCTCCAAGGCCATGAGCATCATGAACTCGTTTGTGAACGATATTTTCGAGCGCATCGCGGGTGAGGCTTCCCGCCTGGCCCATTACAACAAGCGCAGCACCATCAGCTCCCGGGAGATACAGACCGCCGTGCGCCTGCTGCTGCCCGGGGAGCTGGCCAAGCACGCCGTGTCGGAAGGGACAAAGGCGGTGACCAAGTACACCAGCTCCAAGTAAAACTGCACAATGGACTGAATAACATCCCAAACACAACGGCTCTTTTAAGAGCCACCCACAATCTCTCTGAAAAAGCTACATCATCTCTATGGTATCAATTTGTTTTTTTCATGAAGAGTCTGGAACTTTCCAATTGCCTTTGTGATCTCTGTTTTAACCCCATGGATTCTGGGTGATTCACTTTCACTGTTGGGATCTTTGTGTCTCTACTTAATAATGCCGTGTAAATTAATTACTGATCACTGACCCCATGTTCGCTTTGATCTCGGACGCGCGTTCATTTTCGCTATTGTACTATTTCGTCAAAAAGCTGACAGATCAGTTCTCAGTCACTTGTTTCCCTTGTTCCAGCTCGGCCTCAATAATTAATAAGTACATTTTCTAGAAACCCCGCTGTTGTAGGAAACCTCAGTCTCACATTTCAACTCCTGACAATAAAACACTTTCTCTCCGCTTTTGTCTCCCACAAATAGGTTCAATCTAGAATCAGTGATGCGGTATCTTGACAAAGATTGACCTGAAATGTGTCTGCTTCCAGAATGCTGTGAATGAGACTTTCTGCCGCCGCTTACAGACTGTTTCAAAAAGGACGGACAATAGTCCGAGATCAAAGCGTACATGGGGTCAGTGATCAGTAATTAATTTACGCGGCATTATTAAGTAGCGACACAAAGATCCCAACAGTGAAAGTGAATCACCCAGAATCCATGGGGTTAAAAGAGATCAGAAAGGCAATTAGAAAGTTCCAGACTCTTCGTATAAAAAAAACAAAACGAATCAAAACCAGAGAGATGATGTTGTAGCTTTTTCAGAGAGATTGTGGGTGGCTCTTAAAAGAGCCGTTGTGTTTGGGATGTTTTTCAGTCCATTGTGCAGTCTTACTTGGAGCTGGTGTACTTGGTCACCACCTTTGTCCCTTCCGACACGGCGTGCTTGGCCAGCTCCCCGGGCAGCAGCAGGCGCACGGCGGTCTGGATCTCCCGGGAGCTGATGGTTCTGCGCTTGTTGTAATGGGCCAGGCGGGAAGCCTCACCCGCGATGCGCCCGAAAATATCGTTCACAAACGAGTTCATGATGCTCATGGCCTTGGAGGAGATGCCGGTGTCGGGGTGAACCTGCTTCATCACTTTGTAGATGTAGATGGAATAACTCTCCTTCCTCGACTTTCTCCGCCTCTTACCGCCCTTTGCTGATGGTTTACTCACAGTTTTCTTGGCGCCCTTCTTAGCAGCTGCTTTCTTCTTCTCCTCAACCATCTTCAGTTTCAATTTCAGACACAGAAATAAACCAAACCCCTTCCGAGTGCGGATTAAATAGACAATCCCACAGCTCTATGCTAATAAGGGATGGGGGAAAGTGAAGATTGTGATTGGGTGATTGGGTGATTTGTCACAATGGGTTTATATTGTAATACTATAATTGGTGTCCTTCACCATCCAATCACATTCAAACTTTGCAGCCAATCACAAACATTCGTACTGCAATCAGGACGTATGTTTCACAAAGACTCTCTCCAGCTCCAGTTTACACTGAAAGAGCCGCTCCCTGTGCCAAGCTCTCTGGAAATGTTCTGCATGTTGGTGAAAGGACGCTTAATGATGATTCTTTGTCGTTGCTATTGCATGTGAGTGTGCAATTAATTCCATTTCTTTTATTCTCTGCTCCTGTGTTTGAATGTGTTCGGTCATTCAGCAGTTCTCAGTCTCTGGTGCTGTTTGGATTTATTCCGTATTTATTTATTTCGAGATACAGCACTGAAACAAGCCCTTCGGCCCACCGAGTCTGTGCCGACCATCAATCACCCATTTATACTAACCCTGCAGTAATCCCAACCTACACTAGGGGCAATTTACAATGACCAATTTACCTATCAACCTGCAAGTCTTTGGCGCTGGGAGGAAACCCACGCGGTCACAGGGAGAACTTGCAAACTCCGCACAGGCAGTACCCAGATTCGAACCCGGGTCCCAGGAGCTGTGAGGCTGCAGTGCTAACCACTGCACCACTGTATCTTTCAGACTCTAGTACTGTGTTTGAGTATGACATCCATTCTGTATCTGTCAGTCTCTGTTGCTGTGTTTGAGTGTGAGGAGTTGAGGCGGAGTGTTGCGGCGAGGAAGATGGAAAAGAGCGTTGGTGCGATGACACAGACTTAGTTGACCCCAGTTTGCATTGGGATTGGGTCAGTGGTAGGTCCGTTGGGAAGGATTTCAGCTTGCATGTCATCATGCAGTCGTTGGAGGTTGGTGACGAATTTTTCCGGCAGCCAAATTTGAGGAAGACGTTCCATAATCCCTCCTGGTTGGTAGAGTCGAAGGCCTTTGTCAGGTCAGAGAAGACCAGGTAGAAAGGTTGCTGCTGCTCCCTACATTTTCTTGGCATTGTCTTGCTGTGAAGATCATGTCCACTGTGTCTCTTGATGGACAGAATCCACATTGTGATTCCAGTAGGAGATCTTCAGCCACGGGGAGGAGACAGTTGAGAAGGACTCTTGTGATGACCTTCCCTGCAGTGAACAGCTGGGATACCCCTCTGTCATTACCACAGTCGGTCTTGTCACCATTTTTGGTGATGATCACAATGACAGCATCTCAGAGATCCCTGGCATGCTCTTGTCCTTCCAGCTGAGGGAAATGAGACCATGTATTTGTGTTAAGTGTTCTTCTCTGTCTTATTTTAGATTTTCAGAGGGAATTCCATCTATGCCGGTGGCCTTCATTTTTTTTTTACCTGTTAGATTGCCTTTTCAATTTCTGTTGGGCTGGGATTGTGCTGACGTCATGGTGGGGAACATGCTGTGGAATGTGGCACTTGCATCAAAGACTGAGTTGCGATTGAGAAGATCTTCAAAGTGCTACTTCCAACGAGTGCTGACTGCCTCTCTGACCTTGATCAGTGTCACGCCATTCTTTACTCTCAGTAGGGTAGGTCCTTGGTAATTTGGGCCATAAATGGTCTTGATGGTGCTGAAGAATCCACACATGTCGTGGCTGTCAGCAAGTTGCTGTATTTCCTGCACTCTTTCAGCCCATCAGCTGTTCTTTAGTTCGTGTAAGCAGATCTACTCTACAGGACGAGTGGGAAACTATTGAAACTACATTGCCTGCAGTCCTGAAGCAAGGCCACTCCAACATCTGTCATCGAGCTGCAGTATGCTGACAATGCTTGCATATGCGCACACTCAGAGGCCAAGCTTCAAACCCTCATCGATGCATTCATGGAGGCGTATGAAAGAATTGGCTTGAAGCAAAACATCCGGAAAGCTAAGGTCCTCTGCCAGCCTGCTCCCCGACACTGCCCCCGACTATTAAGATCCACGGCGAATCGCTGGACAATGTGGATCACTGCTCATACCTTGGGAACCTCCTGTCACCAAGGGCAGATATCGACAATGACACTCAGGATCGCTTCCAGAAGGCCATGTGGCCCATAAATCCTGCTCTGCCATTCAATAAGATCATGCCTGTTCTGATTGAGGCCTTAATTCCACTTTCCTGCCTGTGCCCATTGACCAATGACTCCCTTGTACATCAAAAAATCTGTCTATCACAGCCTTGAATATATTCAATGACCCAGCCTCCACAGTCCTCTGGAGAACAGAATTCCAAAGATGAGCAACCCTCTGACAGAAGAAATTCCTCCTCATCTCTTTCTTGAATGGGAGACCACTTATCTTGAAACTGTGGCCCATAATTCTACATTCCCCCACAAGGAGAAACATCTTCCCAGCATCTACCTGTCCAGCCCACTGAGAATCTTATAGGTTTCAATAAGATCACCTCTCAATCTTCTAAACTCCAGTGAGTAGAGGCCCAATCTGCTCAACTTTTTCTCACAAGTCAACCCTTCATCCCAGGAATCAGCCTAGTGAACATTCTTTGAACTGATTCCAATACAAGTATATCCCTCCTTAAGTAAGGAGACCAAAACTGTATGGAGTACTTTAGTTGGGATGCCACTAATGCCCTGTACAGTTACAGCAAAACTTCCCTACTTTTATACTCCATTCCCCTTGCTAAAAATTCCAACATTCCATTTGCATTCCTAATTACTTGCTATACCTTCATGCTAACTTTTCTGTAATTCATGTACCTGGCACCCAGATCCCTCGGTACAGCAGCATTCTGCAGTCTGTCTCTATGTAAGTAATATTCTGTTTTTCTATTCTTCCTGCCAAAGTAGACAATCTCACATTTTCCGATATTATACTCCATCTGCCAAACTTTTGCCCACTGACTTAACCTATCTATATCTCTTTGCAGACACTTTATGTTCTCCTCACGACTTTCTTTCCTACCTATCTTTGTACCATCCATAAATTTGGCAACAGTACACTCAGTGCCTTCATGCAATTATTAATATAGACCATAAATAGTTGAGGCACCAGCACTGATCCCTGTGACATTCCATTAGTTACAGTTTTCCAATCTGAAAATGCCCCATTTGTCCCCACTCTCTGTTTCCTGTGAGTTAGCCAATCCTATATCCATGTGTGTGTAGTTTTCAGTTTGTATCTATCAGTGTCTGTTACTCTATGTGAGTTTTGGACTATTTCTTACTCTCTCACTGCTATTTTTTGTGTGTTAGGTTGCTTTAGATGACTCAGGCTGAACTACTGTGAGTGAGTGCAGTAATCAACCTATATCTTTCAGCATCTGGCACTGAGCATGTGTTTCAGCATCACTCTCTATCTGTCAGTATCTGGCACTCTGTGTGAGTGTGGGATTCATTATATAATCCTCCGTCCCTGGGACTGATGGCAAGTCTGGAGTTATTCTCCATAAAATGTCAGCACAGCAACAGGCCACTGATGAGGTAGGTTTTAAGCAGACAATATATTTGAGGTTTTGCACAGTATTAAATATCTGTCACTGTGAACACAACAGTGAAAGATAATGTATCCTACAATCTGATACAGGATTGGTGTGCAAGTGTAATTCAGGCTGTACTAATCAATTTGATCAGTGCCATTCAGTCTGAGTGAGTATCTTGGATTTGCATGTAAAATGAGCTCAGTCTGGAATTGTACAGTATCTTCCATCTGCCACTGTACGAGGTTTCAGGACTGGTATGTAACTTATCGCTCAGACTATACTGATCAAATTTATAATGTATCTTTTAGTTTCACAATCCGGATGAGTTTTAAACTGGAATCTGAGTTTGGATCTCAGGTTATGTGATATTTCAGAATCTCTCAATCTGATTATGGACTTGAGTCTAATGTATATGTCTGGAAACATGATGGGATTTACTTCTGACAATAAACTCATAACCTGTGTAAATATTGGGCTGGTATTTAACTTGAATCTCAGAGTACATTATTGAGGTTAATTCTGTAACTTTGAAACAGGAACCACGTGTCAGTTCTCTGTGTGTTTAATTTGTAGCTGAGGTTGCTCTATTGTGGGATTGACACACTGATAATTTGATTGTGGGTGAGAAGTTGGACTGGGATGTATGTATCTACCTGTCAGTGGTAATGCGTTGGGGTGAGATAGAAACAACGTCTGTCTTTCCTGCTCTATTTGATTGATGGATTGAAAATGTGTCTCTGGAACTATTTCTGCTGTCTGAGACTGTGGAACTGATGACCTGTCTGTGTCTCTGCGCTCTATGAGTGATAATGTACGTATTGTGTGTGAGAAGGAGCTGATGGCACTCTTCCTTGTAACTTGGGTGGAGGAAATGGCCCATTTATTCTGGTTCATTCAATCATTTCCCTGTTTGAACAAAAGTATGTTTGTAACTAAAATACAGGTGAGATCAAAGATATAGAGTTTTAATGAATTTAATCTCTCAAATAATAATCATTATGGATACCCGCAAAAGAACCACCGCAACACAAATATTGTCACTGTTTCACTCCACTACAATAAGTGTCTTCCCATTCTGTCCCCATCCCCTTGTCCACACACAACCGGAGAATGGCCTCTCCACTCACTCCATGTTCCGAGACCAGTTTCAGATCCACTCCGCCTCCTACAAACAGCCCCCGCCTTCCCCTGAACTTGCCCCGGACTCGATGCTGATCTCTGAGTCTATCTGCGGACATGCTCCCAAAGCGGTGTGCTGCTGGAAGGAGGCTGCTGTTTGCTCCCTTCCCCCGGGACCGGGATCTCTCCATTTGCGGCTGCTTTAAACCATCTTCTTCCGCTCACAGGCAGTGCTGGGGGAGGGGAGAACAGGCCCAGATTTCTGCAGCACTTCAGCCAGAAACGTGGAAAACTTCCGGCACAGAATGAGTCCATTCGGCCCATCATGTCCGCGCTCGCGGAATGAGAGGGATATAGCCTGTTCCCACAGTTTGTTGTTATTGGACAGTGAAGTGTGGAAACAGAAGCGGACAGTCAGGATGTGGGGAGTTACACAAAGAGTTACACTATTATAGGCACCAGGTGAGAAGTGTGAAGGACACATTTTAAACAGCGGCTGTTTGGTTTCATTTGAACGGTTAGACCATGGGAGCGGGAACAGGAAATCTGACCTGTGTAAAAGTCCCTGTTCCGTCGGTCAGTCCCATTCAGGGCCCAGTGGATTGTTTCTGGATGTTATTTAATTTTTGTAAAATGGCCAAAGCCCCTGGTATGCAGTAGCTGGGGGCTGCAGGACTGCAGTGGAATCAGACACTGATTCTGTTTGTATTGCTGGGTTTCCTTTGTGATTGTTCACAATGATTATTCATTGAAAAATTGTTTTGGTCTCTCTTGTAACTTCCACCACATCTCTTCCTGAATTATAATTAATACTTTTTCTTTCTACAGGCAATACTTGAGGAAGCTGAATAAATGTAGTGATTCCTCGACACAAGGGGAAGTGCAGCCAGCTCCTCACACACAGTAAGTACAGTATCACTCACAGAGAGCAGAGACATCAGTTCCACAATCACCGACAGCAGAAGTAGTCAGAACACAAAAACACACAAAATAGGAGCAGGAGTAGATCATGTGGCCCGTGGAGCCTGCCCCGCCATTCAGTGCCATCGTGGATGATCTTAGGCTTCAATTCCACTTTCCCGCCTGCTCACCTTATCCCCTGATTCTCTGAGAGATCAAAAATCTGTCTATCGCAGCTTTACATGTATTCAATGATGGAGCATCCACAATCCTCTGGAGTAGAAAATTCCAAAGATTCACAACCCTTTGAGTGAAGTAATTTCTCCTCATCTCAGTCCTAAATGATCAGCCCCTTATCGTGGGACTGTGTCCCCATGTTTTAGATTCTCTGACCAGCAGAAACAATCTCTCAGTGTCTCCCCTATCCAGCCCCTTCGGAATTTTGTATGTTTCAATGAGATCACCTCTCATTTTTCTAAACTCCAGAGTATAGGCCCAATTTACTCAGCCTCCCATCACAGGACAATCCCCTCATCCCAGGGACTAATTTAGTGAACATTTGCTGCACCGCCTCCAATGCACATATATCCTTTCTTAAGTGTGCAGACCAAAAATTCACACTGTATTCCAGATGTGGTCTCACCGAAATCCTGTACAATTGTAGCAAACTTCTTTATTCCTGTATTCTAATCCCCTCGCAATAAAGGCCAACACGCCATTTGCCTTCCTAATTGCTTGTTGTACCTGCATGCTAACTTTCTGTATTCCTTGTGCAAGAACACTCAAGTCTCTTTGAACACCAACAGTTACAAGTTTCACACCTTTTATCAAATATTCTACTTTTCTATTCTTATGACCAAAGTGAAGAACTTCACACTTCCCTACATTATACTCCATCTGCCATCTTCTTGCCCACTCACTGAACTTGTCTATATCTCTTTGCAGCCTCTCTATGTCCTCCCACAGCTTCCCTTTCCACCTACCTTTGTATCATCAGCAAACTTAGATACATTACTCTCTGTCTCTTCATCTAAGTCATTAATTTAGATTGTAAATAGCTGAGACCCCAGCACTTATCCTTGCGACACTCCATTATTCACTGCCTGCCAATCTGTTTATACCCACTCTTTGCTTCCTGTCCATTAACCAATCCTCTATCCATGCTAATATATTACCCACAATTCCATGAGTCCCTTATCTTCTCTATTAACCTTTTATGTAGCACCTTATTGAATGCCTTTTGGAAATCCAGGAATATGACTAGTTTCCCTTTACCCTGCTAGTTACATCCTCAAAAAAACTCTCATAAATTTGTCAAACAAGATTTCCCTTCAGGAAAATCATGTTGACTTGTTTGAATGCTTTTCTCAATGCATTGTTCAGACTTCCTGCATTTTCCCAAGGACTGATATTAGGCTAACTGGCCTGTAGTTCACAGTTTTCTCTCTCCCTACTTTCCTGAAAAGCAGTGTAACATTTGCCAACTTCCAATCTGATGGAAATTTTCTGACCCTCTCCCACACCCACTGCAATATTACAGGGAACGGGGTTGGGGAGAAACAGCCTGTCTGCCCCAGGCCAATCAAGGCCCTTAATTGGCCAATTAACAGCCACTTATGGGCCTCCTCTCTCTGCTGCAGGTATTTTATCCTCGGTTGGGTTGGGGGCGGGGAGGCAGTGTGGCAAAGGCACCAAGAACCCTGCCTGATAAAACCAGGCATCTTTCTTGCGGGCTGCGGCGGGGTCCTCCTGACTAGGCACCCTGTTCCCCATGGAGGGCCACCCTCAAAGCTCCAACCGCCCCCATTGGGCACCCCCGGACCCTGTACCTGACCCCCCATTGCCTCAGACTTAAAGGTAACATTATATATTCTATCAGAACAGACTGAATGACAAATAACATAGCACTCCACAAAACTATAGTGTTAGAGTGAAAGATATTGTCTCAGTTATTTATTGCAGCCTGAGCTATACATTATATGCCAATCTAAAATCACATACAGTTTCAGACTGAGATACAGTATTTATTCCATAAATGCAAAATGAGCTATATGTTCCACAGGAGTTCCTACTATTGAACAAGCCTGGGCTCCTTTCTCTGAGTGGTCACCTAATAGAAGCATTGAATAATATGAAGGGTTTCGTTAGGGTAGAGGTAGAGATGTTTCCCACTTGTGGTGGAGTCCAAAGCTGTCGATATGAAATAGTCAGTAATAAATTAAATAAATAACTCAGGGGAATCTTCTTTACCCTGCTTTGACAGCACTTGAGCTGCTGAACATTGTTACATTTAACATCAAGCTAAATGATTAAATGAGGCAGAAACAATTTGAGAGATTTGCTGATAGGATTAGATGATGTAGGGTTGGAGTAACCTCATTGGAACTACCAGCACTTGGGCAGAAAAGCCTGTCTCTGTGCTGTAAATACTATGTAATTTTGTGTAGAGTGAATCCAGAATGACAAACTAACCCAGAGATTAATGGCTACTGAATGCATCCCACACACAGGCAGTACCAGAGACTGAAAGATACTGTACAAAACCCACACTCACAGGCAGTACCAGAGACTGACATGCTGAACAAAACTCACACTCACAGGAAGTACCAGAGACTGACAGATACTGAACAAAACCCACACTCACAGGCAGTACCAGAGACTGACAGATACTGAACAAAACCCACACTCACCGGCAGTACCAGAGACTGACAGATACTGAACAAAACCCACACTCACAGGCAGTACCAGAGACTGACAGATACTGAACAAAACCCACACTCACAGGAAGTACCAGAGACTGACAGATACTGAACAAAACCCACACACACAGGCAGTACCAGAGACTGACAGATACTGAACATAACCTACACTCACAGGCAGTGCCAGAGACTGACAGACATTGAACATAACCTACACTCACAGGCAGTACCAGAGACTGACAGATACTGAACAAAACCCACACTCACAGGCAGTACCAGAGACTGACAGATACTGAACAAAACCCACTCTCACAGGAAGTACCAGAGACTGACAGATACTGAACAAAACCCACACTCACAGGCAGTATCAGAGACTGACAGATACTGAACATAACCTACACTCACAGGCAGTGCCAGAGACTGACAGACATTGAACATAACCTACACTCACAGGCAGTACCAGAGACTGACAGATACTGAACAAAATCCACACTCACAGGAAGTACCAGAGACTGACAGATATTGAACAAATCCCACACTCACAGGCAGTACCAGAGACTGACAGATACTGAACATAACCTACGCTCACAGGCAGTGCCAGAGACTGACAGACATTGGACATAACCTACACTCACAGGCAGTACCAGAAACTGAAAATATTGAACAAAAAGTACACACGCGGACAGTACCTGAGACTGACAGATACTGAACAAAACACACAGTCACAGGCAGTAGCAGAGACTGACAGATGTTATGTCCATCCCAAATTCACAACAGAAAAAATAACTGAGAGATCCAACAGAAATCCAACACCTACATATAATACCAGTGACTTAAAGGTACAGAATTAATCGCACTCTCAAATATAGTGCATGTGACTGGGATACAGAATGAGTCTATACTGACACATAATACCAGGGAATGACAGATACAGAATGAATCACACAGTCACATACAGCAACAGGGACATTTTGGCACAGCATGAATCTGACAGTCGTGTACAGAAACAGAGGCTGACAGATATCAAATGAAACCCACACACACATACAGTGACACTGAGAGCTTTAACATATATGCCACATTCATATATAGTACCAGAGATTGACAGATACAGAATGAATTCCACACACACAAACAGTTCCAGAGCCTTATACATTCAGAGTGAATATGACACCTTGTACCAGAGACTGACCAATGCAGCATGAATCCCACACTCCCACTCAGTAATAGAGACTGACAGATAGCCACAAATAAAGAATGATTCTCATTCTCATGTGCAGGACAACAGACTGATTTGCCACAATGGTGTATCTAATCTTTGGGCAAACTCAGTGTAATAACAACTCATCTCCATTCCCAGTATTTCTAAATCCCACCTGTCCTCCATAATCTGAACAATTATTGCATGTCGTGTTGACTGTCTGACCTGTAAACTGCACTGTATCACAGATTGCTGACATTTGCTAGCTGAAAGTGAGAACTGCAAAATAGAAGCAGAAATTGGCACAGCCTGTCAGGGTTAATAAACAGGTAATGTGAGGTAATAAACTTTGTAATAAACTCATATTGCTTCACATTTTTATACTGAAAATAAAAGTAATCAATTCTTAATAAAAATGTTTACTATATTGATCTGATATTTGTAAATGTGCCCTGTTATATATTACACTACATTGAGCAGTATTTCTGTCTGATTTTTCAGGATACTATTTGCATTACTTCAAATAAAGAAAACATAACTACACAAAGAACTGAGCACAATGCTGAAAGTTTCACAGCAAACAGTCAAAAGGGAAAGAGATAACATATTGAAAGAAAAAAAAGCTAAAATACTGAAAACACTCAGCCAGTCCGGAAACAACTGTGGAGAAGAGAAGCTCGGGTTAATGGTCCAGTTCTGTGACCCTTCTATAGACCTGAAACATTGCTCCTCCCTTCCTCTCTCCACAGATACTGCTGGAACTGCTGAGTGTTTCCAGAATCTTCTGTTATTCAGATTTCTAGCGGCTGCAGTATTTCTCTTTTTGAAGAATAAAACAATCCCTGGGAGGGAATGAAAGTTTACATAAGAAATAAGAGCAGGAGTGGCCACTCTGCCCATCGAAATAGTTCCACCATTCAATAATATAACAGCTGTTCTCCTACCTCAACTCCATCTTACCACACTGGCACAGCCCCCTTGATTCCCTTAATATCCAAAAACCTATCGATTTCTCTTGAATATACACAATGATTGAGCATCCAGAGCTCTCTGGGATAGAGAATTCCAAAGATTCATAACCCTTTGACTGAAAAGAAAATCTCCTCTTCTCAGTCAAATATGACCAAGCCCTTTATACTGAGACTGTAACCCTTCATTCTAGATTGCCCAGCTAGAGGAAACATCCTCCCAGCATTTACCATGTCAAGCCACTGAGCATTTTATCTGCCAGTGAGATTACCTCTCACTCTACTGAGTTCTGGGGAATAGAGGCCTAGTCTATTCAATCTCTTCACATAGGACAATCCCCTCATCCTGGGAAGCAGCCTAGTGGCACGTCTCTGTGCTCCCTCTAAGGAAAGTATATCCTTCCTTAGATAAGGGGACCAAAACTGCACAGCACTCCAAGTGTGATCTCACGCTGTATAATTGCAATAAATACTCATACTCTAATCTCATTGCAATAAAGACAAACATATCATTTGCTTTCCTAATTGGTTGAGTACCTGCACGTTAACTTTCTGTGATTCCTGGACAAGGACACTCGGGTCCCTCTGAATGTAAACATTTCCCATTCTCTCACTAATTTCAAAAATGTTCTGTATTGCTGTTTTAGATTAGAGATACAGCACTGAAACAGGCCCTTCGGCCCACCGAGTCTGTGCCGAACATCAACCACCCATTTATACTAATCCTACACTAATCCCATATTCCTACCAAACATCCCCACCTGTCCCTATATTTCCCTCCCACCTACCTGTACTAGTGACAATTTATAATGGCCAATTTACCAATCAACCTGCAAGTCTTTTGGCTTGTGGGAGGAAACCGGAGCACCCGGAGAAAACCCACGCAGACACAGGGAGAACTTGCAAACTCCACACAGGCATTACCCGGAATCGAACCCGGGTCATTGGAGCTGTGAGGCTGCGGTGCAAACCACTGCGCCGCCCTGCCAAAGTGTGTAACTGTACACTTCTCCCCATTATATTCCATCTCTCACATTCTTGCCCACATACTTCGTCTGTCTAAATCCCTTTTTTCCCCCTTTGCATCCTCCTCACAGTTTACTTTGCCACCTCACTTTATATCATCGGCAAACATGGATAACATGACATTCGGTCACCTCATCTAAGCCATTGATCCAGAATGTAAATAACTGAGTCCCGAGCACCAATCCTTGCAGTATCCAACTACTTACAGCTTTCCTGCCGAAAATGACTCGGTTACTCCTACTCTCTGTTTTTTGTCTGTTAACTACTACTCAATCTATACTAATATATTATCCCCAAATTGCATGGGACCTACATTGGTGTAATAACCACTTGTTTGATAACTTATTGAATGCTTTTTGAATATCCAAACAGACTACATCCACTGGTTCCCCTTATCTCCCCTGGCAGTTACAACATCAACATATTCTAATAATTTATCATTGACAATTTCCTTTTAATAAATCCATGTTGATTCTGACCAACCATATTCTGATATTCCACATCACCATTTACCATGTCTGTAATAATAGATTATAGCATATTCCCCATTGCTGATGTCAGGCAAACTGGCCTCTAGTTCTTTGCTTTCTCTCTCGTTCCTTTCTTGAATAGTGTGGATATGTTTGTTACCCTCCAATTCACAGCTTCCAGAATCCAGGAATTGTTTCTTATAAGGAACGGGAATAGCTGTGGGAAAATGAATCTGAGTAATTCTATTCTGAGTCCACTGTATGATTCAGGTCAAATAATAATTATCAATAAAAAGGAGTAAAATCAGAGTTCAATTGAACTTTAATTTGAAGGAAATCAGCGTTGGAAATATGTTTATTCAAATTATACACTTCTTGCTTTGGGAAACAAAATTCCTTCGAGACAGCACCCAACTCAGTTCCTATCTTTCAGTTTCTCATCTGAGGAATTTAAGGAATGCCAAACTGTAATGGCTGGGAATCAAACCCGGGCACAGCTGCTTGGAAGGTCATTGACCTGAAACATTAACTCTGTTCTCTCTCCACAGATGCTGCCTGACCTGCTGAGTATTTCCAGCATTTTCTGTTTTTATTCCAGCTGTTTGGAAGGCAGCTATGCTCATTGCTCTAACAGCATCGCTCACATGGAGCAATACATTGAGTCTTTCTGTGGATTTTGGGACTGGGCCGCTGTCTTTTGGTCTCTGATGCTATAATCACAGCCCAGTATAATACTCAGCTCAGTTCCAGGTGTTTAAAACTGGTGAACTGAAAGGCGACATGATGTGTCAGGATGTTTCTGAACAGCAATAATCACAATTTTACAACACAGAAAGAGTTCATTTGAACAATTGTGCTGCTCTTTGAACGATCTATCCAATCAGTCCCACCTCCCTGTCATTTTCACATTGCCCTGTAATTTCCCCATCAAATAATGATCCAATTCCCTCAGGAAAGTTATTATTGAATCTGTTTTCACCTCCCTTTTCAAGCAGTACATTTCTGATCATCAGAACGCGTGTTAAAATATCACCTCATCTTCCCCTGATTCTTTTAACAATTCTGTGTCCATTGGTTACAGACCCTTCTGCCAGTGGGAACAGTTCCTCTTCAACCCATTAGAATGTAGAACACAACTATTAAATATTACATTAACATCTCTGCACCAAGAAGAACGACCCTAGATTTGCTACAAAAACAAGAAAAGCTGGAATCACTCAGCAGGTCTGGCAGCATCTGTGGAAAGAGAAGCAGAGTTAACGTTTCGGGTCAGTGACCCTTGTTCGGAACTGACAAATATTAGAAAAGTCACAGATTATAAGCAAGTGAGGTGGGGGTGGGGTAAGAGATAACAAAGGAGAAGGTGCAGATTGGACCAGGCCACATAGCTGACCAAAAGGTCACGGAGCAAAGGCAAACAATATGTTAATGGTGTGTTGAAAGACAAAGCATTAGTACAGATTAGGTGTGAATACACTGAATATTGAACAGCAGCAAGTGCAAACCTGAAAAAAAAACCTGAAAAAAACAGTGGGTAAGCAAACTGAACAAACTAAGATGAAATGAAATAAATGCAAAAAAAGATAGCAAAAAATGTCAAAAAGAATGTACAAAAAAGGAAGAAAAAATAACTAAAAATGAAAGTAAAATGGGGGGCTGTCATGCTCTGAAATTATTGAACTCAATGTTCAGTCCGGCAGGCTGTAGTGTGCCTAATCGGTAGATGAGATGCTGTTCCTCGAGCTTGCGTTGATGTTCACTGGAACACTGCAGCAATCCCAGGACAGAGATGTGAGCATGAGGGCAGGGGGGAGTGTTGAAATGGCAAGCAACCGGAAGCTCAGAGTCCTGCTTGCGGACTGAGCGGAGATGTTCCGCAAAGCGGTCACCCAGTCTGCGCTTGGTCTCTCCAATGTAGCGGAGACCACACAGTGAGCAGCGAATACAGTATACTACATTGAAAGAAGTACAAGTAAATCGCTGCTTCACCTGAAAGGAGTGTTTGGGGCCTGGGATAGTGAGGAGAGGGGAGGTAAATGGGCAGGTATTACACCTCCTGCGATTGCAGGGGAAGGTGCCCTGGGACGGGGACGAGGTGGTGGGGGTAATGGAGGAGTGGACCAGGGTGTCGCGGAGGGAACGATCCCTTCGGAATGCTGACAGGGGAAGGGAGGGGAAGATGCGACTGGTAGTGGCATAACGCTGGAGGTGGCGAAAATGGCGGAGGGTGATCCTTTGGATATGGAGGCTGGTGGGATGAAAAGTGAGGACAAGGGGATCCCTGTCACGGTTCTGGGAGGGAGGGGAAGGGGTGAGGGTAGAGGTGCGGGGAATGGGTCGGACACGGTTGAGGGCCCTGTCAACCACAGTGGGGGGAAATCCTCGGTTGAGGAAAAAGGAGGTCATATCAGAAGCACCGTCATGGAAGGTAGCATCATCAGAGCAGATGCGTCGGAGACGGAGAAACTTGGAGAATGGAATGGAGTCCTTACAGGAGGTAGGGTGTGAAGAAGTGTAGTCGAGGTAGCTTTGCCATCCTTTCACGCATCTCTAGTGCCATTCTAGTCAATCTCCTCTGCACTCTCTCTCAGGCCTTGATATCCCTGCTAAAATGTGGAACCTAGAATTAGACACAATGCTCCAGCTGAGGCCGATAGTGAGAATCTCCAGTGAGATTCATAAAGGTTCAGCATAAACTCCTTGTTTGTGACCCGTATTCCTATTTCTGGTTTCTAACCCAGTGTCGGCTCTGAGCTGTTGAAACTGCCTGAATAAATATTTCCGCTCAACTTAGAGGCCGGAATGTGAGAAGCTGCTGAGAATAAGAGACCCTCGCAGCCAGGCGTCATTTCCCGGTGGATTTTTCAATAGAAACTGGGGCTGGAGAGAGTCTTTGGGAAATGTAATTCCTGAATGCAGTGAGAGAGTTTGTGATTGGTTGCAGATATAAAACTATTGTGACATCACTGCCAATCACCCAATCACAATCTTTACTTTCTCCCATCCCTCATTAGCAAAGAGCTGTGGGATTGTCTATTTAATCCGCACTCAGAAGGGGTTTGGTTTATTTCTGTATCTGAAACTGAAAATGGTAAGGTCCCCCCACCAAGCTGAACTGAGGGGCTGGACCCCTGGGAAACCCCTCGAACTGTATCGGGAAAATTTTCATTTGCTGTAAATGTAAAAATGTAATTGGCATGACAAATGTGAAATGGAAGGGTTGTGAAGCAACTCATGATTGTATTGAAGGAAACTGATCTCCCTTGCAATGTTTGTATTTTTGGTGCTGTTTGAAACTGTTTGGTAATGTATTTTTAACATATTTTTATCAATAACGTATATTTTGGAAATAAAAAAAAGAGAAGAAAGCAGCTCCTAAGAAAGGCGCCAAGAAAACCTTAAATAAACCGTCAACAAAGGGCGGCAAGAAGCGGAGGAAGGAGAGTTACTCCGTCTACATCTACAAAGTGATGAAGCAGGTTCATCCCGACACCGGCATCTCCTCCAAGGCCATGAGCATCATGAACTCGTTTGTGAACGATGTTTTCGAGCGCATCGCGGGTGAGGCTTCCCGCCTGGCCCATTACAACAACCATCAGCTCCGGGTGATCCAGACAGCCGTGCGCCTGCTGCTGCCCGGGGCGCTGGCCAAGCACGCCGTGTCGGAAGGGACAAAGGCGGTGACCAAGCACACCAGCTCCAAGTAAAACTGCACAATGGACTGAAAAACATCCCAAACACAACGGCTCTTTTAAGAGCCACCAACAATCTCTGAAAAAGCTGCATCCGACATCTCTATGAAATCACTTTAAGACAATGTATAATATAATAACGATCCCACTGCTGTGTTTGTATCTCCTGTTATTAACCGAACACGAACCCATAATCTGATCACCCGCCTTCACTTTTTTTGCTTAAAGCTGCTCTTATTCTGTTTTTTCACAGCCCCTGAATGACCGCATTAACAGCTGATTTCAGCGGCAAGGATTAGACCTTAATCCCTTCACTGATTAATCATTTTATTAACAGCAACTCTCCGCAGTGTAACAGCCTGGGATGGGATTATTACAGAGCAAGTTAAGGGCCGTTTGAGGAGTTGATCCGGCTTCCTCTTTTCAGAGAAGGACACTGGGCTCTGATTGAAAACTAAACTGAGTATTTCACTTCAGGCCAATGCAGGCCCCACCCGGGACAGTTTGAAAGCGATTGTCGAATGAGTCACAATTTAAATATCATTTTACAAGTTGAATAAAACAAAATCAAGAGATGGGACTTTAAATCTTTGACTAAGGATGACATTTATTTTAATCCGCTCCTTTCCGACAATGACATTGGCGGGCTTTTTGAAATTGACAAATTCTCTGCTTCTGATGTCGTGGCGGGTAAATCCCGCCCTCTTGTGTTGGTCAGTGACCTGATTGGTGAAGAAAATAGGCAAATAGTATTAAGTACCGACCATTGAGGAGAGTTCTCAGTCTTTAAGTAAAGTAAATGCTGCGTAAATTATCCATTTGTGAAAGTATTTGTGAGATTGTGGAAATGTCTGGAGGAAAGACCGGCGGGAAAGCTCGGGCCAAAGCCAAGTCTCGCTCCTCCCGGGCTGGACTGCAGTTCCCGGTGGGCCGTGTTCACAGGCTCCTGAGAAAGGGCAACTATGCTGAGCATGTGGGTGCTGGAGCCCGGGTCGATCTGGCTGCTGTGCTCGAGTATCTGACCGCTGAAATCCTCGAGCTGGCCGGTAACGCGGCCCGGGACAACAAGAAGACCCGCATCATCCCCAGACACCTGCAGCTGGCCGTCCGCAACGAGGAGGAGCTCAACAAGCTGCTGGGAGGGGTGACCATCGCTCAGGGCGGGGTGCTACCCAAGAAAACCAGCGCTCAAAGCTCCCAGAAAATGTAAAGCAGAAAAAATGTCATCTAATAAACCAAAGACTCTTTTCAGAGCCAGCCACAGTCTCTGAAAGGGCTGATTACTGTCTGATTCAAGCATGTCAGTAACAGAACAGAATAGGAACTATTTAAAATGTTTATGAGCAACTATTTCAGTGACTTCTCACTGTCCCCCTGATCCCTGTGTGAAGGGGAATTACCAATAGTCTAATTTATTCCTTTCCACACCGAGTTTGAGTTATTGGTCCCTTAAGGATTGCTGAATGGAGTCTTCGACCGCTGGTTACAGAGAAGAAGTGGGGGAAAAAATGACAGGTTAAAGCTGTGCGTAAAATAGCGCCAGGAATTTGTGGCGATAATAGCGGAATAAAGAAAGGTTTTTGAAGGTTCGTGGAAAATATTTTACAAACAACTTTAAATAGATTTTCCAGTAATTCGCTTTTTGCCGACACTGAAATTGGCGCCTTTTTCGAATTCAAACGTTCTGCCAATTTCGACAATTTAAGCCAATGATTTGCTGCATTTTCCCCAATTCGAGGCTCTGCGATTGGTTAAGAAATGCGAATGGGAAGAGGGTGACCAATCAGAAGTGAGCGCGGGCTCAAGCTGTGGGAATTCCAGGTCCCTGAATGATTGAGCTGAAACTGATCAGTTTCACAAACCCTGTCAGTTTCAGTGCAGGAAACACCGTCTCGGGGGAAATAACATCACAAGTGGGTCTGGTTCCAGTGACCGATTCAACGGCTGCTGCAAAGTTCCCGGATTCCCTCATTGCAGCGAAATCATTTTGAAATTCTATGAAAACAATGAGTGATTCTGGAGGAGTGATGTGGCTTTTCACTGAGGGCATGTGTGGACTGGGGAAATAACTAACTGTAGAGTCTCGGGCACTGTTTACACAGCCCGTTTAGAAAATCAAATCCACTGCACATCCTTGCTGCAACTGAAATGTCAATTTCGGGGATTCCAGTTTTCTACCCGAACACAGCACAGATTTATTCCAGTCAGTTCTGAACAGCCTATCCCATCGGGATTTCCGTTTGTCTCTTTTACCTTGTTCACCTTCATTGCTTTCTATTTCCCGCCTGGTGTTTGATAAGGTATCTACCAAAACTCGTTTTCACAGCCACATCTCCTTCCTCAGTGATTGCCTGTGCTCCGTGACCTTTTGGTCAGCGATGAGGCCTGGTCCAATCTGCACCTTCTCCTTTGTTATCTCGAGCCCAACCCCCACCTCACTTGTTTATAATCTGTGACTTTTCTAATATTTGTCAGTTCCGAAGAAGGGTCACTGACCCGAAACGTAAACTCTGCTTCTCTTTCCACAGATGCTGCCAGACCTGCTTAGTGAATCCAGCATTTCTTGTTTTTGTTTCAGATTTCCAGCATCCACAGTATTTTGCTTTTATATTAGCCTATCCCATCTCCCGTTTCCAGCTCACTGCTCTCTCTGTGAGACGGTGGGTGGCTCTTCGAAGAGTGTGTGTTTGCTGGAAAGGGTCGAGTTGTGCGGCCCTGCCGTTTCAGAGCGTACACCACATCCATGGCAGTGACCGTCTTGCGCTTGGCGTGATCAGTGTAGGTGACCGCATCCCTGATCACATTCTCCAGGAAAACCTTCAACACCCCGCGAGTCTCCTCATAGATCAAACCCGAGATCCGCTTGACCCCGCCACGGCGAGCCAGGCAGCGGATTGCTGGTTTGGTGATGCCCTGGATATTGTCAGGAAGCACTTTGCGGTGCCTTTGCCCAGTCCTTTCCCTCCTTTACCTCTGCCAGACTTTCTTTTATTAACTTCCAAAATATACTTTATTCATAAAAATCTGTAAAAAAAAAATGCATTACAAAACAGTTCCAAAAAGCACCAAGTCAAACAATACAAAGAGTGGAAAGGAGATCAGTTTCCTTCAATCCAGGAGTGAGTTGCCTCACAACCCTTCCATTTCATTTCTCATGCCATGTACATTTGACAGCAAACAAATAATTTCTGGCTACAGTTCGAGGGGTTTCCCATGGATCCAGCCCCTCAGTTCACTATGGTGGGGGGACCTTACACTGTGGTCTTTCCCCATTGAGCCTTTGCTGCAGCTGCCCCAAGCTTTAGTGCGTCCCTCAGCACGTAGTCCTGGACCTTGGAATGTGCCAGTCTGCAACATTCGGTGGTGGACAACTCTTTGCGCTGGAAGACCAGCAAGTTTCGGGCAGAGCAAAGAGCATCTTTCAACGAATTGATAGTCTTCCAGCAGCAGTTGATGTTTATCTCGGTGTGCGTCCCTGGGAACAGCCCGTAGAGCACAGACTCCTGTGCTACAGAGCTGCTTGGGATGAACCTCGACAAAAACCATTGCATCTCTTTCCACACCTGCTTTGCAAAGACACATTCCAGAAAGAGGTGGGCAACCGTCTCTTCCCCACCACAGCCACCTCGAGGGCATTGTGCAGAGGGGGTGAGACTTCGGGCATGCAGGAAGGATCTGACGAGGAGGACTCTTCTCACCATCAGCCAACCTACATCTTGGTGCTTGTTTGAAAGTTATGGTGATGGGGCATTCCGCCAAATGACTTTGGAAGTCTGCTCGGGGAACCAACCGACAGGATCCACCATCTTCTTTTCCCGTAGGGCCTTGAGAACATTCCGTGCAGACCAGTGCCTGATGGATTGTTGGTCAAAGGTGTTTTTCCACAGAAACTTTTCCATGAAGGATAGGTGTTACAGCACAGTCCAACTGGATGGAGCGTTCCACGCAATATGACCAGGCCCATCCTTCGCAACACCGGGGACAGATAGAACCTCAGCATGGAGTGACACTTGGAGTTTGCGTACTGGAGGTCTGCACACAGCTTGATACAGCCACACACAAAGGTAGCCATCAGGATGAGGGCGATGTTGGGTACATTTTTCCCGCCTTTCTCCAGAGGTTTGAACATCGTGTCCCTCGGGACCTGGTCCATTTTGGATCCCCAGATGAAGCGGAAAATGGCTCAGGTGATGACTACAGTGCAGGAGTGCAGTATGGGCCAGACCTGCACCACGTACAGTAACCTGACACAATGGAGAGAGATCGCTGCTCCCACATGTTCAGCTTATGTTGTACCCTGGCTACTCGTTCCTCCCAGGTTTTGGTGCACGCCCCGGCCCTTCCGAACCATACCCCAGCACCTTCAGGTCGGCTGCCCTAATGGTGAAGGAAACAAAGGATCGGTCAGCTGAGTTCCCACAGAACATGGCCTCGCTCTTGCTGTGTTTAACATTGGCTTCCGATGCCAGTTCAAGCTGGTCACAGATGCTCATCAGTCTGCGCACAGGCAGCGGGTTCAAGCAGAAAACGGCGACGTCATTCATGCACAGGGAGGTTTTAACCTGAGTGCCTCCACTGCCTGGGATTGTTACCCTTCTGATACTCGCATTCTTCTTAATAGACTCAGAAAAGGGTCCAATACAGCAAACAAACAAGACAGAGGAGAGAGGACAGCCCTGTCTGACTCCAGATGGGATTGAGAAACTTTCTGATTCCCACCCATTGATTGAGACTGTGCTACTGATGTTTGTGTAGACCAGTTTGATGCAATTGCAAATTCCCTCCCCAAACCCCATTTTGGAAAGTACGTCCATCATGTAGGTGTGCGATATCCTGTCAAAAGCCTTCTCCTGGTCCAGGCTGATGAGGCAGGTGTCCACCCTCCTGTCCCGTACATAGGTGATCGTATCCCTGAGTAGCGCGAGGCTATCAGAGATCTTCCTGCCTGGCATAGTACAGGTCTGATCAGGGTCAATCACCAACTCTAGAGCAGACTTGACTCGACAGGCGATGACTTTTGACAGAATCTTGTAGTCGATGTTAATCAGTGAGATGAGCCGCCAATTTCTGATTTCTGCCCCCTCCCCCTTGTAGATGAGGGTGATGATGCCTTTCCTCATGGATTCTAATATGCTGCCGGCCAGGACCATACTCTGGCATACTGCCAGACTTTTTTTTTAAATTTCCAAAATATACTTTATTCATAAAAATCTGTAAAAATTACATTCACAAACAGTTTAAAACAGCATCAAGTCAAAAAATACAAACAGTGCAAAGGTGATCGGTTTCCTTCTATACAATCACGAGTTGCCTCCCAACTCTTCCATTTCATTGTCATGCCATATACATTTCTACATTTACAGCACACAAAATTTTCCCTATACGGTTCGAAGGGTTTCCCATGGATCCAGCCCCTCCGCTCAGCTTGGTGGGGGGACCTTACACCATGGTCTTTCCCCATTGAGCATTTGCTGCGGCTGCCCTAAGCTTTAGTGCGTCCCTGCCCACGTTGTCCTGGTCCTTGGAATGTGCCAGTCTGCAACATTCGGTGTTGGACAACTCTTTGCGCTGGAAGAACAGCAAGTTTCGGGCAGACTAAAGGGCGTCTTTCACCGAATTGATAGCCCTCCAGCAGCAGTTGATGTTTGTCTCGGTGTGCGTCCCTGGGAACAGCCCGGAGAACACAGACTCCTGTGTTATAGAGCTGCTTGGGATGAACCTCGACAAAAACCACTGCATCCCTTTCCACACCTGCTTTGCAAAGACACATTCCAGGAGGAGGTGGGCGACCGTCTCTTCTCCACCACAGCCACCATGATAATTCTTGCCTCAAATCAGTGCACAATAAAAGAGACTGATTTCGTCAGCTTCCTTTTTTTTGCAGGCCGCCCGGACCTGGCTGAGAAAGGCAGAGTGAGAGCAGTGAGGGGAGGAGACAAGAGTGAAGATTAAACAGAGAGCGAGAATGAAAGAGACACCCAGAGTGACAGACAGAGAGAGAACGGCACCTTATCTTTCAGCTCCACCTCCAGTTTCCTCCGGGCTGCCAATTTCAAACCCTTTATTAACAGTAGAACCGAAACCCAGCTCTCCACGCAAACCCTTCCAGACTCGACCTTCATAGTCAAGGCTTTCCTGAAAGCCGGAGCTTTTAAATATGATCCTGCTACAATTAACACTCAGTAATATTCCCACCAAAACACAATCCATTCTATAACAAGGAACCTCCTCAGTAACATCACCATTTCCACACACATCCGCTTTCAACAGTTTACAAACACCCTATTGCAGCTGTTTGGGGAATCTCCTGTGTTAAGATTGGAGTTGGAAAGCGGCCTTTACCCGGCAGTGTTATCGTCTCACACTGAATCTGCCAGACATCCTGTTCTCCTTATTGCGAGAGAGAAAGCACGGATTTAGGAAATGTTCATTTGAAATGATCTCTATTGAGAACGAGCCCGGCCGTGGGACAGGTATTCCAGTGCAAAGAGCTGTCGATGACCGAGTGTTGCAGACTGGCACATTCCAACATTCAAGACTATGTGCTGTGGGACGGCATTAAAGCTTGGGGAAGCCACCATGGAGTCTCAATAGAAAGGCGACAGACTAAGGCCCTAGTACAGCGAGAGGCTGGAACCTGTGTAAAACCGCTCGGGCTGTTTGCACCAGAGAATGTTTGATGTGTAATGTAAATACTGTAAATATAACCTGTGCAGGCAGGGATAGTGAGATACCTCATGTACTTTATTGAAGGAAACTGATCTGTATTGTACCTTATGTAATATTAAAATTGAACTGCTTTGCAATGTAATTGCACAAATTATATGAATAAATTACATTTTGTGCAAAAGAAAGCAGCTTTCCTGTCAACACACACCTTGTCTCAGGGCACAACTTTCCTGTGATCTTGTCACACCCAACGTCGCTCTATATCTTCTGACACACACACTTTACAGTCTGTCATTTCCAAAAACAAGCATTCTAAAATCAAAAGACCTTTTGTTTATTTCTCCTTTCTTTTCATTTCTCCTCTATTCTTCTCAATCACTCCCTTCAACAGTCCTATTCAGATCAAGGTGGAATGTGAATAGTGTCACAACTCACCTCTGACACTATTATTACCCTTCTCTTCTCTTGTCTTATTCAATGGGAAAGTTTTATTCACCAGTCTGTTGCTGTTTTACACTCTTGCCATACCATCTGGTATTGCATCCATCTGAATTATGTGCTTTCATGGCCTTATATTTCTTTTCCTCTTCTGGATGATTTGTTTGCTTCAGTTCCATTCAACCAGGCTGGACCACAGGGAAGCTTAGAACAAAGAACAGTACAGCACAGGAACAGGCCATTCGGCCCTCCAAGCCTGCGCCGATCTTGATGCCTGCCTAAACTGACACCTTCTGCACTTCCGTGGCCTATATCCCTCTATTCCCTTCCTATTCATGTATTTGTCAAGATGTCTCTTAAACGTCGCTATCGTATCTGCTTCCACCACCTCCCCTGGCAGCAAGTTACAGGCACTCACCACCCTCTGTGTAAAACACTTGCCTCGCACATCCCCTCTAAACTTTGCCCCTCGCACCTTAAACCTATGTCCCTTAGTAACTGACTCTTCCACCCTGGGAAAAAGCTTCTGACTATCCACTCTGTCCATGCCGCTCATAACTTTGTAAACCTCTATCATGTCGCCCCCCAACCTCCGTCGTTCCAGTGAAAACAATCTGAGTTTTTCCAACCTCTCCTCATAGCTAATGCCCTCCAGACCAGGCAACATCCTGGTAAACCTCCTCTGTACCCTCTCCAAAGCCTCCACGTCCTTCTGGTAGTGTGGCGACCAGAATTGCACGCAATATTCTAAGTGTGGCCTAACTAAGGTTCTGTACAGCTGCAACATGACTTGCCAATTTTTATACTCTATACCCCGACCGATGAAGGCAAGCATGCCGTATGCCTTCTTGACTACCTTATCCACCTGCGTTGCCACTTTCAGTGACCTTTGCCTTGGGTGGGTCCACGTTGATCCATTACATTCAGAATCACCTCCTTGAAATAACTCCATAGTACAACGACAGTAACCACACAGAATCTGCTTCAAACACTCCTCCACATTTTATCTGTTCTGACTGTCAACACCTCCAGCTCTTTTGTTTAAGTGGAACCCATCAGGTTTGTATAGGCTCCTTCTATTCTGAAAGCTGTAGCACTGGTTCAGGGAATTCAGCCCTGTTTCCCTCCTCTCAAGGCTCAGCCATGCTTGATCTGCGTGGTATTTTGCTTTTATTGCAACGTTACAAGACCTCCAATCCTCTGGAAAACGATGGTCAGACCTTCCACTATTTCTTCCCTGGCTTCATGCAACAGCCTGGGGTACATTTCATCTGGTCCTGGTGATTTATCCACATTCAAGGATGCTCATCGAATTAAGACTTCCTCTCTCCTTTGGTTATCACGTCGAATACTTCACACTCCTCCTCCTTCATAACAATATCTGCATCACCCCCTCATTTGAGAAGACAGTAAGGTAATCATTAAGGATATTGGCAACATCTTCCACCCCGATACAAAGGTTACATTTTTGATCTTTTATGTGCCCTGCCGTTGGCTTAGTTGCCTCTGACTCGAATGTTTTGATGTAACATCTTTGGGTCCATTGTTATTTTGCTTGTCCATGTTCTTTCCTGTTCTCTCTTTGCTCTTCACCGCTGTTCCCAAACGCATCCAGTGCAGTCAAAACGCAAGGTGTCAGAAGTGGGATTCGAACCCACGCCTCCAATGGAGACTGCGACCTGAACGCAGCGCCTTAAACCGCTCGGCCATCCTGACCGCCCACTGGCTACCATTAATGCTAAGGAAATTATTCATTCTTTGTGAAAGTATTTGTGAGATTGTGGAAATGTCTGGAAGAGGAAAGACCAGCGGGAAAGCTCGGGCCAAGGCCAAGTCTCGCTCCTCCCGGACTGGACTGCAGTTCCCGGTGGGCCGTGTTCACAGGCTCCTGAGAAAGGGCAACTATGCTGAGCGTGTGGGTGCTGGAGCCCCGGTCTATCTGGCTGCTGTGCTCGAGTATCTGACCGCTGAAATCCTCGAGCTGGCCGGTTACGCGGCCCGGGACAACAAGAAGACCCGCATCATCCCCAGACACCTGCAGCTGGCCGTCCGCAACGACGAGCAGCTCAACAAGCTGCTGGGAGGGGTGGCTATCGCTCAGGGCGGTGTGCTGCCTCATATCCAGGCCGTGCTGCTGCCCAAGAAAACCAGCACTCGAGCTCCCAGAAAAAGTAAAGCGGCCAAAATGTCATCTCAGAAACCAAAGGCTCTTTTCAGAGCCACCCACAGTCTCTGTGAAAGGACTGGTTACTGTCAGGAGGGAATCAGTGATGGAGTTATTGTAACAGTGGATTGACCTGTTTCACATCTGTCCAGGTGTGTTTTCAGTTCCCTCTCTGGATTTCGCTCTGTTTCTCTGCTCACACATCTCCCCCTCTAGTTAAGTGAAGAACTGAACTACAGGGTGTCAGAATCAACAATTTAATAAATCCCGCTGCCTTCGATTTGATAAATCCCGAGATTATCCCGGTACATTAACGGGAACTGGTTCGGAGCTGATTAATTAATTTAATAATGGAAGTGTCCGGGTTAATTCTCTGTTTTTCATTTGGACAGTTTGAATTGTGTTTTTTTTTTCTCTCCGGTGATCTGAGCGCCGCTTCTCAATGAGAATCTGCTCCCAGAACAGAGTAAATGCAGGAAGAAAGAAGCCATTCTCGGGCTGTGTGTTTCTCTCCTAACCTGATCTGTTAAGACCGCACTGTTCCCAGAGGACGGAATCAGTGAGCGTTGTGCACACACAGGAGCTGAGTCCATTGCAGCGCTTTAATATGTGCCTTCTCCCCGGCCCTCCCTATTCTCCGGACACAGAGCTGTCTGTTTCCCCCGGGGGCGGGATAGAGTCGGGGATTCTCTCCCCGCAGTGTCAGGGTCTGCAACCCCGGGGAACTGGCGGTTTCAGTCAGAGTGACCGAGCTGCCTTACAGGACTCTCCCCCTGAATTTGTGAACTGAGACTACACCGAACACATCTCCAGTTAGAGTGAGGGCCGGACATCCTTCTGTTTTATTACAGAGAGTGGGGAAAGGGCTGGGTGGAGGGGATGTCAGCGAGTCACCAGTGATCCTGGATTGACTCCAAATCATTTCCATGTGGAATCTGCAGGCGGGGCCGGGACAGGGATCATTTGATCAGGGGATCAGCTCTTTCCTGAGAGATGTGGGTGGCTCTGAGAAGAGCCTTTGTGTTCAGATGTTTACAAGTTTCCCGCGCTCTTTCACTTCTTTCCAGACCCTGCTTTCTGAGCCTTCGCTGCTTTCGGCTTGACCTTGCTCTTCCATGTCTGCACTTTCTTCAGCGCCTTTCCGCCCGCCGCACTCTTGCCTTTTTTGACCTTCTTCGCAGGAGACTTTTTCTGAAGCACTGCTTTCTTCACCGCCTTATTTGGCGTTGCCGCCGCCTTGCTGCTCGTTTTCTTGGCTGTTACTTCCTTTGTTGTCACTTTCTTGGCTGCTGGTTTCTTCACCAATGATTTCTTGTCTGCTGGTTTCTAACGAAGGATTTATTGTCTGCTGGTTTCTTCACTAAAGATTTCTTGTCTACTGGTGTCTTCACTAAAGATTTCTTAGCTGCTGGTTTCTTCACTAAAGATTTCTTGTCTGCTGGTTTCTTCACTAAAGATTTCTTGGCTGCTGGTTTCTTCATGAAATATTTCTTGTCTGCTAGTTTCTTCATGAAAGATTTCTTGTCTGCTGGTTTCTTCACTAAAGATTTCTTATCTGCTGGTTTCTTCACTAAAGATTTCTTGGCTGCTGGTGTCTTCGCTAAAGATTTCTTGGTTGCTGGTTTCTTCACTAAAGATTTCTTGTCTCGTGGTTTCTTCACTAAAGATTTCTTGTCTGCTAGTTTCTTCACCTTCTTTCCCACTTTTCCCTGGGTTTTCCTTCTTGCTGATTTTTTAAGGAGCCGGAGGCTCCCTGTCCCTTGCTCTGCACCAGGGAGCCTTTGTTCACATTCCTCTTGATACTTTGCTTGATCTGGGTCCTGAGCTTCTCCACATCGACACCGCTGCTACCCAGAGCCTTCTTGATGGCGGCCAGGGACATCCCCTTGCGATCGCTGAAAGCTGGCACAATCTTGAGGATCTGTTCTCCCAACGGGAGACCGGCTGGCTTGTTCCGGGGAGCCGCCTTCTTCTTCTTGGGGGTCTTGACTTGGGCGGCGGCGGCGGCTGGAGGAGCCGTTTGGGCTGCTGCACTGTCGGTCATGTCCGGGACTCTGCACAAATTCTCACTGTCAGTGTGAACTGGATCAGAAATGAAGCCGGTGATGGTGGCACAGAGCAACTTCAAGGCAGAGAGAGGACGGGGCGGAGACAAGCTGCTGTCAGCTCTCGGCTCCTGCTGTCTCTCTGTGTTTCTCTCTCCTCACAAACTCTAAAATTCCATTGCAATTCAGAGACTCCAGACTTCCAGACTAGATCTTTCCTGTCTCTCACTCCAGTATGTTTGCTGTTGAAAAGCTTTCACTAGGATTGAGGACTCCATTTTCCATTTAACCTGGTTTTATTGCTGCACTGACCGCCCTCTCTCACCCCTCGCTGACATGTTCTCTACTTTCCAACTGAAATCTTGAAATTAAAAAAAATGATCCCGAATTCCCACTTTGGGGCTGAGCAGGGAGCAGGGCGGTTCTTTGACTGGAAAATCATTTGATTTTACACAAGAATGACTCTGAAATCTGGCGATGAGAGCGGACCCACAAACACAGTGGCTTCAGACTAACCCGCCCTCCCCTTTAATACAATCTCTCTTCCACAATATTCACATCTGCATATTCACAGGACAAACTGTTCCCTGAATGTCGAGTTCCCAGGACAGGTTTTCCCCTCCGCTCGGTCTGTGCTGCGGATTCTCGGGGGTGAGTTGTATTTTCTCAGCTCAGTCAGTGTTAAACAGTCTGGGGCCGGCGCTCCGAATATTGTCTGTTAACCAGAGTCCGCTACAAGAGCCAATCACAGTTGTGACTTTTTTTATTCGTTCATGGGATTTGGGTGTGAGTCCAGAACCAGGGGTCATAATCTAAGGATACGGGGTAAACCTTTCAGGTTGTCCTTTCTCTCTCTGCCCCTCTCTCTGCCGACACCCACCCCCGGTCTCCTCTCTCCCTCTTACTCTCCTCTCTCTCTCTCCCTCTCTCTGACAGTTGCAGAGAGCGAGAACTCTCAGCTTTATGGTTAGTCTTTTTTTAAAAATCGCAGCCGTCAGTTTCACAGCTGACAGGTGCTTTGAGCAGAGACAGCACTTCCGAAAATCGGACAAGCTCGGGTTTTTCTGGAGGGCTTTTAAATGAAATCAGAACTGCCGGAAAGCTCCGAACTTGTCCGAGGTTCTGAAACGTTGTCTCTGCTCTCAGGACCTGTCAGCTGTGAAACTGACGACTGCGATTTGATTGAAAGTCAGACTGGTCTGGAAGAAGAAGCCAATGGGAAATTTCTCATCCCTGAAATTATCAGTCACGGACCGAACTGTTTTAACGTGGACACTGGTGTCCATGTACAGACATGTTGCCAACCCCTGTTCATCACACAGACTTACCAATCACACACTGATCAACGCCAACAAATAATTTGACTTTTTTATTGAAGACTGACAATACTATATACAATTTACAGGAGAGTATTACAGGCACATCTTACCGGGGATCATCCCATCTCCTACTCTGTCACATACTGTATGACATCACTTCCTGAAGTGATGATGCACACACGAGTTACCAATTCCTTGAAACAAAGTGTAGGCATAAATGGGCCATTTTCTCATTGGCAGGATGTGACTGGTGGAGTGCCACAAGGATCAGTGCTTGGGGTTCAATTATTTACTATCTATATTAATGACATGGAGGAGGGGGCAGAGTGTAATATATCCAAATTTGCTGATGATACAAAAATAGGTAGGGCATGTTGTCATGAAGACATAAGGAATATCCAAGGGGATATAGATAGGTTGAGTGAGTGGGCAAAAACTTGGCAGATGGAGTTTAATGTAGGAAAGTGTGAGGTCATACACTTTGGTAGGAAGAATCAAAATGCAGACTATTATATAAATAGACAGAGACTCCAAAAAAGAGGGATCTGGGTGTTCTTGTGATTGAAACACAAAAAGTTAGCATGCAGGTGCAGCAAGTAATTAAGAGGGCAAATGGAATTTTGGCCTTTATTGCTAGGGGGCTGGAGTTTCAAAATAGGGAAGTCTTGTTAAAGCTGTACAGGGTGTTGGTGAGGCCACACCTGGAGTGCTGTGTACAGTTTTGGTCCCCGTATTTAAGAAAGGATATATTGGCATTGGATACAGTCAAAAGAGATTCACTCGGCTGATTCCTGGGAGAAAGGGGTTGACTTATCAAGAATGGCTAACAAGTTAGGCCTTTATACATTAAGGTTTAGAAGAATAAGGGTGATCTTATTGAAATGTATAAGATTCTGAGGGGGCTTGACAGGGTAGATGTTTCCACTAGTGGGGGAATCTCAAACTAGGTGACATAGTTACAGAATAAGGGGACAGTCATTTAAAACTGAGATGCAAAGGAATTTCTTCTCTCAGAGGGTAGTGAATGTCTGGAATTCTCTACCCAGAGAGTTGTGGAGGCTAAATCACTGAAAGCATTTAAAGAGGAGGTAGATAGATTTTTGAAATATTGGGGAGTTGAGGGCTATGAGGAGCTGGCACGAAAGAGGAGTTGAGGTCTGGGGCAAATCATCCCTGATCTTATTAAATGGTGGGGCAGGCTTTGGGGACTGAATGGCCGACTCCTGCTCCTATTTCTTATGTTCTTATAAGGGGGCTACAAAGAGATGTAGATCGGTTAAGTGAGTGGGCAACAACCTGGCAAATGGAGTAAAATGTGGGAAAGTGTGAAATTGTCCACTTTGGCGGGAAGAATAAAAAAGAAGCATATTATCTAAATGGTGAGAGATTGCAGAGCCCTGAGATGCAGAGGGATCAGGGTGTCCTCGTGTATGAATCGCACAAGGTTAGTATGCAGGTAAAGCACGTAATTAGGAAAGCTAATAGAATGCTCGTGTTTATCGCGAGGAGAATTGAATACAAAAGTAGGGAGGTTATGCTTCAGCTATACAGGGCATTGGTAAGACCATATCAGGAGTACTGTCTACAGAACTGGTCTCCTTATTTAAGGAAGGATGTGAATGCATTGGAGGCGGTTCAGAGAAGGTTTACTGGACAAATACCTGGAATGGTGGGCTGTCTTACAAGGAAAAATTGGACAGGCTTGGCTTGTATCCACCAGATTTTAGAAGAGTAAGAGGCAACTTGATTGAAACACATAAGATCCTGAGGGTCTTGACAGGGTGGATGTACAAAGGATGTTTCCTCTTGTGGGAGAATCTAAAATTAGGGGTCACTGTTTAAAAATATGGGGTCGCCCATTTAAGACAGAGATGAGGAGAATTTTTTTCTCTTAGAGGGTTGTGAGTCTTTGCAGTTCTCTTCCTCAAAACGCAGTGGAAGCAGAGTCTTTGAATATTTTTAAGGCAGATGTAGATAGATTCTTGATAAGCAAGGGGGTGGTCAGGGGTAGCTGGAAATGTGGGTCATCAGTTCAGCTATGAAATTATTGAATGGCGGAGCAGGCTGGAAGGGCCCAGTGGCCTACTCCTGCTCCTAATTCATATGTTCGTATGCTTGTATGTTTGTATAAAGCCCAAGATGCCATATATTTTACTACTACTCTCTCAATATGCCCTGCTACCTGCAAAGATCGATGCACATGCATCCCCAGGTCCCTCTGTCCCTGAACACTCTTTAGAACTGTGCCATTAAGGATACATTGCCTCTCCCTATTCCTTCTGTCAAAATGCATCACCTCACACTTAACAGTATTAAATTCCATCCGTCACCTCTCTGCTCATTCTGCTAGCCTATCAATTGCCTATTGCAGGCGGTTCATATCATCCTCACTGTTTGCCTCACCTCCAAGTTTGGTATTGTCAGCAAATTTTGAGATTCTGTTCCGTATTCCAAGATCCACATATTTTATACATAGCAAGAAAAGCAGTGATTCCAGCACTGACCCTCGGGGAACACCACCGTCGACCATCCCCTAGTCTGAAAAGAAACCTTTTACGACAACTAGCTTGTTTCTGCCCTTAATCCAATTTTTTAACCAATTGGACACTGACCCTCCTATTCCATGAGCCTCAATTTTGTTAACCAGCGTTTTATGTGATGCCTTATCAAATGCTTTCGTAAAATCCATAGAAACAACATCCACTGCATTTCCTTCATCAAACGTCTCTGCTCCTTCATCAAAAAATTCAATTAGATTAGTGAAGCATGATCTGCCTTTTACAAATCCATGCTGGATATCCTTAATTAACTCAAACCTCTCTAAATGTCCATTGATATTTTCCCTGATTATCATTTCTGAAACCTTACCCAGCATTGATGTTAAATTAACTGGCATGGAGTTGCTTGGACTGTCCTTACACCCTTTCTTGAATAAGGGTGTCATTTGCCACTCTCCAATCCCCTTATCCAGGGAAGATTGGAAGATTATGGCAAGCCCTTCCTGGAGGAGTCTAGACATGCAAGGACTCAACTACCAGCAAGCGTAGAAAGCAAGACCCAGGCTCAGGGCCTTCAGTTTCCCCTGGAGGGGAGTCGGAGAGGCAGCGGATCCTGTGAGGAACCACAGTTCAGGAAAGATGAGAAGGTCATTGTGAGGGGACAGAGGAGATTAAGTTCAAGGTTTCCCAGCTTATAAGCAAGTGCAGAGACAAGGAACGGTGCTGGGGCAAATAATAGGAAGCTGTGATCGGTTGGAAGGCAGGAGTGATTAAATGACAGAAGAGATGATGGTGCAAGGCAAAAGTCAGGGAAACAACAAGTAACATTTGGCCGGCACAGATACCAGGAGTGGGGTTTGAACACACACAGACATATATTCATTGGATTTTAAGTCCAACACCTTAACCACTCAGCCCTCCTGGTTCATTAACCTGTTGCTGAAAATGAAATTTAATGTGATCCGGGTGACATCTGGCCTTTTACAATATACAATTATGACTCCTCTCCCATGCTAAATTGGACCCTTCATTACTTATGAACCTCAATTGGATCACCCCTCAATCTAGGTTTCTCTGAGGTGCAGGGTTCCAACTCTTTTAGTCTAACTTGATAACGAAGATGTCTTACACTGGGAATTAGTTTAATGTCTCTCCTCTGCACCCTGTCAAAAGCCTCAATAGCACCCATCATGTGAGGAGACCAAGACTGGATACAATATTCCAAGTGAGGCCTGACCAAGGTTTCATAAAAGGACAAATTCCGGACATCTCAGATACTGAAGGAGTCCGTGTCCAGAAGCAGCAAGACCTGGACAACATTCAGGCTTGGCCTGCTAAGTGGCAAATAACATTCACACCACATAAGTACCAGGCAATGACCATCTCCAACAAGAGAGAATGTAACCATCTCCCTTTGACGTTCAACAACATTACCATCGCTGAATCCCCCCCACCATCAACATCCTGGGGGTAACCATAGACACAAGCTTAACTGGACCATTCATATAAATACTGTGGCACCAAAGGTAAAACAGACAGTAAGAATTCTGCAATGAATAATTCAGCTCTCGGCACGAGGTGAAATGCTCATTAGGAGAGCTGGAAAAATGGACTGGTCAGGTGTGCAGAAAAGTGGCAAATGGAATTCAAATTGGAGAAGTGTGAGGTGATGCCTTTGGTGAGGTCAAACACGGCAAAGGAATACACAATTAATGGGTGAATACTGAGAGGTCTAGAGGAAGTGAGGGACCTTGAAGTGAATGTCCTCAGATCCCTGAAAGTAGCAGGACAGGTTGATAAGTTGGTTGAGAAGGCTTATGGAATCCTTTCCTTTATTAGCCGAGGTATAGAATATCAGAGCAGGGAGGTTATGCTGGAACTGTATCAATCATTAGGTAGGCCACAACTTCAGTTCTGTGTGCAGTTCTGGTCACCTCATTACAGAAAGGATGTAATTGCACTCGAAAGGTTACAGAGGAGATTTACGAGGATGTTGCCAGCTCTGGAAAAATGCAACGATGAGGAAAGATTGGATCGGCTGGGGTTGAATAGAGGAGGCTGAGGGGAGATTTGATTGAAATGTATAAAATTGTGAGGGGTCTGGATAGAGTGGATGGGAAGGGTCTATTTACCTTAGCAGGGAGGTCAATGACTAAGGGGCATAGATTTAAAGTGATTCGTTGAACGATTAGAGGGGAGATGAGGAACCGTTTTTTCACCCAGAGGGTGCGAGGGGTCTGAAACTCACTGCCGATAAGGGTAGTTGAGGCAGAAACCCTCAACTCATTTAAGAGGAGTCTGGAAGTGCACCTCAAGTACCTGAACCTGCAGGGCTACGGTCCAAATGCTGGACAATGGGATTCCGCTGGGTTGCCCGATTTTTGGCCTTCCTGTGCTGTAAACTTTCTATGTTCAATGATTCTATGCAGAGACAATGGGCCGAATAGCCTCCTTCTGCACTGTAATAATTTTGTGATTTTTGACTCTCCAAAACTTGTCCACCATCTACAAGGCACAAACGAGGATGAGTGCAGCTCCAACAATACTCTAGAAACTCGACACTGTTCAGGACAAAGCAGCTGCCTTGATTGTCACCCCATTCACCACCTTAAACATTCACTCCCTTCACCGCTGACGCACAGTGGCAGTAGTGTGTACCATCTGCCAGATGCACTGCTGCAACTCACCAAGGCTCCTTCAAAAACACCTTCCAAACCGAAGACCTCCACCACCTTGAAGGACAAGGGCTGCAGATGCATGGAAACACCACCATCTGCAAGTTCCCCTTCAAGTCACACACCATCTGATCTGCAACAATATCGCTGTTCATTCACTGATGTTGGGTCAAAATCCTGGATCTCCCATCCTAACAGCACTGTGGGTGTACCTACACCACATGGAGTGCAGCAATTCAAGAAGGCAGCTCACCGCCATCTTGTCAAGGACAATTAGGGATGGGTAACAAATTCTGGCCTTGCCAGTGTCGCTCACATCCCATGAAAGAATATGCCCCATCTTATATGCAATTATCCTCTGAATGCAGCCCAACCCCCTATTTGCTCCAGCTATCACTTCACAGCATTGCTGCTGTACCTTTCGAGATCTGTGCACTAGAACATCCAGATCTCTGCTCAAAATTATTTTCTTTTTTCCACCTACTTTAATGTTTTTCCCTGAAGGGTGTATGAATGTTGAACATTCGCCCTGTTCACATGAATAACACTGCACTTACCCAAATTAAACATCATTTACCAGTCCTGAACCCAATCTCCCAACACATTAAGATCAGCCTGAAACAGTCGAGCATCGTCTGCAGTCTGAACACTCGCACAGATCTTCAAATCATCTGTAAATTTACAGATGGTGCCCCCTTCACCTACATCCAGATCATTAATATAAATAATAAAGAGCAACAGACCCAACACCGATCCCTGTGGGATACCATTGGTAACTGGTCTCCAAACAGATCCAGATCCATCTGTAACTACTTTCTGCCTACGTCGTGCCAGTCAGTTCCCAATCCAGATCAATATATTACCACTGATACCAGGGACTTTAATCTTATAGAGAAGCCTCTTGTGTGGAACCTTATCAAAATCTTTTGGCTGAGATCCGCTAATTGAGCACAGGCCGGGGATGAGGCCTAAGCCTGTCCTGCTCTGTGTGTGGGTCTCAGGAAGGCACAAGGTGAGATCAGCTCACTGAGCACAGGCCCTTCCTGCTCTATATAGTGCTCAGTACCTCACCAAATGAGAATAACTAACACACCACAGGCCATGGAGCCTCGGCCCATCCTCCCCTGATTGTGGTTCAGTGCCAACCAGGTCAGATCAGCTAATTCAGCACAGGCTGGAGATGGAAGCTGGATCTTTCCTGCTCTGGGGGCTCCGTACCATACCAGGTGTGATGAAGTAAAATACCACAGGCCGGGGATGGATCCTGGGACTTTCCTGTTCTGTGTGGGGCTCTGTACAACACCGTGTGAGATGAACTATCATCCCTCAGGCTGAGGAAGGAGCCTGGGCCCATTCTGTTCTGTGTTGCTCCTACAACATTGGGTGAGTTCAGTTAACTCAACACAGGCCATGAATACAACCAGGCCCTTTCCTGCTCCATGTGGCTCAGTATCACACCAGGTGGCATCAGCTAACACAGCACAGGCTGGGGCTGGGGCTGGAGCCTGGGCTCGCCCTGCTCTGTGGGCTCAGTAACAACCCGTAAGATGAACTTTTTTCAAAAGACTTCAGTGTATTTAACTCTGTGTCCAACACTGTGTTTATAAAGAGTGTAATTTATTGACTGGTCTCTTGGATCTTGGAGCAAACAGGGTGACAGACAGAGGTCTGTGTGCAGAGGGTTTGGGGGTGAGCTCTGATTCCTAACCTTTTCTGGATTGTGAGGAATAAAGAATGAATGAGAGAGAGAGAATGTGGGAGAAGGGATGATAGAAGAATTTGTCCGTGAACCTGATTAAAAGTGGCTCAAACGCAAAATAATATGAAGATATCAAGAGCAGAACATTAACATAATCTGAGTTCCGCGATCTGGTCGGGTCCCATTCCCCTGAAGTGAGGAATGAACGGGTGGGAAATTCCACCTGGAGTTATATTTGTCTCCAATGAAGATGGGTTCACAGTGAGGATGGAATAGCTCAGTTGGGAGAACACTAGATTGAAGAACCAGGATACAATCCCTGGTTTCATCAGTTTTAATTTGGTGTCTCCATCAGTTTAAGTAGAGAGAATCAGAGGGGAGATTTTCCACTCTTGACCCCATGGGCTGAATTTTAAACTAACGGTGCGGCTCTCGGCAGAGGCACCGGAAGCGGGTGTCGTCACCACACGAGTGAAATGTGGCCGACCGACTCCGATCACGGAGCAGCCGACAAATTAATGAAGGGGAGGCGTGGGGCCTATGTAAACAGGGACCAGAGGTAGGGAATGAGGTGCCGATGACACTGACATCTGAAAGAACGGCAGGTGCTGGCACCATATTTAAAGGGCTGCCAGCCCTGCATTCACTGCTGCCTGGTTTAAAGGAATGTCTTCCTGAGAGCCATCTGCTGTCCCAGGACCTGTTCTGCTGCCTCTGATTCCCCTTGGACCCGTTCTGCTGCCTCTGTTGCCTGATGGGTAAGGAGCTGAATGCGAGCCTGCAGTGACCATGGTGCCATGGTTTAGCGATGCCTCCCTGCAGGTTCTCCTCCAGGTGGCAAGAGAAAGGTGCAAGATCCTCTTCCCCAGGGATGGGAGGTGGAGACCTGTCCACCTGACCAAGCAAAGCTGGCTGGAGATAGTAGGTGGGGTCAGCAGCCATGGGTTCACCCCCAGGACATGGATCCAGTGCAGGAAGTGGGTCAATGACCTGATCCAGGTTGCTCAGGCGACAACTCAAAACACTTTGGACCCTTTGGACATTGCATGTGGCAGAGTGAGAGGGAATGTTTAGTGGAAAGGGAGTGACCACCCAGTCATGTGTATTGGGGAAGGACAGCAGGAGAGGCACACGTCAGTCATTATATAACCTCACACAGTCCCTCGAGAGGGGCCGCATGCAGGAGGCATATGTGTGTCCACATCATGAACTGCTGGACTATCACCATCAGAGATGTCGGGCTTGTCCCCGCTGGGAGACTAACTTTGTTCATCATTGTGTCTGCAGGAGAAGACATCCCACAATTGGAAAGAGCGTGTCAAGACTGGCGGTGGAGTGCCTTATCTCCGTGTCCTCATCCCGATGGAGGAGGAGGCCATGGAACAGGCAGGGCAGCAAAGCAGCAGCTCCATAGCTGATGGAGAGACAGGGGCATCTACCCAAGAGTGTGAGTGAACATCTCCTGGGGCACAAGTGAGCATCCGCTGCAAAGGAGCCACACTGCTCATCTGTTCACCACTGCATCAATGGAGCTGCACAGTAGGGGTGGTTGGAATGTCACGATGGGCAGACCGTAACCCTTCAATGTCCCTGTTTTCTCATGAAGGCCCGGATGAACGACAAAAGCAAAGCGCTGGAGAGACTGGGAGACAGCCGGACACGTCTGAGGAGGAGGAGGGAGCCTCAGATGGTGCACCATCACATCATTCCCCTGCACCCTCCACCAGAACAGAAACGCTCACGCAAACTGATGAGCACATCACAGACAGGCCCGGGCAGCTGACGGAGGCTGTGACAGCCGAGGCCACTGAGAGTTGGTGGTCTGTGGGAGGCCAGGCCCACACTGTGCCTCAGGCTGATGACATGCCTCGGGTGTCACCAGCAACACGGGAAATACCGCAGCTGCAGCGAGAGGTCAGGTAACATCTGGCAGAGTTGCCAGAGGCTATGTGTACCCAAACAAGGATGGTGGAGGAGTCCATCCAGGCCTTGGGTGCTGCACTGTCTCTGATGGGGGTGTGTCTGGCTTCCTCCATTGAGAGATTGGTGACTCTCATGGAGAGCCAGATCCAGCCGATCAATCAGTGGCTGCCAGAGATGTTCGCAGACCTGCACTCCATCACTTTGTCCATGAGCTCCATCCAGCAGTGACAAGGTGAGAGGGGGGACGAGGCACCTGAATTCTCCACCAGGTCCACGTCCCTCTCAGGTCAGCAGGGAGGTACAAGTGTGTCTTATAAGGGGGAGGAGCAGCTGGCTGCTACATCAGGGGTCTCCTCTCAGGGTGCTCCTGGTGTGGACAGTAGCTCGAAAGTCCCTCTGCCAGTGACACCAGTGATGCCAGTGTCTCCATCATCCTCGATGACAGAGGGGGATCCCTGTACCTGTGCAGGAGGCACTTAGAGTGCCGGGGCCCTCCAGGCCTCAGGCAGCCAGAGGACGGCCACCAATGTCATCCCAAGCCATGGGGCAGCAAGGTCAGCAGCCTGTCTCCACCTCAGCTGCCAGAGCAGGGGGAGCACCACGTAGGAGCACCCGGAAAAGATTTAAGAAGAGCACCTAGATTCACTGAGGGGTTCACGGGTGAATGTACATTCCAGATGGTTAGGGTTGTGTTTGGTGTCACACAGAATAAAGAAATGATGTTCTCTCACTCTGTCTCCTTCTAATTGTTGATGCCCTTTGGGACTTCATTTAAACCCTTCCTCCCAAGGGGCTGGAAGTGAGGGACCAAGCCCTGAGTTCACAAAGCTTCGGCCTTGCCACTGTGCGATGTGTACCTGGGCCCTGTAGTGCAGAAGGAAGGAGGTGACAACAGGGCTGATCAAAGCTAAGACTTTATTGACTTGGTTCCAGAAGGTGGTAAGGCTCAAAAGAAACGTGAATGTATAAGGGTGTCTCATGTCTCCCTTGTGTGTATCTCATGGTGGCTTTCCTGCTGTGCCTGAGGTCCTTCATCTGGCACTGCCTGAGCAGCATCCTCCTCCACATCCTCACCATCAGAAGAGATATCACATTCCATGATCTCCTCACGAGTCAACACCTCACCCCTCTGTAATGCCACACTGCACAGCAAACCACCGCGATATACGAGACCCTCGCCGGGACATACTGAAGGACTCCACTGGAACAATCCAGGCGCTTCAATCTCATCTTCAGGAGACCAATGGCCTCCTTGATGGTCACTCGGGTTGACCCGCAGCAGGTTTTGTACCTCTCCTCTGCATCCTTGTGTGGATTCCTCACAGGCGTCAGTACTCATATCCTCACTGGGTTGCCCTTGTCTCCAAGGATCCATCTCAGAAAGCGCATGGGGCCACGGAAAAGTTCTGGCACCTGCGACTGCCTTGGTATGCAGGCGTTGTGGCTGCTTCCCGGGATTTGTGCACACACCTATAGGATCCATTTGTGATGGTCACAGACCAGTTGCACACTGAGCAAATGGAAGCCCTTCCTGTTGAAGGGTGCTGGCTGGTCTGCAGGAGCCTTGATGGTCACATGGGTGCAGTCAATGACACCCTACACCTGGGGAAATCCAGCGATGGCCCTGAATCCTATAGCCCTCTGAGCGTGACTGTTTGGATCGATGTGCACATAGTCACCGGCCCTCCTGAACAGGACATTGGTGACCTCCTCGATGCACTGATTCACCACAGACTGTGAGATTCCACACATATCTCCAGTGGATCCCTGCAATGATCTGGTCATCGAGAAGTTCAGTGGCACAGTGACCTTCAGTGACACCGGCATCAGGTGCCCACCAAGTCCCATGGGGCACAGCTGCATCATGGCAGAGAGATCAGTGACAACCTCCGTGGAGAGGTGCAGTCTGTGGAGACACTGTCACTCGGACATCTGTAGGTAGTCGAACCTTGGCTGACGTGTTCCTCTGCCTCCTTCTCCAGCCTCCTGTTCGAGGCTGGCCTTCCTGTGGGCACCCAAGCTGCTGTGGTGTCCCTGCTGGTGCCTGCCCTTCCCTCCCTCCCTCTCTACTCCTCCTCAATGGGAGCCTCGAATCCAGGGTGAATGAGGCCCATGACAGGTTGCCCCTCCCTGAGTGCAAGGCCTTCACAGTAAACAACACCCAGCCACATTTACCTCACTCTTTACCCACTCACATTTACCCTCATTGAGGTGGCACTGCCTCAATGGCACCCTGGTGTAGCTCCTCCTGCAGAGCTGGCACATTGGCCCCCACTCCTGACAGTGATTCCGGATGCCCTTTCCCCCTCCACCCTTGCTGCCAAGTTACGCTACCTCACCCGACAGCTTCCCAGTGAAGCCAACACTCAGCTCCCACCTCCCAGTCACCTCCTTTAACCAGGCGAGGCTCTGAAGCCCCGTGGTTCCCGTGTGCTATTAGTTCAATTGGATCCAGTGAATAAAATTGCTGACAATTGGACTCATAAATACTTGAAATGCCTTCTTGCCGTGTGGATGTGCGAAGTCTGCCCTCCATGTCAGCCGCCGACAGAAAAATCCATTCCAATGTATTCCATTCCAATTGGCCGTTCTCAATAAAGTGTCAGGAATGAAGGTCAGAGGAACAGACCAGGCTGGAAACACAGAAAGAGCGAGGAGAAGCTGGTGTGAAAAACAGAGATTAAACAACAGGCTTGTTCAGTTGGTTTGGGTCTGGTGTTTAGAATACCCGGAATCTGGGTTCACTTCCCTTCCAACTCAGCGAATTGTATCAACATTATGTTCATAAAACCATAGACTGATACCCAAAGAAGGAGACCATTTGGTCCATTGTGTCAGTGCTGTCTCTTTGGTTGTGCTATCCAATTAGTCCTGCTGCTCAGCTTTTTCCTGTAATCCGTACATTTTTCCTTCCAGTATTTATCCCAATTGCTTTTCAAAGTTACTACTGAATCTGCTTTCAAGTCCTGATCAGACAGTGCATTCCAGATCACAACACATCACTGTATAAAAAATCATTCCTCATTTCGCCTCTGGTTCTTTTCTCAATCACCTGATAAATACATCCTCTGGTTACTGACCCTTTTGCCACTGGAAACAATTTCTCCTTATATAACTTATTGAAAACCTTCTTGATGATGTCACATACTAGACTGCCAGTAAAACTGAAGCCCATGGAATAAAAGGGACAATGACAGCATGCATATGAAGTTAGCAGACTGATAGGAATATAGAAGCAGGAGTAGGCCATTCAGCCCATTGAGACCACCCCGCCATTCAATATGATGATGATTGATCATCCACTTCAATGCCTTTTTCCCACACTATCTCCATATCCCCTATGTCATTTGTATTTAGAAATCTGTCAATCTCTGCTTTAAACATACTCAATGACTGAGCTTCCACAGCTCTCTGGGGTAGAGAATTCCAAAGATTCACAACCCTCTCAGTAATGAAATTTCTCCTGGTCTCTGTCCTAAGTGGCTTTCCCCTTCTGTTGAAATTGTGTCCCCTGGTTCGAGACTCCTCAACCGGAGGAAAAACTTCATCTACCCTGTCTATCCCTTTAAATATTTTGTAAGTTTCAATGAGATCACCTCTCATTCTTTGAACCTCTAGAGAATACAGGCCCAGTTTCCCCAATCTCTCTTCATAGGACAGTCCTGCCATCCCGGGAACAAGTCTGGTGAACCTTCATTGCACTCCCTCTATGGCAATGATATCCTTCCTAAGGTAAGGGGACCAAAATTGCACACAGTATTCCAAACTGCAGACCAACCAAGGTTATATACAATTGAAGCAAGACTTCACTACTCCTGTACTCAAATCCTCTTGTGATAGATGCTAACATATCAATCGTCTTCTGAATTGCTTGCTGCACCTGCATGTTAGCTTTCAGTCACTTATTGACAAGGACACCCAGGCCCCTTTGTACATCTACACTTTCTAATCTCTTACCATTTAAGAAATAATCTGCACATCTGTTCCTCCTACCAAAGTGGATAACCTCACATTTTTACACATTATATTCCATGTGCCACTTTCTTGTCCACTCACTAAGTCTGTCCAAATCCCCTTGAAGCCGCTTTGCATCTTCCTCACAACACACATTCCCACCTAGTTTTGTGTCATCTGCGAACTTGGAAATACTACATTTGGTCCCCACATCCGAATCATTGGTGTATTTTGTGAACAGCTGGGTCACAGTGTAGTGGTGAAGAGTTGTATTTCTGTCTGGAGGAAGGTTTACAGTGGGTTCCCCATGGTTCCTCATAACTTCAGACTGGAAAAGCTGGGGTTGTTCTCCTTGGAGCAGAGCAAGTTCAGAACAACTTTGACAGAGTTAGAATCAAGGAATCAAATGGTTACAGTACAGAAGGAGACCATTCAGTCCATCATGTCCATGACAGCTCTTTGCAAGAGCAAATCAGCTAATTCCACTCCTCTGCCCTTTCATTGTAACCCTGCAAATTTTCTCTATTCAGGTGTTTATCCAATTCCCTTTTGAAAACCACGATTGAATCTGCCTCCAGCACTCTCAGGCAGTGTAATCCAGATCTGAACCACTCACTCTGTCCCACACCCCTGGTACCATTGCAGAAAATCTCTTCTGTTCATTTCATCCCTCATAAATAATTGAAATGAAATGTTTATTAGGAAATGCACAATATAAAAAAGAGAGAGAAATAAATGCTGAGAAAAATAGAAGTCAATGTTTGGAAGGTAAAAAGAGCAAAGGATGTAACTTTTATTCTGGTTGAGTGAGAGGAATATATCACACTTTGGGGCTTTTTAAGAGGATTTACTGATAAACCTGGGATTTGAGAGGAAGCTGGTTCATGGTTTACAGAACACATTCAGTCCCTGGGGTGGAGGCAACAGCTGCACCGTCCAATAACAGACAGGACGGGGACACTGTCTCAGGCCTGGTGAGCTCAGTCGATGAAAGCATGAAACTCTGAATCTCAAGTTTTTGAGTTTGAGCCCCACGATGGGTGTTTTTTATTTCCTTTTTAGGCTGATTTTACAGGCATTCTCCAGCTCTGAATTCCTCGGCAGAGAGTTCAAGGAGTGTTTGAAATGAAATTCAACAGCAGTATGAGAAAGTCTCTCCTTGATTCAGGACTCTTACCTCTCTGCAGCAACTCGCTGCTGAAGATTGAAATTTATCTCATTTCATTTTCAGCTCATGGTCAGTGTGAATCAGTGAGACTTCTGGCTGTCTCCCACTTCACAATCCATCAGTGCTGAGAAATCAATGGGGAATATTACTCACATGTTACAATGTTTTATAAATACTTGAATGTATTTCACACTGTGTCTAACAGTGTGAATCACCCCTGGTATATCAGCTCACCAATACTTCAACAGAACATTCACATAATGTGAGCTCTGAGATCTGTTCAGATCCCATTCCCAAGACCTGGAAAGTGGGATTGGGCTGGATCGCTCTTTTTCAGCTGGCACAGACACGATTGCTAAAAGGTCTCATTCTGTGCCATAAATTTACTCCATTTTCTATGTTCTATGAAGTGAGGTGTGATTGGGAGGGGCAATTCCACCAGGGTTATATTTTCTACCAAAACAATGACACAAGGGATACTTCACTTTTTCATTCATTCATTCATGCGATGTGGGCATCGCTGGCTAGGCCAGCATTTATTGCCCATGAGAAAGTGGTGGTGAGCTGCCTTCTTGAACCATTACAGTCCATGTGGGGTAGGTACACCCACAGTGCTGTGAGAAAGGGAGTTCCAGGATTTTGACCCAGCGACAGTGAAGGAACGGCGATATAGTTCCAAGTCAGGATGGTGTGTGGCTTGGAGGGGATCTTGCATGTGGTGGAATCCCCTGCATTTGCTGCCCTTACCCTTCTAGGTGGTAAAGGTCGCTGGGTTTGGAAGGTGCTGTCTAAGCAGTCATGGTGCATTGCTGCAGTGCATCTTGTAGACGGTACACACTCTGCAACTGTGCGTCGATGGTGGAGGGAGTGAATGTTTGCAGATGGGGTGCCAATCATGCGGGCTGCTTTGTCCTGGCGGTGTTGAGATTCTTGAGTTGGAATTGCACCCATCCAGGCAAGTGGAGAGTATTCCATCACACTCTTGACTTGTGCCTTGTGGATGGTGGACAGGCTTTGGGGAGTCAGGAGTCATGGATGAGTGAGAGGAATATATCACACTTTGGGGCTTTTGTAAGAGGATTTATTGATAAACCTGGGATTTGAGAGGAAGCTGCTTCATGGTTTACAGAACAAATTCAGCCCCTGGGGTGGAGCCAACAGCTGCACTGTAATTACTCGCCTCAGGATTCCAAGCCTCTGACCTGCTCTTGTAGCTACGTTATTTGTATGGCTCCCCATGGTAACCCCTATAATGTTGATAGTGCTGGATTCAGTGATTGTAATGCTATTGAATGTCAAGGGGAGATGGTTAGATTCTCTCTTGTTGGAGATATTCATTTCCTGGCACTTGTGTGGTGCGAATGGTACTTGCCACTTATCATCCCAAGTCTGTGTGACTGAAATAGCTCAGTTGGGAGAGTGTTAGATTGAAGATCCCTGGTTCAATCTGGGGTTTTGGCAGTTCTCCTTTATTCTGCATCGCCATTTGGTTTTGACTCTTGAGCTGCACAATTTACACTGAAATTATTTACCCAACTCTGAAGGTTGGATTGGAATAGAGAGATATCAAGGATGGGAAATATTTACATTGTCTGCTGTAGCTTATTCTCTATCTCTCTGTGTCCTTTTCCCCAGTTTTTGACTCTCTCGGGGCCGGGTGAACATTTGATTTGCTGCATTTGTCCCAAACTGAAGCCTTTTCCACATCTCTGGGTGGTCAGACTCGCTCTGTCTGTTTTTGCTGCTCGTGACCATTAACGAGAACAGGCCACGAGTTCAAAGTTTATCAGCAAACGGAAGATAATTGGAAAAAATTCTGTGTTACTCCAGACCAGTGACAAAGATACAATGGATGTTATTCAAAATAAGTTTCCTCTGACATTTTATGTAAACTTGTTTGTATCTAAAAGTTGGATTTTAAGTGTAACAAAAATGTGTCAAATTATTGACTGACCATGTGACAGCACACATGGGGATCAAATCCACAGCCTTGTTGTTATCAACACTGCGTCCTAACCAACTGAACTAAGTGGCCTATAGACTGAGCCAGGTATGGGTTTGAGCCGCACGCTGGGCGGTTTGTGTTTTATTTCTCACACTGGGTGACAGAGCAATTGTACAAACAATGGACACATCACATCCCTGAAACATTGTTCTGATATAAAACAGTGTGAAATAAGAACTGAGCATGGAAATGGAACGGAAACAGAAATCAGGACTTTAATCTGTTAAAGTTGATCTTGAAATTCAACCATTCACTGAACACTCCAAAAGATTGAATACTCTCCTGATATAAAATCCAGGAACTTGAGCTGCTGGAAAACATAACTGAGCCTGATGTGATTTGAACACGCAACCTTCTGATCCAGAGTCAGACGCGCTACCGTTGTGCCACAAGCTCACAGATAACGCAAAAGGTTCCATTCTTGGCAGATTTACTTCTTGTTTAGATTCAGTGATTGAAATTAATTCAATCCTCATCTGACCTCCACTCTGAAAAGGCCTGCCACCCGACCTGAACCCGACGGGACCTGACGACCTGTGTCGGGTTCGGGTCATGTCGTGTTGCTCTTCCGGGTCTGGCTTTTGGACTCGGGTAGGGTCAGGCCAGGTTCAGGTCAGGCTGGGTCCAGGTCGGGCTGAGTCCGTGTCGGACACACACAGTAAGTATTACATTTAACTCTGCTGGGAAGTTGAGTTTAATAAGTGTCAAAAGTTGAAAAGCCAACCAAAGCTGGGAGTCCGGGTCATTAAGGAGGGAAACTCTGAGTCTCCTCAGTGAGCAAGTGAGCATCTCTATGACGTCATTGCGCTCATGCTGCAGCTTCCTGAAGATTCGAAATCGGGAGGTAGGTAAAGTGAACATTCCGGTGGTCGGGTAAGGCTCGGGTCGGTTTGGGCATGGGAATAAATGGAGATACTCGGGCCGGGTCCAATGTGGTTCTGTCGGGTTCGGGTCGGGTATTTTTTCCTGACCTGAGCAGGCCTTTACCGCTCTGTCAGTTCTGTGCCTTATTTAAACTATTACTTGGAGTTCTGTTTTACAGGGTCTCCGCTGTTGAAGTGTTTCCCAGACCCACTACTCTGATTAATCAGACATTTTGCTGCTAACTGCTGCTGCTACAATTGAAATGTAAAAAAAGAATTTCCAGTGACCTGCAACCAACGGACAAATACATTTCAGAAAGATAAAGCTCATTCACCAATCCACAAATGTGTCTTTCTTCTTCTATTTATAAACAACTCCTTCTCTCCACTATGAGAACTAAACAATCACTCCAGTTATTTGAAAGTTAGTGCAAGATGTTCCAGTTCATCAATTTTAAAACTGCAGCAGGTATTTTCCAGAAAACTTCTCTGTTGGAACCTCAGTCCCATTTAGATTGAAAGTGGACAATTAATGTATTCACTTGTTCATTGTGGGCAGGTGTCTGACTTAAAATAAATCTCATTAACTTTCAATGAGGTGGCAGTATTTCTGTGCTCCCATTTTACACAGTCTGTCCTGTTCATGCACCATGTTTTTATTCTCCTCTCCCATTCTCCACAGGATACAGATTGCAAGCATCATCAATCTAGCTGTTGAAAAGCATTGGAAGAATCTGGTCACACAGGTATTGAAACATTCATTATCTGCCATTTTACAAGTTGGTTGCTTTAAACACAGTACAATGTGCAATCATCTTGAAAAGAGATTCTCTTCAATATCCAATACAAATTGAATTACAAACCTGACAGACAAACATAGGTGAACAAGTGACTAGTGAACACAAACCTCATGGTGCTCATTTTCAGATTTATTGCAGTCACTTACAAAACAAGTGAAAGAATATTACAGTGAAATGATTTGGAAAGTAGGTGTGACTTTTGTTGGTGCCTTTCTTTGCTCTGTTGGTGAAACTTTCTTGCACCTGACTCCTGTTCATGTCTCTGTTTCCTCTATTGAATGAGGAAGGAGGTATTTGATCAGAAATCAACTGGATTGTGTACCTTTGAGAGGGGATTTCAGCACCGCCAGGGCTGGATACAGGAGTGAGTGAAAGACAATGTGTGGAGTTTGATTTTGTACAGAGGGAGAGCAAATCTAACAGGACTGTGAGATATTGGCCTGGATTTTGCAGCCCAATAGTGGTGAACTCTGAGACTTTCACTGCTATTGAGGGTCTGAACAGCACTGCAACTGCCAGTACATACACACACTAACACCAACATCTGGAAGTTGTGGTGGTGAGAAATGTGCTTAGAAGGAGCCTCTGATCATAATCGCACCAGCCCACTCTTTAACGTGACAGGGACCTGTAGTTCAGCAATTTGGGCTCATTGCCCACAACGTACCCTAATCTTTACCTGGGTTGTATTAGAGCCGGTACCAACAGGCTCAGGGGTGCTCGGGAAGGACTTTTCTGTTGACACAACAGCTCCACTATTCCAGGAAGACACCGGCAGCAGCAGGGGTCAACTTTCAGAGGGAGTTCAGACATTTTAAATGTTGTATTTTGTTTCTTAATTGTATGTAACTTTTTAGCATCGCCTTATCAGAGTTCTTAAATTTACATCTGACGTTTTATGAACAAGATTGAAGTGCTTTTAAAAGATCTCTAAGTATATATGACTTTTTATCGAGATTTATCTGGCTTCTTTGCAAAGACTCGAGTAAGATTGAAATGACTTTTAAAAACTACATCTTATTCTTTAAAATCCTGCTTACATGTCGATGACATTGGAAGATGGCTTCAGAATAACTTAGACTATCGTTCTAACAGGTACTGCAACAGCTTAAGTCCTACTTTCTGCAAAAGCTGGTGAATTACAAAGAAACAATGTCTTGAGCATTTTATAAACTGTTGATGCAGATGGGATTCAAACTCATACATGTAAAACAGAAGGAATTAATAATCCATTAGCTTCACCTCTCAAACACTTCATCACCCAGCTTTGTGCCAGCAACCCATCACATGTCTTTTTTGCCTCTATGGAAATTTGGGCAGGATGGTCACCTTCAGCTCAGATCCTGACTGTGCATCCAGATGTGCAATGATATAAATGTAGCTTCTTTTCGTAAATGACATTTCCATCACATCAGGTCATGGCCTGTTGGGAATGGAGTGGTGTGAAACATTTCCAGACCATGTCCAACACGTTTCTACTCAGTGTGAAAATCCACCACGGAAAGACTGGAACATACAATCATTTGATCACATCATGATTAACATCACTCAGACACCTGAACCATTAGGTCACTGACGAAGTCATGATGACTTCGAATTTCTCATGAAATGACAACTGAACTAACTGACTGGAAGAATTGCTTTAACTCCACGTGATCAGAGAGGCACAGCCTCAGACCGACTTGGCAGATGAATATTGATTGAATAATTTCTGTGTGAGGAATGTTCCAGCATCATAAACCAGGGGAACGTGCTGACTGAGCTGTGTCTTCATCTCTTCTGGGCAGTCGGACAGTTCACCCTTCATTCTGCTCTGATTCACTTTCCCAAAGCGGATCTACAGATTCTCAAATCTGGAGACGGGGTTTTCTTATTTTGTTCCTTTTGATTTTTCTTGCTCCTGAATGATAATATATTCTAAACCTCGGATCAACCCTCCCCTTTGCGTCGTGTTATAGTCTTGGTTAAAAGAGACACAAAATGGCACAAACACTCTGAAACATACAACACGGTCACACTTTCCTTCAGTGAGATTAATGTTGAAATGTTTTCCAGGTTAAATGCAACTGCAAACACATTGCTCTCAAAGAAATTGTAGGGGATTGAGTTGCCGTTGTAATATTAGCACTGGACATCTGTACGAGCAGGAACAGCCATTTCAAACTCACATCCTTCACAAAGGCAACCACTGAGCTGTTTTCTTTTGTGAATGAAATTCATAAGAAAAGTTAAAGTTCACAAGAAAATGGATGTAAATGATTGATAGCTAAACTTTTGAAGCAAGGATATGAATCCAAGATTTTCTGATTAGAAGACAAACACTCGAACCAATTTAGCTCCTGAGCCAGATCGCAAGTGCTGTGACAACTAAGGGCAGAGGAGGGCACTCTTTATTCTCATCCCACTTCTCCACAGGTCACAACATCTATGTGAACTTTTCCCACATACTTATACAGTCAATCATGTACTCTATTTTTCCCAGAATAGAAGACACTGACCAGGTTTCTTTAATGAACAACAAAATTATCCATTTATTGTCGAACAAGTTTTAACTAGTCATGAAGTAAAGCATAAACACACAGGTGGAAATTTTAAAAGTTCCTTTTTCACCTTTACCAACTTTTAAACTCCTTTTTTTTATCTTCGAGCCACATGCACACACACACACACCGGATAGCTGAAAAAATAAAAGGGATTTTTTTAAAAATTCAGCACTCTGTTACAGACAAAAACAACCTCTTGGGCTGTTTATTTGCTCATTTTTGAAGAAATCATCAGATGAGATATGTTGCTCCAAAACTGGAATACAGTCTAACTTCCGAGTATACGTAGACAGGTCACTGGGGTATTTTAGAACAGTTCTTTTCAGAAGGCATTGAGAATTAATTTTAGCAGGCCTTCTTCAAAGACATGCGACAAGATGAATTAACTCAGTGGACTTCTCAGGGTCTTTTAAAGATTTTCTGGAAAACAAACTGGGTTGTGGTCTTCTCTCCTTCGTTGACGATTCTTCAGGCTAACTTTATCAGCTGCTCACTCCAGCAGGTAAAACACACTGACTGCTACAACCAAAGGTTGTGAGTTTTCTGCCGTCTTAGGTCTGCGCTGCTGCTGCCAAGCTTGTCCAATCAAGGGGCATGACTGACTTCTCTGTCCACATTTCTCCCTGTTACCAGGGTTTCTGTTCTATACTTAACTTGAATCATGTGACAACCAGTAAACATAGTCGCCAAATTGGTTCTTTTGGTGCCCTCTTGAGAAAGAACTGGTCCTACACTTATTCAGTTTGATTATGACTTCTTCAAAAAATATTTTAACAAAAGAAACAGAATCCCTTCCATAACATCATGTACTTTCCCTGAGCTACAGGTTATTGCAAGTCTCTCTGGCAGTGTTTATTTTAGGTGATTTTGTACTCAGGTTCTTTTGGAATCCATGTGTTTGCAGATCTTTGTGAGTGAGAGATGTGGTAATATGTTTAAAAGATTTCCCTGTAAATTATTCATATCTCCATCTTTCCCCGAACTTTGTACAAACACATTAATATGGGAATCACACACATCAGGCCGTCAAACCTGTCCGCTAAACATTGAAAGGTGACAGTGTTTATTGTGACGGAGTTCCATTTATGAAGACACATCTTGATGATTCACACATGTAAAAATTTGTATATTATGTTCATGACATAATGACATAAATAAACATTTCCTTGCACTTGCCATGCTTGTTGAACATTTTCTCTGCTGATGCCCCCTGAATATATTAGAGAACACGGTGACGAGGTTGAGATAAAAGTCTGTAAATATAGGCAGCAAACAGCAGCAGGGACTGCAGTGAACAAGATTTACGTGACATATTTGTGCTTATATTGGTGGGTGAAATAAGATACTAAACACACAAAATCCTACATTTGAGCTCGCGTAAAAGATTGCTCTGTCTATGGAGATAGCATCAAAGAATGCTCAGCAATTTTGTCCTATGCCAGTGATCGTAACACACTTCAGGGGAACTTTAAAAAAAATGGTAAAATGGGCTTTCACAAAACAGATGACATTTTACACAGAGAAGTGTGAAGTGATACAATTTGGAAGGAAGAATGCCATATAAATGAAAGGTTACAATTCTAAACGGGGTGCAGGAGCAGAGAGACAATGTACACCAATGTGAGAAGGATTGAAAAGGTTGCTTAGAGCAAACAGGACACTTGGCTTTATTAATAGAGGCATAGAGTAAAAACATATAAATTATGCTAAACCTTTATAAAATACTGGGAATGAATGGCCTCTTCCTGTACCTCCACAGAAAGCTTCCATTCCAGGTTTACAAACACTCGTCAGGATCACTCTCCACAGATCCTGCCACTCCAGGCTCGGACACCCACTTCAGGATCACTCTCCACAGATCCCGCCACTCCAGGCTCGGACACCCACTTCAGGATCACTCTCCACAGTTCCCGCCACTCCAGGCTCGGACACCCACTTCAGGATCACTCTCCACAGATCCTGCCATTCCAGGTTCGGACACCCACTTTCGGATCACTCTCCAAAGATCCCAGCACTACGGGCTTGGAGACCCTCTTCAGAGATCCTAAATCTCCAGACACGGGCATCCTTTGAGGACCACTCTCCACAGATTCTGCCCTCCAGGCTCAGACACCCTCTTCAGAATCACTCTCCATACATCCCGCCGCTCCACGCACGGATATCTCCCTCAGGATCAGATCAAAGAATGTTGCTTGTCACTTATCAGCTCAAGCCTGAATGTTGTTCAGGTCTTGCTGCTTGCAGGCACAGACTGCTTCAGTATCTGAGGAGTTGTGAATCATCAGCGAACATTCCCACTTCTCACTTATGTTGAAGAGAAAGCCATCAATGAAACAGCTGAGGATGTTTGGGCCTAGGACACTGCCCTGAGAAACTAGGTATCCAGTCATGAATGGTGGTCGACAATTAAATAACGAACCAGATGAGGAGGCTCCAAAAACATCCCTATCCTCAATGTTGGTGGAGCCGAGCACGTCAGTGCAAAAGATAAAGCTGAAGCATTTGAAACCGTCTTCAGTCAGAAATTGCTCAGTGGATGATTCAACTTGGCCTCTTGAGTTCCCCAGCATCACAGCTTCCAGTTTTCAGCCAATTTGCTTCACTCCACATAATGGCAAGAAACAGCTGCAGGCACTCGATACAGCAAAGACTGTGGGCCCGAACATCATTCCGGCTCCAGTACTGAAGACTTGTGCTCCAGAACTCGCTGCGCCCTCAGCCAAGCTGTTCCAGTAGAGCGACAACACAGGCATCTACTTGCTGCCCCATCAGTCTGCTATCAATCATCAGCAAAGCGATGGAAGATGTCACCAACAGTGCTATCAAGCACCAGACACTTAGCAATAATCTGATCATCGATGCTCAATTTAGGTTCTGCCAGGGTCTCTCAGCTCCAGGAAATAATTTGGCAGATTGAGGAGAATGTGGGAAAATGTGAGGTTATCCACTTTGGTAGGAAGAATAGAAAAGGAAAATATTATTTAAATTGTGAGAGATTACAGAATGCTGCGGTGCAGAAGGATCTGGGTGTCCTCGTGCATGAATCACAAAAAGTTACCATGCAGGTACAGCAAATAATTAGGAAGGCAAATAGAATGTTATCCTTTATTGCAAGGGGGATGGAGTATAAAAGTAGAGAAGTCTTGCTACAAATGTACATGGTGCTGGTGAAACCACACCTAGAGTACTGTGTACAGTTTTGGTCTCTTATTTAAGGAGGGATATACTTGCATTGGAGGCAGTTGAGAGAAGGTTCATTGGATTGATTCCTGTGATGAAGGTGTTGTCTTATGAGGAAAGTTGAGCAGGTTGGACCGATACTCATTGGAGTTGAGAAAAATGAAAGGTGAACGTATTGAGACATATAAGATTCTGAGGGGGCTTGACAGGGTAGATGCTGAGAGGATGTTTTCTCTCGTGCTGGAATCTAGAACGAGGGGACATAGTTTCAGATTTATGGGTTTTTCATTTAAGAAGGAATTTCTTCTCTCAGAGGGTCATTAATCTTTGGAATTCTTTACCGCAGAGAGCAGTCATTGAATGTCTTCAAGATTTTTATCTACAAGAGAGCCAAGGGTTATGTGGGCAGGCAAGAAAGTGGGGTTGAGGTCATGATCAGGTCAGCCATGATCCTATTGAATGGCGGAGCAAGCTCGAGGGGCCAAATGGCCTACTCCTGCTACTGGTTCTTCTGATCTTATGTTCGTATGATCTCATTGCAGCTTGGTCCAAACAGAGACGTAAGAGTGGAATTCCAGAGGAGAGGTGAGTGTGATTGCCCTTGAGTGAGTGTGGCATCAAGGATCCCCAGCAAAATTGAAGTCAATGGGAATCAGGGGGAAAACTCTCCACTTGTTGAAGTCATACCTCGCACAAAGCAAGATGTTGTGGTTAGTGGAGGACAATCATCTCAGCCCAGGACATTGCCTCAGGAGTTTCTCAGGGTAGTGTCCGAGACACAAACATCCCAGCTGTTTCATTGACGACTTTCTCTTCAACATAAGTCAGAAGTGGGAATGTTAGATGATGATTCACAACTCTTCAGTCTGTGCCTGCAAGCAGCAAGACCTGAACAACATTCAGGCTTGAGCTGATAAGTAACAAGCAACCTTCTGGCCACACAAGTGCCAAGCAGTGAACATCTCCAATGAGAGAGAAAATAAAACCTACCTTTTGATATTCAGAAGCATTATCATCGTTAAATCCCCCACCATCAACATCTTGACCAGAAACGGAACTGGACCAGTCACATCTATGCTGTGGCTAGAAGCGCAGGTCAGAGATTACGAATTCTGCAGCAAGTATCTCACCTCCTGACACCCCAAATCCTGTCCACCATCTACAAGGCACAAGTCAGGAGTGTGATGGAATACATCCCACTCAACAACACTCAAGAAGCTCAACACCATCCAGGACAAAGCAGCGCACTTGATCGGCACCTAACCCACCACCATAAACATTCAATCCCCCCACAACCAGTAAACAGTGGCTGCAGTGTGTACCATTTCCATATGCACTGCAGCAACTCGCCAAATATCCTTCAACAGCACCTTCCAAACTCGTGACCACTACCACCTCGAAGGACAAGGGCAGCAGATGCATGGGAACTCACTACCTGCAGGTTCCCCTCCAAGACACTCACCATCCTGACTTGGAACAATATCGCCATTTCTTCACTGTTGTTGGGTCACAATCCTGGAACTCCCTCCCCAATAGCACTGTGGGTGTTCCTGCACCATATGGACTGCATCAGTTCAAGAAGGCAGCTCTCCACCACCTTCTCAACGGCAATATGAATGGGTAATAAATGCTAGCCTTATCAGCGATACTCACACCCAAGAATGAATAAAAACCAAATCACTCTCCACAGATTCCCCCACAATCTGGGCTTGGACATTTACTTCAGGAGCACAGAGCTTTATATCACTGCAACATGAGTTCCAATCTTCATATTCTGTTCACTTTTCACATTATTTTCTACCAGTCCACTAGCTTTTATTAATTCAGTATTCGGGTCTCTGCTCCTCCGCCGTTTCTGACATCTCACCTCTCACAAAAAAACACTCTGATCTATCGTAGGTAGTAGATGACCCCTCATTTCAAACTCCATCTGCCAAAGCATCGCTCACTCACTTAATCTATCAAGAAGATTTGAAAATAAATTTCTTGCCAAAGGATAATTTTCTGCATCTGCTCCCTCGCCATTTGCTTTTCCCATTTGTCTTTCACTTGGTGCAAATCGAGAGAAAGTAAAGATGGAAGGAAGGAGGGGAGGAAAAATCCTGCTCTGTTTCGTGATCCCTATTTGATCTTCATTCCAGTGCAGTTTGGGTGAAGAATTCCAATTGTCTGTCTCAATTTTAATAAAGTATAACCAATTCTGGAATCACTGTCTGGACTTTGACAAGAACAGGTTTCGAGGCTTACTTGAAACATCAACAATACACTAAACAGCTCATAAACTAGCGACAAGGATGGGATTCGAACCCACGTGTGCAGAGCACAATGGATTAGTAGTCCATCGCCTTAACCTCTCAGCCACCTTGTCAGTTGCAGAAGCACAGCTGTCACATTCAGCACAGTTTCTGGCTGTGCAGCCAGCTGTGCAATGATGGAAATATATCTTCTGCAAGGAAATGAAGTTGGGAATGGAGCGGTGTGAAACATTTCCAGACCATGTCCAACACGTTTCTACTCGGTGTGAAAACCCACCACGGAAAGACTGGAACATACAATCATTTCAACACATCATGATTAACATCACTCAGACACCTGAACCATTAGGTCACTGACGAAGTCATGATGACCGAATTACTCATGAAATGACAACTGAACCAACTGAATGGAAGAATTGCTTAAACTCCACATGATCAGCGAGGCACAGCCTCAGGCCGACTTGTCGGGTGGTGTAAACAGATATCACTGCTTCTGATCTTCACCAGAACAGAGAGTGAGATGTAACATTGATCATCAAACAGACTGTGAAAGCAGACAACAGAATAAAACACATGGAGAGACACTGTGGAATAACAAATAGATTTGTTTGGAATGTTGAAATTTTGATTGGAATGGATAAAACACCAGAAACAGCAGGTTAAAGTGGGATTCTCATCATTATATTGATCTGGGACAGAAAAGAGAAACTGATGGAAAGAAGAGAAGAAGGAAGAAAAGAAAGGATGGAACTGTTCAATTTTTTCAGTTTTTTCACTCGCCCATCAAAGCTGATACAAAAAGTTGCAAATAACAGAGAATTTCACCGAAAAGGGATATTAAATGTTGCTGAAACCTTGGATCGAAGGATGCTCCAACAGATCACCTGTTTAACTGTCTCCTCACGAGGGGATTTCAATCAGTCAGCAATATTATTCTCTACTTTTTTTGTTAATTGGTCCCAGAACAGTCACTTGGAATTAATATCTGTGTTCCGACTCCAGAATAATAAAATTGTGAGTTTCTCGATATATTCTGGACACAGTTCCTGCTGAAAGAACTAAGAACTCTTTTCTAATTTGCACAATACTCGATACACACTCATCAAGCCTGCTAAGCTAGCATCCTTGGTGCTGCTCTCTCTTCTCCCAAACTTCATCTCATGTGACTGTTACATCATCACTCTGACACTGGGAGGGGTTGATCCCACTATCTTCAGCATTAACCCTTTACATCCTTATACCACACTGTCTGTCCAAAGAAAATGGGTGGAGGGAACTTCCTTCATTTATCAAAACACCAACAGCAGCACAGTGGCACAATGGTTAGCACCGCAGCCTCACAGCTCCAGCGACCAGGATTCAGTTTTGGGTACTGCCTGTGTGGAGTTTGCAAGTTCTCCCTGTGTCTGTGTGGGTTTCCGCCGGGTGCTCTGGTTTCCTCCCACCTCCAAAAGACTTGCAGGTTGGTAGGTAAATTGGCCATTGTAAATTGTCCGTAGTGTAGGTACATGGTTGGAGAATGGTGGGGATGTGGTAGAGAATATGGAATTAATGTAGGATTAGTATAAATGGGTGGTTGCTGGTTGGCACAGACTCGGTGGGCCGAAGGGCCTGTTTCAGTGCTGTATCTCTAAATAAGAAAAGTAAAATAAAAGCTACCAGTCGTAAATCAACTCAAACCCATCAGAAAGATAGAGGGAGACTGTCAGAGAACTTCCTGCATCCAGTCCTGACCCTGTCACACTCAGCAGCTTCTCACCCAGACCCCACTCTCATCAACACTGAACATTGTTACCAAGACTCTTCAAATGCTGTTTATAAAAGGTAGAAAAATTCAAACTTCATCACAGCTCGATTGAATAGAACAAAGTTTAATATCTTCTCGTCATCACTCGGTAACCACATGAGACAGTCCTTAAATCAGTAGCATAAATTATCAGCTGTAAGAATGTTTGTCATTGGGTTGAATCATTTCTGTGTGAGGAATGTTCCAGCATCATAAACCAGGGGAACGTGTTGACTGAGCTGTGTCTTCATCTCTTCTGGACAGTTCACCCTTCATTCTGCTCTGATTCACTTTCCCAAAGCGAATCTACAGATTCTCAAATCCAGAGACTGGGTTTTCTTATTTTGTTCCTTTTGATTTTTCTTGCTCCTGAATGATAACATATTCCAACCTCGGATCAACCTTGCCCTGTGTCCCAGTCTCCGTTAAAATCGACAAATAACGGCACCAACATTCTGAAACATACAACACGGTCACATTCTGCTTCAGTGAGATTAATGCTGAGGCAGTTTCCGTGTCGAATGCGATTGTGAACAAATTTCTCTCAAGGAAATTGTGAGTGATCGAGTATTTGCACTGAATTTCTGTGCAAGAAGGGACAGTTTCAAACAGCCATTCCCAAATCACTTCCTTCACAAAGACAAAGACTGTGCTGTCCTAACGTGTGAATCAACTTCACAAACAAATTTGAACTCGAAGTTCAGGAGAAGACAGAGATGTGAATGATTGACAGTGTAATCTTTAAATTATAATTTTCCGTTTCTTCGTTGAAGTAAGGCTCAACCCTAAGCCACTGGAGATCGCGGAAAGCTACAAACTTGGATCCAGAAATCAGAAAAGTAGTGAAACAGTTGGTGAGTACATTGTGACACTGAAGAATTTATCACCACATTGCAACATTGGCACATTCTTAGACCGTACATTATGAGACAGATTTGTGCTTATATTGGTGGATGAGGAAAGATACTAAACACACAAAATCCCAATTTGAGCTAGTGTGTAAGATTGCTCTTTCCACAGAGATAGCATCAAAGAATGCTCGTGAATTGCGTCCTATGCCAGTGACAGTAACACACTTCAGAGGAACTTAATCACACTGGTAAAATGGGCTTTCACACAACAGATAAAATTTTACACAGAAAATTGTGAAGTGATACAGTTTGGGAGGAAGAATGAGACAATGTACACCAATCTTTTTTGAATCAAGGTTTGAAAAGGTTGCTAAGAGCAAACAGGACACTTGGCTTTATGAATAGAGGCATAGAGTAAAAGCAAATAAGTTATGCTAAACCTTTATAAAACACTGGGGCTGAATGACCTACTCCTGCACCTCCACGGAAAGCTTCCACTCCAGGCTCAGACACCCTCTTCAGGATCACTCTCCATACATCCTGCCATTCCACGCACGGATATCTCCCTCAGGATCAGATCACAGCTCCACAGTCCTGCCACATCCAGTCGTGAATGGTGGTGGATAATTAAATAACTAACAAGATGAGGAGGCTCCAAAAACATTCACATCCTTAATGATGGTGGTGCTGAGCACGTCAGTGCAAAAGATGAAGCTGAAGCATTTGCAACCATCTTCAGTCAGAAATATTAAGTGGATTTGATCTGTGCTAATTTCAGCTCCTCATGCTCGCTGGTGCCTTGGTTCTCTGGTGCTAATTTCAGAGTAAATCATGCAGCTTGACAATTGGAGCCAAAGAAAAAGACACAGGAGAGGTTGAAATTGCCAAAACCTGGGATTGAACCAAGAACTGTTTAACTGTTAGTACAGCACGAACTCAACAAAGCTATTTCAACAACACACTAAAGCCACCATTCTGTCACTGCTTTGGAAGACAATATATACATTAAATTGTTTGTAAAAAGTTACAGAACACAACATGTAAGTAATATTCCCCATTGTTTTCTCAGTACTGATGGATTGTGAAGTGGGACACAGCCAGAAGTCCCATTGTGCCACACTGACCCTGAGCTGTGAGTGAAATGAGATAAAGTTCAATCTTTAGCAGAGAGATTCTGGAGAGAGGGAAGAGTCCTGAATGAAGGAAAGACTTTCTGACACAATAAAAGCAAAATACTGAAGATGCTGGAAATCTGAAATAAAAACAAAAAGTGCTGGAAATACTCAATAGCTCTGGCAGCACCTGTGGAGAGAGAAACAAAGTTAACGTTTCTGGTCTGTGACCTTTCATCAGAACTGACACAGGTTAGAAAAGAATTAGGTTTTAAACAAGTGAAGGGGAGGGGCATGTGGGAGAGAACAAAAGGGAAGGTGTTTGATAGAGCAGAGGGCAGGAGAGATTAAATAACAAAGCTGTCCTGGGATAAAGGCAAAGAGTGTGTTCATGCTTGTGGTTGCCTGACACCAGTCATGCTCTGATGTTATTGAACACAATGTTCAATCCACAAGGCTGTAGAGTGCCGAATCAAAAGGTCGGGTGCTGCTCCTCGAGCTTGGGTTGATTTTCACTGGAACACTGGAGCAGGCCAAAGACAGAAATGTTGACATGAGAGCAGGGGGGAGTGTTGAAATGGCAAGCAACCAGAAGCTCAGGGTCATGATTTCGGCCTGAGCAGAGGTGTTCCACCTAATCTGCATTTGGTCTCCCCAGTTTAGAGGAGACCACATTGTGAGCAGTGAATCCAGTATACATAATTGAAAGAAGTACAAGTAAATCGCTGCTTCACCTAAAAGGAGTGTTTGGGGCTTTGGATAATGAGCAGAGAGGAGGGAAAAGGGCAGGTATTATATCTCCTGCGATTGCATGGGAAGGTGCCTTGGAAAGGGGATGAGGTATCGGGGGTAATGGAGGAGTGGACCAGGGTGTCGCGGAGGGAACAATCCCTTCAGAATGTTGACAGGGGAGGGGAGGATGCGTTTGGTGGTGGCATCACGCTGGCGGTGGTGGAAATGGTGGAGGATGATCCTTTGGATGTGGAGGCAGGTGGGGTGGTAAGTGAGGACAAGGGGAACCCTGTCGCAGTTCTGGGAGGGAGGGGAAGGGGGAAGGGGGAAGGCAGAGGTTGAGAGTCCTGTCAACACACTGGGAGGGGGTGGGGGCGGAGTAGTCAATTATATCTGAGGTAAGAAATGAACAGAACTGGCAGCTCAAAACTGGACATCCATGAGGCACTGTGAGCCATCAGCAGCAGCAGAATTGTATTTAAACACAATATGTTACCTCATGGCCTGACATATCCCTGACTCTGCCATTACCATCAAGCCAAGGGAGCAATGGTGCTTCAATGAAGTGTGCAGGAGGGCATGTCAGGAGCAGCACCAAGCAGACCTAAAAATGAGTGAAGCTACAACACAGGATTACTTGCATGTCATATAGCGGAAGCAGCATGCAATAGACAGAGCTGAGTGATCTCACAACCAACAGATCAGATCAAAGCTCTGCAGTCCTGCCACATCCAGTCCTGAATGGTGGTGGATAATTAAACAATTAACAGGAGGACGAGGCTCCACAAATATCCCCATCCTTAATGACAGGGGAGACCAGTATATCAGTGCAAAATACAAGGTTGAATCATTTGCAAACATCTTCAGCCAGAAGTGCCAAGTAGATGATCCATCTCGGCCTCCTCCTGAGATCCCCAGCATCACAGGTGCCAACCTTCAGCTAAATCCACTTCACTCCACATGATATCAAGAAATGGCTGAAGGCTCTGGATACTGAAAACATCCTGGCTGCAGTGCTGAAGATTGTGCTCCAGAACTAGCCACGCCGCCTGCCAAGCTACACCACTGGCATCTACCCGGCAATGTGGAAAATTGCCCAGGTATGTCCTGTACACAAAAAGCAGGACAAATCCAACCCGGTCAATTACTGCCCCGTCAGCCTCCTCTTGATCATCAGTAAAGTGATGGAAGGTGTCGTTGACAGTGCTATCAAGCAGCACTTACACAGCAATAACCTGCTCACCGATGCTCATTTTGGTTTCCGCCAAGGCCACTCGGTTCCTGACCTCATTATGGTCTTGGTTCAAATATGGACAGAAGATCTGAATTCAGGCGGTGAGGTGAGGTGACAGTGACTGCTCTTGCCAAGGGCATCAAGGAGCCATTTCAAAATTGAAGTAAATGGCAATCAAGGAGAAAAACATCCACTGGTTGGAGGCATACCTCTCGCAAAGGAATATGGTGCTGGTTGTTGGTGGCCAATCATCTCAGTACCAGACATCGCTCAGGAGTTCCTCAGGGTAGTTTCCTAGGCCCCAACCGTCTTCAGTTGCTTCATCAATAAACTTCCTTCTATCATAAGGTCAGAAGTGGAAATGTTCACTGATGATTGCAAAATGTTCAGTTGCATTAGTAACTCCTCAGATACTGAAGCAGTCCGTGTCCAAATGTAGAGAGACCTGGGCAAGATTGGGCTTGGACTGATAAGTGGCAAGTAACATGCACGCCACAAAAATGCCAGGCAATGACCATTTCCAACAAGAGTGAATCGAACCATCTCCCCTTGACAGTCAATGACATTACCATTGCTGAATCCTTCACAATCAACATCCGGGGGGTTACCAATGAGCAGAAACTGAATTGGATCAGTCATATAAATACCGTAGCTACAAGAGCAGGTCAGAGGCTGGGAATTCTGCTGCAAGGAACTCACCTCCTGTCCACCATCTACAAGGCACAAGTCTGGAGTGTGATGCAATACTCCCCACTTGCCTGGATGAGTGGAGCTCCAACAACACCAAAGAAACTCAACACCATCCAGGACAAAGCAGATCGCTTGATCAGCACTCCATCCACTACTTTAAATATTCACTTCCTGCACCACCAGTGAACAGTGGCGGCAGTGTGTACCATCTACAAGATGCACTGCAGCAACTCACCAAGCCTCCTTCGACAGCACCTTCCAAACCCCCAACCTCGACCACCTAGAAGGATATTGGATGAATGGGAACACCACCATCTGCAAGCTCCCCTCCAAGTTATACACTGTCCTGACTGGGAACTATATCACCATTCCTTCACTGTCACTGGATCAAAATCTTGGAACTCCCTTCCTAACAGCACTGTGGGTTTACGTACAACACATGGACTGCAGCAGCTCCAAAAAGGCAGCTCACCACCACCTTCTCAAGGGCAATTAAGGATGGACAATACAGGCTTCGTTTGCTGACAACGCAACCACTAGGTGGCACAACTCGCTTTCTCCCCCTGCTTTGCACCGGCCGCTTCCACCCTCCACAGTCGCTCGCTCCAGACCTCGCTGCTCCCCCCCCCCCACGCTACTTCCCTGGCCGATTGTCTCCCGATCATGTCACCCCATTCTCCAGTCGTTCGCTCACTCCCCAGCCCCCTCCCCTCCAGCTGCTAGCTCTAGGCTGCGCTGCTTCCCTTCTCTCTACCACTTGCTCCCACGTTTGTCCAGTCTCCACGCGCCGCCCGAAGAAGCAAGGTGGGCTGCAAAGTGTGACGTAGGAGTGAGTAGTGAGTGGCCTAGAGGAGGGAAGTGGCACGGCCTAGAGCTAGCGGCTGGAGCGGGGGTTGGGGGGCAGTGAGCAAGTGGCCATAGAGCTGGATGACGCGAGTGGGGAACAATTGTCAAGGGGAGCATCGAGGTGTCGAGCGAGTAGCTGAGGGGAGGAAGCGTCGAGGCCTGGAGCGAGTTGCCGAGGGGGGAGAGCTCCAGCCTCAAAGTCTCCTATTCAGCCGCTTCCTCCAGCTGAGTGAGGGGCTGGATACCCGATGATGCTTTCGCGCCCGTGTGCGAAGATGGACCAGGCGCGGATATGCGATGATGTTGGCGCTGCGCAATGACATCATCCTCCACATGTGCCACTTAATCCTGGCAAGATGTAGCTGTGCCGATGCACAGCTTGGCACAGTCCGATTATGTCAGCGGGCCGCTGCGTTGACAGGAATCACATTGTATCAGCAGTGCCCACATCCCATGAAAGAATAAAAAAGAGATTTGCCACAATGGTAGCAGGGTGAGGGATTTCAGTGATGTGGAGAGATTGGAGAAGCTGGGGTTGTTCTCCTTGCAGCAGAGAAAATTCAGAAGAGATTTGACACATTTGTTCAAAATCATGAAGTTCTTCAATAGTTTAAATAAGGAGAAACTGTTTCCACTGGCAAAAGGGTCAGTAAGCAGAGGACACGGATATCAGGTGATTGGCAGAAGAACCATTTTTTACACAGCAATGTGTTGTGATAAAGAAAGAAAAGACTTGCATTTATATAGCACCTTTCAAGACCACTGGACATATCAAAGCACTTTGTAGACAATGAAATACTTTTGAAGTGTAATCACTGTTGTAATGTCAGAAATGCAGCAGCTAATACCCACAAACAGCAATGTGATAATGACCAACTGATCTGAATATTGATCACAACACCAGGGAGAATTGCTCTTCACTTGTTTGAAATTGCAGCATGGGATCTTTTACATTCACCCAAACATGCAGACCAGGTCTTGGTTTAACATCACACCTGAAAGGCAGCACCTTCAACACCCTCAGTGCTGTACTGGAGTGTCAGCTGTGAAATCTGAACCCAGAAGCTTGTGATTTCGAGGTGAGTGTGACCAACTGAGCCACAGATTTTACCTGAGTCTCAATCCTTCTACCAACAGTTTCTATCGGGTCTGTCACGACCCCTCATGATTGTGAACACCTCTATCAAATCTCCTCTCCAAGGAGAACAACCCTAGCTTCTCCAACCTATCCACATAACTGAAATGCTAACCACACGTTGCAGAAAGGAATTTTTCCTCAAGTTCCTTCTGGTTTTGTCAGTCACCTTAAATCAGTAACCTTCGGTTATTGACCTTTCAGCAGTTAGAAACAGTTCCTCAGTATTTACTCTACCTCAAACCTTCAAGGAAGCTCTGCAAAGTAACTGAAAATCAAGTTGTCAGAAGTGGGATTTAAACACATGCCTCCAGTGAAAGCTGCAACCTGAACAGAGAAGCTGAAACCGCTCAGTCACCTTAACTGTTCAGACCTTTTTGACCTCGTCATCACTTCTGTACTTTGAAAGGTTCACTCAGTTCAGGAACTTATTCAATGTGACTGGAATGCTCAGTGACTGGGATATTAAATCCCCCGGGTTTTCCTGAGCTTGTTCTCGGTGTCTGGGGATGTTTGATGTTTGTCCTGGGCTTTGGAATCTTGCATTACTGTAATGGACATTAACCCACTGATTGAATCTGTATTCACTGCTTTCCACTGGTGCTGGGTAATTGCAGAGTGTGGGGCCGGAATGTTGCTGCTTGCCCCGGCCTCACTCACTCTGGGAAAGAGTGAATAATTGATGCGTCTGTTTCTGTATCTGAAATGTGACTTCGATCTGCTGTTATTAACCGAGGCAGCGCTGCAGAAGGATACGTTAATAATCTCTCACTAATCAACTGCAAACAGTCAATATGTGTAACTTAGAGCAGCGCTTTCTGCACCGTCAGGGCTGTAAAGTTGAGGGAGGGAGAGACAGTGTCAGTATCTGAGTGTGTACAGCACTGTACAGAGAAAGAGCCAATATACCGGGGCTGAGAAACAGTGCATCTTTTCACATTTAATCACAATAATATCCACAGTCAGGAGCTGAAAATGATGAAAAACCAAATAGCAAGAGCAAAAATAAGAAAAGTAAGTAATTATAAATTAGCTGATCAGCTTTCACTGTGTTACCTGGTAGTCTACTGTTTTATATTCAATGCTCTCTCCACTGTGGCCAGGGAATGATTTCTTCTCAAAGGCTGAATATTAACAAAACTGCTTGTAATTTAAAATCTTTTAAAAGTAATTCCATGGAGCGAATGGGGCAAAGTCAAATAACTGCACCAATTATAGGAGAGCTGGTTGGTGATGACGTGGATGTGTCTGCAGTGTGCAGGACCAGACTGTTTCTGTAGATTCACAATGAATGTTCCACCCTTTATTTATGACAGTAAAACTGATCGTGGGCAATGGCTATTCTGGTTGCAGCAACCTGAAGCTTTAACTCATTAACACTCTCCTTTAGGGTAATTTAGAAAGCACAACATGCAGCTCTGTCAGTTAGTGTGTTTGTTTGTTAACCCACAATTTGATGGTTCAAGCACATAAATGGATGAGGCTTTATTAACTTAAACTCTTCTACATCTGCTGTATTACTCTTGCTGTTGATTTTTCAATGATAAGGTTAATCAAGTCTTTCTTTATGAAATCCATGCTGACTGTTTTATTATTTTTCATTTCCATCTGTATTTTCTACTTTGGAGGATTACAGGATATTATCATTTTTTTATTCATTCATGGGAGGTGGGTGTCGCTGGCTGGGCCAGCATTTATTATCCATCCCTAATTGCCTTGAGAAGGTGGTGCTGTGCTGCCTTCTTGAACCACTGCAGTCCATGTGCTGCTGTAATGAAGAGAGTTCCAGGATTTTGACCCAGCAACAGTGAAGGAACGGTGATACAGTTACAATTCAGGATGGTGTGTGGCTTGGAGGGGAACTTGCAGGTTGTGGTGTTCCCATGCATCTGCTGCCCTTGTCCTTCTAGGTGATAAAGGTCGCGGGTTTGGAAGGTGCTGTCTCAGGAGCCTTGGCGCATTGCTGCAGTGCATCTTGTGGATGGTACACACTGCTGCCACTGTGTGCCAGTGATGGAGGGCATGAATGTTGTAAATGGGGTGCCAATCAAGCGGGCTGCTTTGTCCTGTTGAGTTTCTTGAGTATTGTTGGAGCTGCACCCAGCCAGACAAGTGGAGAGTATTCCATCACACTCCTAACTTGTGGACAGGCTTTGGGGAGTCAGGAGGTGAGTTACTTGCCGCAGGACTCCTAGTCTCTGACCTGCTCTTGTAGCCATAATATTTATATGGCTACTGCAGTTCAGTTTCTGCTCAGTGGTAACCCCCAGGTTGTTGAGAGTGGGGGATTCAGCGATGGTAATGCCATTGAATGTCAAAGGGAGATGGTTAGATTCTCTCTTGTTTGGGATGGTCGTAATCTGGCAGTTGTGTGGTGAGAATCTTATACATCTTTATTGTAGGGTACTCTATTGTACTGTTGAGTGACTACACTTGAAAAGTCCTTCCTTCATTGGCTGGAAAAGGCTTTGCAATGTCCTGTGGTCGTGAAATGCAAGTCTTGCTTTTTCCATTGCTTGCAGTGTCATTGTGATCAAAAGATAGGATTCATGAGCACAAAGTTTAAATCAATTTTGATTAAAATAATGTAAAAGCATCTATATTTTAGCACTGCACTTAATAATCTCCATCTTCCTATCCTTACCAAGTACAATGTCTTTGACCCTGAAATTGATTCCACAATCGCAGTCCCTCAGACAATTTCAGCTCAGTTCTGATGAAAGGTCACAGATCTGAAACGTTAACTTTGTTTCTCTCTCCACAGATGCTGCCAGACCTGCTGAGTATTTCCAGCATTTTCTGTTTTTATTTCAGATTTCCAGTATCAGCATTATTTTGCTTCTGTGTGACTTTGAAAGTTGAAACTGACCCACCTGTCTACAATTCACACTGGGGTCTCCCATGAAATGATTCTGTATCATGTTGATGTAATGAATACAGACTCCGAGCACAGAGCTTCCTGTGGGGAATTGGGGATATGAAAACCAGCAGACTCTGCAGGAATTTCCACTGGGAGCACAAATTCACAAAATCTACCTTTTATATATCGATTCATTTTGATTGTCCTTCTGGAAAATTATTTTGAAACAATTTAAACATCAACCCACAGCTCCATGACTGGGTCAATTATGAGGTCATCCTCTGACAGGTCATGTGACAGCTGGAGCCACAAGACGTCAGAACCAGATTTGCGACTGGATTAAAACCCGGAATCCTGTCCCAATGGCTTTTCAAATAAAGCTGTTGCTGTTTGAAAACACAGCAGTTAAACTTTCTGCCTGACCATGAGGGGAGCTGGGGAGAAATTTACAAAACTAAATCCTTTTACAAAATAGTTCAAAAACCATTCACTGAGAAATCATGTGAGGACTCATATGCAGTAGAATTTTTTGAGGAAGTGACAAAGTTGATTGATGAGGGAAGGGCTGTCGATGTCATATACATGGACTTCAGTAAGGCGTTTGATAAGGTTCCCCATGGCAGGCTGATGGAGAAAGTGAAGGCGCTTGGGGTCCAAGGTGTACTAGCTAGATGGATAAAGAACTGGCTGGGCAACAGGAGACAGAGAGTAGCAGTAGAGGGGAGTTTCTCAAAATGGAGACGTGTGACCAGTGGTGTTCCACAGGGATCCGTGCTGGGACCACTGTTGTTTGTGATATACATTAATGATTTGGAGGAAATTATTGGTGGACTGATTAGCAAGTTTGCAGACGACACGAAGATTGGTGGAGTAGCAGATAGTGAAGGGGACTGTCAGAGAATACAGCAGAATATAGATAGATTGGAGAGTTGGGCAGAGAAATGGCAGATGGAGTTCAATCAGGGCAAATGCGAGGTGATGCATTTTGGAAGATCCAATTCAAGAGTGAACTATACAGTAAATGGAAAAGTCCTGGGGAAAATTGATGTCCAGAGAGATTTGGGTGTTCAGGTCCACTGTTCCCTGAAGGTGGCAACGCAGGTAAATAGAGTGGTCAAGAAGGCATGCGGCATGCTTTCCTTCATCGGACGGGGCATTGAGTACAAGAGTTGGCAGGTCATGTTACAGTTGTATAGGACTTTGGTTCGGCCACATTTGGAATACTGCGTACAGTTCTGGTCGCCACATTATCAAAAGGATGTGGATGCTTTGGAGAGGGTGCAGAGGAGATTCACCAGGATGTTGCCTGGTATGGAGGTCGCTTGCTATGAAGAGAGGTTGAGTAGATTAGGATTATTTTCATTAGAAAGACGGAGGTTGAGGGGGGACCTGATTGAGGTGTACAAAATCATGAGAGGTATAGACAGGGTGGATAGCAAGAGGCTTTTCCCCAGAGTGGGGGTTTCAATTACTAGAGGACACGAGTTCAAAGTGAAAGGGGAAATGTTTAGGGGGGATATGCGTGGAAAGTTCTTTACGCAGAGGGTGGTGGGCGCCTGGAACGCGTTGCCAGCGGAGGTGGTAGACGCGGGCACGATGGAGTCTTCTAAGATGTATCTAGACAGATACATGAATGGGCAGGAAGAAAAGAGATACAGAACCTTAGAAAATAGGCGACATGTTTAGAGAGAGGATCTGGATCAGCGCAGGCTTGGAGGGCCGAAGGGCCTGTTCCTGTGCTGTAATTTTCTTTGTTCTTTGTTCTTTGTTCAGTAGAGAAACAAGCAGAATACAGAAAGTGCAGAGGAGAGCTGAAAAAGGAAAAGAGATCAGCAAGCTGTATGAGAAAAGATTAGCAGGTCACATAACTGGGAACACTGAAGTCTTTTCCCAACATATGGACAGTCAATGAAAGGGTGGGTCAATTAGGAGATCCTGTGGAGGCAGAGGGTGTGGCTGAGGCACTAATTAAGTACATTTCATCTGTCACAAAACAAACGGGTGCTGCAAATGTCACAGTAAAGGAGGAGGAAGTGGACAATTTGGAGGGGTTGAAAATAGATAAAGAGGAGACAATTACAAGGTTAGCAATGCTCACAGTAGAAAAGTCACCCGGTCTGGATGGGCTGCATCCTGGGTTGCTGAGGGAAGTCAGGGTGGAAATAGCAGAGACTCGAACCACAATCTTTCAATCCTCCTTGAATATGGGAATGACGCCAGAGGACTGGAGGATGGAGGTAAGCTTGGGTAGTTCGATCTCAGTTTAACTTGACCATTTTTATCATGTATCCATTGTCATAACTAACAACGTTAAGAAAGCCATTTTATAATGAACACATGACCAAAGGAACCATTTTGTGTTCAGTACTAACGTTTATATCCTGTATAATTAATGAGTATCTACCCATCCTGAAACAGATGATTGTAAAAGTAATGAACCTTGATTGAGTTATAATTAATGAATCAATAAACATTTTAGAGAGAATGGGTTTTCATTTCAAGGTAGTTCAATCTAATTACTGTGAGTTTCTGTGTCTGTGTGGGAAAGGACAGTTTCAGCTAAATGTATTCAAACAATGGATCTTTCTCGGACCCCTGATAAAACCCATGGTGTGGTACATCGTGACCTTCAAGAGTCTTGATTTAATGAACAGGAAACTTGTTTCAGATCAGATTGGGAGACAGTGTGAAACCACTCCATTGTACTCATGTCTGAGATTCTGAGGACAGGTGACTGTTAGTGGAAGACATTATGAAGAACTAATTAAATGTACCTAGCAACAGCTAGGACCAATTATTATTTTACATGGTGGTGTGATGGCCATCCAGGGGTTAAAAGTAGGGAGCTTGTAAGGTTTCAGTGTGCAGGAACACTAGAAGATCTGAGGGGTAAAGGCTCAGATCATCAACCAAGTTCTCCACCTGATGAGGGATCTCGACTGGACAAAGAGGACCGTGACACTCTGAGACCAAGCTCGACCAGTCCCCAGAGCTGTAAAGTTATATTCCCCAAGTTTGTTAAGTATAATTTTACTTTCAATTTTGAAGTACTATTTTACTCTCAATAAAAGTTCTGGACTTATTAATCAAGTATCCTGTTGCTTTAATTGGTTAAAGTCATTCCCAAAGTGATTGTCTACAATAGACTTTCCAGAATTAAAAGATAAGTCTGCAAGGATTGTGAATATTACAGCCCTGTTTAAAAAGAGAGATAAACCCAGGAACTACAGACCAATTAGTCTAATGTCGGTGGTGGGGAAACTTTTAGAGACAATTATCCAGGAGGAAATTAACTGTCACTTGGTAGAACATGGGCTAATAAATGACAGCCAGTACAGATTGGTTAACAGAAGATTGTGTCTGAAATAATTAATGAATTAATTTCTTTGATGAAGTTTCAGAGAGAGTTGACCAGGGTGGTGAGGTTAATGGTGCGTGTCTGGACATCAAAATTGTGTTTGAAAAGGTACCATAAACTAGACTTGGGGCAGCACAATGGCACAGTGGTTGGCACTGCAACCTCACAGCTCTCGCAACCCAGGTTCAGTTCTGGGTACTGCCTGTGCAGAGTTTGCAAGTTCTCCCTGTGACTGTGTGTGTTTCTGCTGGGTGCTCCGGTTTCCTCCCACAAGCAAAGATTGCAGGTTAATAGGTAAATTGGCTGTTGTAAATTGTCCCTAGTGTAGGTAAGAGAATGGTGGGGATGTGGTAGGGAATATGGGATTATGGTGTAGGATTACTATAAATGGGTGGTGGTTGGTCAGCACAGACTCAGTGGGCCGGATGGCCTGTTTCAGTTTTGCATGTCTCTATGACTTGTTAACAAAATTCAAGCAGATGGGATTAAATGGGCAGTGGCAGTGTGGATCCAAAATTGGCTGCAGGGTAAAAAGTAGGGTGAATGCTTGTTTTTCAGAATGGAGGGAGTTATACAGTAATGTCCTTGTTGTTGCAATATGTTCAATGTCAGACCCCGAGCTGTCCGAGGGATGGGGCAATTTGTGATGTTCCTGTGGTTGCAATATTTGCAGTGTCTGACCTTGATCTGTCACAGGGACGTGGCATTTATGAGGTCCCTGTGGGGTGCTGTTTGTTTGGTGTGTCACACTGACCTGTCCCAGAGAGCGGGAAGGTTGTGATGTCCTTGTGGGTTGCAATCTGTTCAGTGTCTGACTCTGATCTGTACCAGGGATGGGGCAGTGTGTGATATCCTTGTGCATGTCATACAGGCCCACTGGTGTGTGGTTCCATCCTGATGCCAAGAAACATAGCCCCATCTCTGGGCAAAAAGTCTCACTTCTCGCTGGGTGTCTCGAGAAGACACAGTGGCGCAGTGGTTAGCACCGCAGCCTCACACCTCCAGTGACCCGCGTTCGATTCTGGGTACTGCCTGTGCAGAGTTTACAAGTTCTCCCTGTGACCACTTGGGTTTCTGCCGGGTGCTCCGGTTTCCTCCCACAGCCAAAGACTTGCAGGTTGATAGGTAAATTGGCCATTGTAAATTGCCCCGAGTGTCGGCAGGTGGTAGGGGAATTGAGGGGATCTGGTAGGAATACGGGATTAATGCAGGATTAGTATAAATGGGTGGTTGATGGTCGGCACAGACTCGGTGGGCTGGAAGGGCCTGTTTCAGTACTGTATCTCTAAATAAATGAATAAAAAGGCTGAGGGAGTAAACCTGGAGAGTAAATCCGGAGTGGAGTCCTGGAGGCAGTTACCTGTTACTTATCAGGCAGTTTTCCAGCAACTCCAACAGCAGAGCTGGTAACAAACAGTCCTGGTTTTTCCTTTCCTTTGGACAATACTAGCAATGCTGAGAGGGAGTCCTGATGCTCAGGGTCTCCATACTATTTGCCCAGGCCTGTGCCCTGGAGAGGACACTCCAGCTTCTTGGTTAAACATTAGCACAACCCGGGAATAAACAGTTACTGATTATAAGCTCTCATTGAATTGGTGTAGAGTATGAGCGCCAGGGGTTACTTCGGACAGTGGGAGAGCTCTTAGTGTCTCATTGGATAGCTGCCATTCACTCCAAGCTGGGCAGCCCCCAGTCAGTTAGGTGCTGTGAATCCACGACCTGCTTGCTTCAATGGGTGCTTGGAGCTTGGAGAGTCATCTCTCAACATGCGGATCGATAATCTATGCACCAAGAAAAACAAACTCAACAAAGAAGACACCAGTCCTTCGCATCGCAAGCTGGAATGTGAGGACCATGTGTCCTGGCCTTACCGACAACCTTCTGCAGGTTGATGACACACACAAGACAGCTGTGATCGACAAGGAACTCACAAGGCTCAATGTGGACATTGCTGAGCTGCAAGAAACTAGACTCGTTCAAAGTGGATCCCTCAAAGAGAAACACTACACCTTCTTCTGGCAGGGGAAAGCCCAAGAGGCAACTCGTGAGCATGGAGTGGGTTTCACAGTAAAAAACACGCTACTTGAGATGAGTGAACCACCCACAGTAGGCTCAGAGAGACTTCTTACTCTTCACTTGTCAACAAGCGTGGGCCCAGTTAATCTCATGTGCATCTATGTCCCGACACTCACCTCCACCCCAGATGTCAAGGATCAATTCTATGTGACACTTGACACTGCCATCAGTAGAATTCCCAGCACTGAGGGACTGTACCTTCCAGGAGACTTCAACACAAGCTTGGATACTGACTACACAGCTTTGCCAATGTGCATAGAGCACCAGGGGATTTGCAAGATGAACGAAAATGTACAGAGGTTGCTGGAGCTATGCTGTCACCATGGATTCTGTGTGATGAACAGCTACTTCCAGGTCAAGCTGTGCCACAAGGTGTCCTGGAGACATCCGAGATCACGCCACTGGCACCAGCTAGACCTTATCATCACCAGACATACCACCCTCAGCAGTGTCCTCATCACTCACAGCTATCACAGCGCTGACTGTGACACTGACCACTCCCTGGTGTGTAACAAGGTCAGGCTTCAGCCAAGGAAGCTTCATCCATCCATGAAGAAAGGTCGTCCCCTGATCAACACTTGCCGAACCACTGACCCAGGAGTTCCTCAACATCCTCGATCAGGCTCTTTCAGACAACAATGCTCAAGGCCTCAGTGCAGTGTCAAAGTGGAATCATCTGCACGCCACCATCAATAACTCTGCACTCACTGTGTATAGGAAAAGAGATGGGAGGAATGCTGACTGGTTTGAGGCTTATTGGACTGAAATGGAGTCAGTTACTGCAACTAAAAGGAGAGCCCTCATGAACTACAAACAAGTCCCCAGCAAACAACATCTAGATGCTCTCAGAGCTGCCAGAAACAAGTCTCTGCAGACTGCTCAGCACTGCACCAATCAATACTGGTTAAAACTCTGCTGCTGAATCCGGGGATGCTCGAGGGATGTATGAAGGAATTAAGAAAGCAAGGGGCCCAGTAGTAACTAAATCAGCACCTTTTGAAGACAAAGACAGGGGTGATCATCACTGAACCTAACAAGCAGATGGAAAGGTGAGTGGAGCATTACCTTGAACTCTACATAACGGAGAACATTGTCATTCAAGTAGCTCTCAGTGCCATTCCAGACTTCCCAGTCATGGAGGAACTGGACAGTGAGCCCACCATAGTCCAGCTCAACAAGGGCTCAAAACATGCGTGATACAAACATTGTCACCTTGTACAAAATTAAGGGGGATCGAAGTGACTGCAGCAATTATCGGAGCCAGCTACTCAGTTCCACTCACCTGCTCGATCCCTTTCCTCCTGCAAGTTCCTTTGCTTCAAGTATCCATCCAATTTCCATTTCAAATCATTGATTGTCTCTACTTCCACCACACTCGTGGGTCAGGTCATTACCACTCACGGCATAAAAAAATTCCACCTCACCCAAGGATGGGAAATATTTATATCTTCTATATTTAGCTTATTCTCTATCTCTACGAGAATAGAATGGCAGTCAACATGAAAGGGAACCCAAAAATCTTTGAGCAGTCTTTAAATAATAAGCAGGTAGTAAGCGGTGAAGTGGGCCCCATTAGGGACAAAGAGGGTAATATATACTTAGAGCTGCAGGGCAATGTTAATCTAGTTAATGAGTACCTTGTATCAATGATCACTAAGGAAGTGGAATTTCACAAAATATCAGGAGAAGTGGAGAGTGTAGAGGCAATGGAGAGGGTACAAATTGAGAGAGGGAGGTACTGAAAAGGCTGGTTATGCTTCAGGAAGATAAATTACCTGGTCCGTATGGCTTTCATCCCAGATTGCGAAAGGAAATGTGGATGCAGATAACAGAAAGGCTTTCTATAATCTTCCAATCTTCCCTGGATACGGGGAAGGTGCCAGAGGATTAAACAGTGGCAAATGTGACACCCTTATTCAAGAAAGGGTGTAATCACAGTCCGGCTAACTACAGGCCAGTTAGATTAACAGCAGTGGTGGGTAAGGTTTTAGAAAGAACAATCAGGGAAAAAATCAACAGTCACTTGGAGAGGTTCGAGTTAATTGAGGAGAGTGAGCATGGATTTATAAATGGGAGTTCATGCTTGACTAATCTAACTGCATTTTTTGATGAACTAACAGAGAAGGTTTATGAAGGGCATGCAGTGGATGTTGTTTATGTGGATTTTAAGAAGCGACACATAAAAGGGTGTTTAACAACATTGAGGTTCATGGAATAGGAGGGTCAGTGTCCAATTGGATAGAAAATTGGCTTAAGGACAGAAAACAGCAAGTCGCAATAAATGGTTCATTCTCAGACTGGAAGGTTTTCGACAGTGCTGTTCCCCAAGGGTCACTGCTGGAACCACTGCTTTTTACTTGCGACAGATAAATGACTTGGATCTTGGAATATAGAGTAGAATCTCAAAATATGCCGATAACACCAAACTTGGAGAAGTGGCAAACAGTGAGGATGAAATGAACCACCTGCAACAAGACAATGATAGGCTAGCAGAATGGGCAGACAGATGCAGATGGATTTTAATAGTGACTAGTGTGAGGTGATGCATTTTAGCAGAAGGAATAGGGAGAGGCAATATATACTTAATGACACAGTTCGAAAGAGTGTGCAGGAATAGAGGGACCTGTTCACTGTCACGTGAACAATTACTTCTTGTGTGCTCTCAGATTTGTAACCTTCACTGTACTGGAGTGAGGTGACATCTACTGGCAGGAAGCAAGAACTGCAATCAAGCAGCAGAAATTCCATCGTCTGTCAGGGTGAAAGAAACATTGCAATGTGAGGAAATAGTGAATGGGTTTGATTGGGTTGATGGAGACATGATTCCACTTGTGGTGGAGTCCAAAGCAAAGGCCAGAAATATAAAATTGTCATTATTAAAAGATATGAGGAATTCATGATAAATGTATTTAGGTAGTGAGTGGGTGGAATCTAGACAGAATAGAAAGTGAGATTGGGTGGACAGAAGCAGTGTGAAAGGATGGCTCAAACAAAAGGTAAACGCCATGAAAGGTTAACTCTGTTTCTCTCTCCACAGATGCTGCCAGAGTTTCTGAACATTTCCAACACTTTCTGTTTTTATTTCAGAATTTGCAAGAGGTGGCTTTGCTCTGAAAAAAAAATGGATGATCGGCTTTGGCTGCCAGTGAAATTCCACAGGAGCTAAAAGGAATTTCTGATATCAGTGGCATGTTGATTCTTGCTTAGGGTGAGTGATTAATTAATGTGTGAGAGATCCTGGGTTCAAATCCTGGACAAGCCCTTCTTCTTTGGCATTTTTAGTTTAAGGTCATTGATTGGTTTCAGCCTTGCAGAAGGCGGAATTGATTTCCATATGGAGCCTGCTTGAGGACCAGAGAGCTGGAGTCAAAGAGCTTGATTAACTAAATGTACAGATAGCCAAGTGGGAATGTAAAGTTGTTGCAGTAATTGTGACCTGACTCCAAAAACAACAGGACTGGGTTCTGGACTGGAATGGAATGGAATTCTTCAGTGTTTCTGTTGTTTGGCTTGCATTGACTCATCGATTTTCTTGTTTTTCACTTTGTCGATGCCTTTGAATAATTGTGGATCCTTCTTCAGAGTGTCTTCTTTCACCAGGTAGTTCTGACCTCTGATGATGATGATCGTAATGAGCTTCAATTCGCTGATAGTTTTGGAACTGAACAGATTTCCTTTGCTTGAGTCTGCAACATGGAACTCAGTCTGACATGTGGACCCATGGGAGGATTTGAATGCCACCCCTGCATTGAAGAATACAGTTGCATCCATCCAATAAGAGAGCGAGTAGAAGTGACAGTTCAGTCAGTCAAACATTAAACTTTTAATTTCAGGGTGGTGAGTTTGAGTGCCATTTTGTTTTTCCCTTTTTTAAGGCTTCATTAGCAGAGAGTACAAGGAGTGTTTGAAATGAAATTCAGCAAAAGTATGAGAAAGTCTCACTTTGATTCAGGACTCATCTCTCTGCAGCATCTCGCTGTGAAAGTTTGAACTTCATCTCATTTCATTCCCAGCTCGGGGTCAGTGCGGCTCAGTGGGACTTCTGGCTGTCTCCTGCTTCACAATCCATCAGTGCTGAGAAAGCAATGGGGAATATTATTCACGGCTCTGGAACCAGAGGACACCAATTTAAGGTGAATGGCAAAAGAACCAAAGGCAACATGAGGAAAAACTTCTTTTGCACAGCGAGTGGTTAAGATCTGATATGCACTGTTTGAGAGTGTGATGGAGGCTGATTCAACCATGGTTTTCAAAATGGTATAAAATAATTATCTGAAGTGAAAAAAATTGCATGTTTTCATGGAATACATGAGTCTGTGGCATGAGCTGAGTTGCTCGTGCAGAGAAGCAGCACAAGCACAATGAGCTGAATGGCTTCCTTTTGTTCTGTAACTATTCTATGATCTATGATTCTTTTCAGAGTGAAATCAACACTCACATACAAGAAACTGACAGGTACAATGTAAACTCCACACTAACATACCAGCGAATGCTAGGGACAGAGTAAAACCAATCAGTCCTAGACTAGAAAGTGACAGGTGCACTGTAAACTTCGCATTACCAGACAAGAAATTGACAGATACAGTGTGAAACCCACAGTCACGTTGCAGCAGTTGGCAGGTAACGTGTAAAATTCTTTCTTTCATATCCCAACTGCAAGGTACAAAGGAAATTAGGTACAAACCCAGGCTCACACTTCAAAGACTGAGAGATACAAAGCAAAACACATACTCACCTACAAGTACAGAGACGAAGACACACTCAGAGGAGGTGCAGATTCAAGACACATGCATGTAACAGAAACTGATAGGGATAGAATCAAACCCTTTCTCACTTCTCAGAAACTGATAGATCTCGACAAAAGCTGATGCTCACATACAAGTTGTTGAAAGATATGTGGTGAAACTCACAGAGCAATAGCAGAAACAAACAGGTGCTGAATAATACCCACAGTCACAGACCAAAAACTGAAATATTCTGAGTTAAACATCACTTTCTCACACCAGAAACTCATGGCTACAAAGTGAAGCTGACTCTATCCTCCCAGGCATTGACAGGTGCCAAAAAAACACTCACGACGATTCCAGGTCATGAAATGTACGTAATAAAACCTTTCAGCTGAAAGAATAGCATTAATGACAGGTGTGGTACCCAGAATGCTCAGCGGCCTAGAATCCGCCCGATCTGTGACAGGAGCGGGGCGCGCAGGCGCAGTAGAGACAGCTCTGTCAGCAGCTGGAGCTGCGGGTACGGAGTTGGAGCGGAATATTCACAAAGTGCGAGAAGACTTTGTTGGCTCACACAGCTGGAGCAGGGCCTCAGGGCCACAATAACTTGGAACAATCCCATCTGTATCCCTGCGGATGGCGGTGGTGAAGCTTTTCCCCGTGAGGCTTCCCGAAACGGCGTCGAGAAATGGATAAGAATTGGGGACTGGGCAGGGAGCGTCTCTAAATGAATAACATTTGGGCACTGGTCAGGGAGCGTCTGTAAATGGATAAGAATTGGGGACTGGGCAGGGAGCGTCTCTGAATGAATAAAATTTGGGTACTGGTCAGGGAGCGTCTCTAAATGAATAAGATTTGGGTACTGGTCAGGGAGCGTCTGTAGATGGGTAAGAATTAGGGACTGGGCAGGGAGTGTCTCTAAATGAATAAAATTTGGGTACTGGTCAGGGAGCGTCTGTAAATGGATAAGAATTGGGGACTGGTCAGGAAGCGTCTGTAAATGGATAAGAACTGGGGACTGTGCAGGGAGTTTGTAAAATTGAATACGAGTTGGAGACTGGGCAGGGAGCGTTTCTAAATGAATAAGATTTGGGGACTGGGCAGGGAGCGTCGATAAATGCTTAAGAATTGGGGACTGGTTAGGGAGTGTTTTATTATTCGTTCGTGGGATGTGAGCGTCGCTGGCTCGATCTCAGCTCGAGTAATGTGTCCAGTTCTGGGCACCAGGCTTTAGAAAGGACATCAAAGCTTCTGAGACAGTTCAGAGGAGATTTACTAGAATGATACCAGAGATGAGGGGTGTCAGTTCTCTGGACAGGCTGGTGAAGCTGGGATTGTTCTCCTCAGAGTACAGAAAGTTAAGGGAAGATTTAATAGAGGTGTTCAGAATCATGAAGGATTTTCATAGGGTCGAGAGGGAGAAACTGTTTCCACTGTCCTGGGGGTCAGTAAACAGAGGACACAGATTTAAAATAATCGGCCAAAAATGTCAAGGGGAGGTGAGGAGAGATCTTTTTACCCAGTAACTGATTCGGATTTGGAATGAATTGTCTGACAGGGTGGTGGAAACAGATTCAATTATAACTTTCATAAAGGAATTGGACAAATATTTCAAAGTGAAATTCTCCAGGATTATGGGGAAATAGGCAGGGGGTTGGACTAATTGCATCTTTTTGTTAGAGAGTCAGCAGAGGCACAATGGGGCCGAATGGCCTCCTGTGCTGTTTGATTCGATGAACATAAGAACGAGGTGCCGGAGTTGACAAGTCAGCCACTCGAGCCTGCTCAGCCATTCAATACAATCATGGCTGATCTCATCACGGCAGTTCTTGTTTCTTGCCAGTAGATGTCACTTCACTCCAATGCAGTGAAGTTTACAAATCTGAGAGAGAAACAACAGGAAAGAATTGTTCCCATGATAGTGAATGTGTTGGATTTAGAAATACCAGGAGTGGAGGCGAGTTATTACTTGTCTGCTCGATCCCCATAGCCCTGTAAAATTATTTCATTCAAGTGCCCATTCAAACTCCTTTTGTAATCCTCGATTGTCTCCATTTCCAACGCCCTCGTGGGCAGCGAGTTACAGATCATCACCAATCAGTGTAAAAAAGTTATTGCGCACATTCCCCCTGTACCTCCTGTCCAAAACCTTTAATCTGTGTCCCCTAGTCCTTGTACCAATAGTTAACGGGAACAATGTTTCCTTGCCAACTTATTTAAAACTGTCACAGCCGAAAACACATCCATCAATTCTCCCCTCATTCTCCTTTGACACAGGCAGAACAGCCCTAGCTTTTCCAACCTAACCTTGTATCTAAAATCCTCCATCCCTGGATCCATTCTGGTGAATTTCCTCTGCATCCTCTCAAGGACGCTCACATTCTTTCTTCAGTGTGGTAAGCAAAACTGGAAGCAACACTCCAACTGGGGCCTAACCAGAGCTTTATAATGGTTCAGCATAACTTCCCTGCTTTGTACTCAATGCCTCTATTTATAAAGCCCAAGATCCCATATGCTTTGCTAACCACTCTCGCCATATGTCTTGCCACCTTCAAAGATTGATGCACATGAACCCCAAGTCCCTCTATTCCAGCACACTCTTTAGAACTGTGCCATTAAGTAAATATTGCCTCTCCCTATTCCTTATGCCAAAATACATCACCTCACACTTGTCACTATTAAATTCCATCTGCCACCTGTCTGCCCATTCTGCTAGCCTATCATTGTCCTGTTGCAGGCAGTTCATATCATCCTCACTGTTTGCCACTCCTCCAAGTTTGTTGTCATCGGGATATTTTGAGATTCTACTCAATATTCCAAGATCCAAGTCATTTATCTTTAGCAAAAAAAGCAGTGGTTCTAGCACTGACCCTTGGGGAACACCACTGTCGACTATCCTCCAGTCTGACAAAGAATCATTTCATAAGACTCGCTGTTTTCTGTCCTTCAACCAATTTTCTATCCAATTGGACACTGACCCTCCTATACCACGAACCTCAATTTTGTAAACCCCCTTTTTATGTGGTACCTTGTCAAACGCTTCCTGAAAATCCATATATACAACATCCACTGCATTCCCTTCATCAAGCTGCTCTGTTAGTTCATCAAAAAATGCAGTTAGATTAGTCAAGCATGAACTCCCATTTATAAATCCATGCTCACTCTACTCAATTAACTCGAACCTAACCAAGTGACTGTTGATTTTTTACCCTGATTATTCTTTCTAAAACCTTTCCTACCGCTGCTGTTAATCTAACTAGCCTGTAGTTAGCCGGACTGTCCTTACACCCTTTCTTGAATAAGGGCGTCGTTTGCCACTGTTTAATCCTCTGGCACCTCCCCCGTATCCAGGGAAGATTGGAAGATTATGGCAAACTCTTCCATTATCTGCATCCGCATTTCCTTTCGCAACCTGGGATGCCAGCCATCCAGACCAGGTGATTTATCTACCCTAAGCACAGCCAGCCTTTTTAGTACCTCCCTCTCTCAATTTGTACCCTCTCCATTGACTCTACTCTCTTCACTTCGACTGATATTTTGTCAAATTCCACTTCCTTAGTGATCACTGATACAAAGTACTCATTAAGTAGATTAACATTGCCCTGCACCTCTAAGCTTATATTATCCTTTTTGTCCCTAATAGGCCCGACTCAACCTCTTACTACCCACTTATCATTTACATGCTGCTCGAAGATTTTTGGGTTTCCTTTCATGTTGACTGTCAGTCTATTCTCATAGAAATAGAGAATAAGCAAATATAGAAGATGTAAGTATTTCCCATCCTTGATGAGGTGGAATTTTTTATGTTGTGGGTGATAATGTCTTGGCCCACGAGTGTGGTGGAAGCAGAGACAATCAATGATTTGAAAAGGAAATTAGATGGATACTTGAAGGAAAGAAACTTGCAGGAGGAAAGGGATCGAGGTGGTGAGTGGAACTGACCAGATTGCTCCGGGGAGAGCCAGCATGTACGTGATAGGCCAAACGACAACCTTCTGTGCTGTAAATGACTCTGTGTTGTTTCTCAAATTCAATCCACTGGTGCTTGGTAAATAATCTCAAAGTAAATTGTGCAACCGGAAAATCAGAACCAAGGCAAGGGACGCATAAGGAAGCAAAATTGCTGAAACCCGGAATCTTTAAATTTTCAGTCTAACGCTCTCCCAACTGAGCTATTTCAGCCCGACATTAACAATGGCTTGGTGTCCTTGTTTTGGAAGAAAATACATACATTCAAGTTTTCCAAAAAATTAAAGAACACAACATGTGAGTAATATTCCCCATTGCTTTCTCAGTACTGATGGATTGTGAAGCGGGAGACAGCCAGAAGTGCCACTGAGCCGCACAGACTCCGAGCTAAGAATGAAATGAGATCAAATTCAATCTTTCATAGTGAGATGCTGCTGAGAGGTAAGAGTCCTGAATCAAAGCGAGACTTGCTCATTTCAAACACTCCCTGTACTCTCTGCTCATGAAGCCTTAAAAAAGGGAAAAACAGAATGGCACTCAAACTCACAACCCTGCCATTAAAAGTCTCATATTCGACTGACAGAACTGTCACTTCTACTCGGTCTCTTATTGGATGGATGCAACTCCAACACAGGGATGGCATTTAAATCCTCCCATGGGTCCACATGTCAGACTGAGTTCCATGTTGTAGACTCAAGCAAAGGAAACCTGCTCAGTTCCAGAACTATCAGCGAATTGAAGCTGATTACGATCAACATCATCAGAGGTCAGAACTACCTGGTGAAAGAAGACACTCTGAAGAAGGATCCACAATTATTCAAAGGCATCGACAAAGTGAAAAACAAGAAAATCGATGAGTCAATACAAGCCAAACAACAGAAACACTGAAGAATTCCATTCCATTCCAGTCCAGAACCCAGTCCTGTTGTTTTTGGAGTCAGGTCACAATTACAGCAACAACTTTATATTCCCACTTGGCTATCTGTCCATTTAGTTAATTGCAATTTTGTCGACAAGCTCTTTGAATCCAGTTGTCTGGTCCTCAAGCCAGCTCCGTGTGGAAGTCAATTCCACCTTCTGCAAGGCTGAAACCCATAGATAACCTTAATCTAAAAATGCCAGCAAACCAGAGCTCATCCGGGATTTGAACCTGGGATCTTTCGCATGTTAATGAACCATACTCCCTACGCAAGAATCATACCCCTATACCAACGAGCCACTGACAAGTCAGGCTTTATTAGCTGCTGTGGAATTTCACTGGAACCCCCCAGCCAATCATCCATTTTCCTTCAGATCAAAGCAACATCCTGCAAATGCTGAAATAAAAACAGAAAGTGCTGGAAATGTTCAGCAGCTCTGGCAGCATCTGTGCTGTGAGAAACACAGTTAACGTTTCACGGCACTCACCTTTTGTTTCAGCCATCCTTTCAGACTGCTTCTGTCCATCCAATCTCACTTTCTATTCTATCCACATTCTAACCATTCACAACGTTACTACATTTTTCATGAATTCCTCATTTCTTTTATTAATGACAATTTTGTATTTCTGGCCTTTGCTTCAGACACCACCACAAGTGGAATCATGTCTCCATCTACCCAATCAAACCACTTCGCTGTCTCCTCACATTGCAATGTTTCTTTAACCCTGACAGACTGTGGAGTGTCTGCTGCTTGATTGCAGTTCTTGCTTCCCGCCAGTAGATGTCAGCTCACTCCAATACAGTGAAGTTTACAAATCTGAGAGAGACACAACAGGAAATAATTGTTCACATTCTAGTGAATGTGTGGGATTTAGAAATACTAGGAGTGGAGACGAGTTATTATTGCACTCTGCTATTACATCTTTTATAATGGACTCCAGCATTTTCCCCACGACTGATGTCAGGCTTCTTTTGGGCCCCCTGATCTCGAGAGACAATGGATACGCGCCTGGAGGTGGTCAGTGGTTTGTGAAGCAGCGCCTGGAGTGGCTATAAAGGCCAATTCTGGGGTGGCAGGCTCTTCCACAGGTGCTGCAGAGAACTTTGTTTGTCGGGGCTGTTGCACAGTTGGCTCTCCCCTTGCGCCTCTGTCTTTTTTCCTGCCAACTACTAAGTCTCTTCGACTCGCCACAATTTAGCCCTGTCTTTATGGCTGCCCGCCAGCTCTGGCGAATGCTGGCAACTGACTCCCATGACTTGTGATCAATGTCACACGATTTCATGTCTCGTTTGCAGACGTATTTATAGCGGAGACATGGACGGCTGGTGGGTCTGATACCAGTGGCGCGCTCGCTGTACAATGTGTCTTTGGGGATCCTGCCATCTTCCATGCGGCTCACATGGCCAAGCCATCTCAAGCGCCGCTGACTCAGTAGTGTGTATAAGCTGGGGGTGTTGGCCGCTTCAAGGACTTCAGTGTTGGAGATATACTCCTGCCACCTGATGTCAAGTATTCTCCGAAGGCAGCGAAGATGGAATGAATTGAGACGTCGCTCTTGGCTGGCATACGTTGTCCAGGCCTCACTAACAGGTATATAAATCGCTGTTTTCTTTCTGCCTCTTTTTTTAAATAGTGGAGTTACATTAACTACCGTCCAATCCATTGGAACTGTTCCAGAGTCGATAGATTTTTGAAAAAAGACCAGAAATGCATCTGCTATTTCAAGGGCCACTTCCTTAAGTACTCTGGGATGTAGATTATCAGGCCCTGGGGATTTATCGGCCTTCAATCCCATCAATTTCCCAAACATTCCCGACTAATACTGATTTCATACAGTTCCTCCTTCTCACTAGACCCTATGTTCCCCAACATTTCTGGGAGATAATTTGTATCCTCCTTTGTGAAGACAGATCCAAAGTATGTATTTAATTGGTCTGCCATTTCTTTGTTCCCCATTATAAATTCCCCCGTTTCTGACTGTAAGGGGCCCACATTTGTCTTCACTAATCTTTTTCTCTACACATATCTATAGAAGCTTTTACAGTCAGTTTTTATGTTCTCTGCTGGCTTACTCTCATACTCTATTTCCCCCTTCTTAATCAATCCTTTTGTCCTCCTCTGCTAAATTCCAAACTGCTCACAATCTTCAGGTTTGCTGCTTGTTCTGGCCATTTTATATTTCTCCTCCTTGGATCTAATACTTTCCTTAATTTCTTTTGTGAGCCACAGTTGAGCCACCCTTCCTGTTTTACTTTTGCACAGACAGGAATGAACAATTGTTGTAATTCATCCATGCGCTCTTTAAATGCTAGCCATTGCCTATCCACTGTCAACCCTTTAAGTAACGTTCCCCAATCTATCACAGCCAACTCCCGCCTCATACCTTCATAGTTTTCTTTGTTTAGACTCAGAACCCGAGTCTCGGAATCAACTCTCTCACTCTCCATCTTAATGAAGAATTTTATCATATTATGGGCGCACTTCCCCAAGGGACCCCACACAACAAGATTGTTAACTAATCCTTTCTCATTACACAATACCCAGTCCAGGATGGCCTGTTCTCTAGAGGTGTTATACACCTCTATCAATTCTCCACTCAATCTCCTTTGAGAAAGGCAGAATAATTCTAGCTTTTCCAACCTAACCTTGTAACTAAAATCCCCCATCCCTGGATCCATTCTGGTAAATCGCCTCTGCGTCCTCTCAAGGACCCTCACATTCTTTCTAAAGTCTGCTGAGCAGAACTGGAAGCAACACTCCAATTGGGGCCCAACCAGAGTTTTATAATGGTTCAGCATAACTTCCCTGCTTTTGTTCTCAATGCCTCTATTTATAAAGCCCAAGATCCCATATGCTTTGCGAACCACTCTCGCAATATGACTTGCCTCCTTCAAAGATTGATGCACATGAACCCCAAGTCCCTCTATTCCAGAACACTCTTCAGAACTGTGCCATTAAGTAAATATTGCCTCTCCCTATTCCTTATGCCAAAATACATCACCTCACACTTGTCACTATTAAATTCCATCTGCCACCTGTCTGCCCATTCTGCTAGCCTATCACTGTCCTGTTGCAGGCAGTTCATATCATCTTCACTGTTTGCCGCTCCTCCAGGTTTGGTGTCATCGGCATATTTTGAGATTCTACTCTGTATTCCAAGATCCAAGTCACTTACCTTGAGCAAAAAAAGCAGTGGTTCTAGCACTGACCCTTGGGGAACACCACTGTCGACTATCCTCCAGTCCGAAAAAGAACCATTTAATAAGACTCGCTGTTTTCTGTCCTTAAACCAATTTTCTATCCAATTGGACACTGACCCTCCTATGCCACGAACCTCAATTTTGTTAACCGCCCTTTTATGTGGTACCTTGTCAAACGCTTCCTTAAAATCCATATAAACAACATCCACTGCATTCCCTTCATCAACCTGCTCTGTTAGTTCATCAAAAAATGCAGTCAGATTAGTCAAGCATGAACTCCCATTTATAAATCCATGCTCACTCTACTTAATTAACTCGAACCTCTCCAAGTGACTCTTGATTTTTTACCCTGATTATTCTTTCTAAAACCTTACCCACCGCTGCTGTTAATCTAACTAGCCTGTAGTTACCCGGACTGTCCTTACACCCTTTCTTGAATAAGGGTGCCGCATTTGCCACTGTTTAATCCTCTGGCACCTCCCCCGTATCCAGGGAAGATTGGAAGATTATAGCAAGCCCTTCCGTTATCTGCATCCGCATTTCCTTTCGCAACCTGGGATGTGAGCCATCCGGACCAGGTGATTTATCTTCCCTAAGCACAGCCAGCCTTTTTAGTACCTCCCTCTCTCAATTTGTACCCTCTCCATTGACTCTACTCTCTTCACTTCGACTGATATATTTTCAAATTCCACTACCTTAGTGATCACTGATACAAAGTACTCATTAAGTAGATTAACATTGCCCTGCACCTCTAAGCTTATATTATCCTTTTTGTCCCTCATAGGCCCGACTCAACCTCTTACTACCCACTTATCATTTACATGCTGCACGAAGATTTTTGGGTTTCCTTTCATATTGACTGTCAGTCTATTCTCATCGAAATAGAGAATAAGCAAATATAGAAGATATAAGTATTTCCCATCCTTGATGAGGTGGAATTTTTTATGCTGTGGGTAGTAATGTCTTGGCCCACGAGTGTGGTGGAAGCAGAGACAATCAATGATTTGAAAAGGAAATTAGATGGATACTTGAAGGAAAGAAACTTGCAGGAGGAAAGGGATCGAGCTGGTGAGTGGAACTGACTAGATTGCTCCGGGGAGAGCCAGCATGGACGTGATAGGCCAAATGACCACCTTCTGTGCTGTAAATGACTCTGTGTTGTTTCTCAAATTCAATCCACTGGTGCTTGGTAAATAATTTCAAAGTAAATTGTGCAACTGGAAAATCAGAACCAAGGCAAGGGACGCATCAGGAAGCAAAATAGCTGAAACCCGGGATTGAACCAGGGACCTTTAAATCTTCAGTCTAACGCTCTCCCAACTGAGCTATTTCAGCCTACATTAGCAGTAGCTTGGTGTCTTTGTTTTGGAAGAAAATACATACATTCAAGTTTTCCAAAAAATTAAAGAACACAACATGTGAGTAATATTCCCCATTGCTTTCTCAGTACTGATGGATTGTGAAGCGGGAGACAGCCAGAAGTGCCACTGAGCCGCACAGACTCCGAGCTAAGAATGAAATGAGATCAAATTCAATCTTTCATAGTGAGATGCTGCTGAGAGGTAAGAGTCCTGAATCAAAGCGAGACTTGCTCATTTCAAACACTCCCTGTACTCTCTGCTCATGAAGCCTTAAAAAAGGGAAAAACAGAATGGCACTCAAACTCACAACCCTGCCATTAAAAGTCTCATATTCGACTGACAGAACTGTCACTTCTACTCGGTCTCTTATTGGATGGATGCAACTCCAACACAGGGATGGCATTTAAATCCTCCCATGGGTCCACATGTCAGACTGAGTTCCATGTTGTAGACTCAAGCAAAGGAAACCTGCTCAGTTCCAGAACTATCAGCGAATTGAAGCTGATTACGATCAACATCATCAGAGGTCAGAACTACCTGGTGAAAGAAGACACTCTGAAGAAGGATCCACAATTATTCAAAGGCATCGACAAAGTGAAAAACAAGAAAATCGATGAGTCAATACAAGCCAAACAACAGAAACACTGAAGAATTCCATTCCATTCCAGTCCAGAACCCAGTCCTGTTGTTTTTGGAGTCAGGTCACAATTACAGCAACAACTTTATATTCCCACTTGGCTATCTGTCCATTTAGTTAATTGCAATTTTGTCGACAAGCTCTTTGAATCCAGTTGTCTGGTCCTCAAGCCAGCTCCGTGTGGAAGTCAATTCCACCTTCTGCAAGGCTGAAACCCATAGATAACCTTAATCTAAAAATGCCAGCAAACCAGAGCTCATCCGGGATTTGAACCTGGGATCTTTCGCATGTTAATGAACCATACTCCCTACGCAAGAATCATACCCCTATACCAACGAGCCACTGACAAGTCAGGCTTTATTAGCTGCTGTGGAATTTCACTGGAACCCCCCAGCCAATCATCCATTTTCCTTCAGATCAAAGCAACATCCTGCAAATGCTGAAATAAAAACAGAAAGTGCTGGAAATGTTCAGCAGCTCTGGCAGCATCTGTGCTGTGAGAAACACAGTTAACGTTTCACGGCACTCACCTTTTGTTTCAGCCATCCTTTCAGACTGCTTCTGTCCATCCAATCTCACTTTCTATTCTATCCACATTCTAACCATTCACAACGTTACTACATTTTTCATGAATTCCTCATTTCTTTTATTAATGACAATTTTGTATTTCTGGCCTTTGCTTCAGACACCACCACAAGTGGAATCATGTCTCCATCTACCCAATCAAACCACTTCGCTGTCTCCTCACATTGCAATGTTTCTTTAACCCTGACAGACTGTGGAGTGTCTGCTGCTTGATTGCAGTTCTTGCTTCCCGCCAGTAGATGTCAGCTCACTCCAATACAGTGAAGTTTACAAATCTGAGAGAGACACAACAGGAAATAATTGTTCACATTCTAGTGAATGTGTGGGATTTAGAAATACTAGGAGTGGAGACGAGTTATTATTGCACTCTGCTATTACATCTTTTATAATGGACTCCAGCATTTTCCCCACGACTGATGTCAGGCTTCTTTTGGGCCCCCTGATCTCGAGAGACAATGGATACGCGCCTGGAGGTGGTCAGTGGTTTGTGAAGCAGCGCCTGGAGTGGCTATAAAGGCCAATTCTGGGGTGGCAGGCTCTTCCACAGGTGCTGCAGAGAACTTTGTTTGTCGGGGCTGTTGCACAGTTGGCTCTCCCCTTGCGCCTCTGTCTTTTTTCCTGCCAACTACTAAGTCTCTTCGACTCGCCACAATTTAGCCCTGTCTTTATGGCTGCCCGCCAGCTCTGGCGAATGCTGGCAACTGACTCCCATGACTTGTGATCAATGTCACACGATTTCATGTCTCGTTTGCAGACGTATTTATAGCGGAGACATGGACGGCTGGTGGGTCTGATACCAGTGGCGCGCTCGCTGTACAATGTGTCTTTGGGGATCCTGCCATCTTCCATGCGGCTCACATGGCCAAGCCATCTCAAGCGCCGCTGACTCAGTAGTGTGTATAAGCTGGGGGTGTTGGCCGCTTCAAGGACTTCAGTGTTGGAGATATACTCCTGCCACCTGATGTCAAGTATTCTCCGAAGGCAGCGAAGATGGAATGAATTGAGACGTCGCTCTTGGCTGGCATACGTTGTCCAGGCCTCACTAACAGGTATATAAATCGCTGTTTTCTTTCTGCCTCTTTTTTTAAATAGTGGAGTTACATTAACTACCGTCCAATCCATTGGAACTGTTCCAGAGTCGATAGATTTTTGAAAAAAGACCAGAAATGCATCTGCTATTTCAAGGGCCACTTCCTTAAGTACTCTGGGATGTAGATTATCAGGCCCTGGGGATTTATCGGCCTTCAATCCCATCAATTTCCCAAACATTCCCGACTAATACTGATTTCATACAGTTCCTCCTTCTCACTAGACCCTATGTTCCCCAACATTTCTGGGAGATAATTTGTATCCTCCTTTGTGAAGACAGATCCAAAGTATGTATTTAATTGGTCTGCCATTTCTTTGTTCCCCATTATAAATTCCCCCGTTTCTGACTGTAAGGGGCCCACATTTGTCTTCACTAATCTTTTTCTCTACACATATCTATAGAAGCTTTTACAGTCAGTTTTTATGTTCTCTGCTGGCTTACTCTCATACTCTATTTCCCCCTTCTTAATCAATCCTTTTGTCCTCCTCTGCTAAATTCCAAACTGCTCACAATCTTCAGGTTTGCTGCTTGTTCTGGCCATTTTATATTTCTCCTCCTTGGATCTAATACTTTCCTTAATTTCTTTTGTGAGCCACAGTTGAGCCACCCTTCCTGTTTTACTTTTGCACAGACAGGAATGAACAATTGTTGTAATTCATCCATGCGCTCTTTAAATGCTAGCCATTGCCTATCCACTGTCAACCCTTTAAGTAACGTTCCCCAATCTATCACAGCCAACTCCCGCCTCATACCTTCATAGTTTTCTTTGTTTAGACTCAGAACCCGAGTCTCGGAATCAACTCTCTCACTCTCCATCTTAATGAAGAATTTTATCATATTATGGGCGCACTTCCCCAAGGGACCCCACACAACAAGATTGTTAACTAATCCTTTCTCATTACACAATACCCAGTCCAGGATGGCCTGTTCTCTAGAGGTGTTATACACCTCTATCAATTCTCCACTCAATCTCCTTTGAGAAAGGCAGAATAATTCTAGCTTTTCCAACCTAACCTTGTAACTAAAATCCCCCATCCCTGGATCCATTCTGGTAAATCGCCTCTGCGTCCTCTCAAGGACCCTCACATTCTTTCTAAAGTCTGCTGAGCAGAACTGGAAGCAACACTCCAATTGGGGCCCAACCAGAGTTTTATAATGGTTCAGCATAACTTCCCTGCTTTTGTTCTCAATGCCTCTATTTATAAAGCCCAAGATCCCATATGCTTTGCGAACCACTCTCGCAATATGACTTGCCTCCTTCAAAGATTGATGCACATGAACCCCAAGTCCCTCTATTCCAGAACACTCTTCAGAACTGTGCCATTAAGTAAATATTGCCTCTCCCTATTCCTTATGCCAAAATACATCACCTCACACTTGTCACTATTAAATTCCATCTGCCACCTGTCTGCCCATTCTGCTAGCCTATCACTGTCCTGTTGCAGGCAGTTCATATCATCTTCACTGTTTGCCGCTCCTCCAGGTTTGGTGTCATCGGCATATTTTGAGATTCTACTCTGTATTCCAAGATCCAAGTCACTTACCTTGAGCAAAAAAAGCAGTGGTTCTAGCACTGACCCTTGGGGAACACCACTGTCGACTATCCTCCAGTCCGAAAAAGAACCATTTAATAAGACTCGCTGTTTTCTGTCCTTAAACCAATTTTCTATCCAATTGGACACTGACCCTCCTATGCCACGAACCTCAATTTTGTTAACCGCCCTTTTATGTGGTACCTTGTCAAACGCTTCCTTAAAATCCATATAAACAACATCCACTGCATTCCCTTCATCAACCTGCTCTGTTAGTTCATCAAAAAATGCAGTCAGATTAGTCAAGCATGAACTCCCATTTATAAATCCATGCTCACTCTACTTAATTAACTCGAACCTCTCCAAGTGACTCTTGATTTTTTACCCTGATTATTCTTTCTAAAACCTTACCCACCGCTGCTGTTAATCTAACTAGCCTGTAGTTACCCGGACTGTCCTTACACCCTTTCTTGAATAAGGGTGCCGCATTTGCCACTGTTTAATCCTCTGGCACCTCCCCCGTATCCAGGGAAGATTGGAAGATTATAGCAAGCCCTTCCGTTATCTGCATCCGCATTTCCTTTCGCAACCTGGGATGTGAGCCATCCGGACCAGGTGATTTATCTTCCCTAAGCACAGCCAGCCTTTTTAGTACCTCCCTCTCTCAATTTGTACCCTCTCCATTGACTCTACTCTCTTCACTTCGACTGATATATTTTCAAATTCCACTACCTTAGTGATCACTGATACAAAGTACTCATTAAGTAGATTAACATTGCCCTGCACCTCTAAGCTTATATTATCCTTTTTGTCCCTCATAGGCCCGACTCAACCTCTTACTACCCACTTATCATTTACATGCTGCACGAAGATTTTTGGGTTTCCTTTCATATTGACTGTCAGTCTATTCTCATCGAAATAGAGAATAAGCAAATATAGAAGATATAAGTATTTCCCATCCTTGATGAGGTGGAATTTTTTATGCTGTGGGTAGTAATGTCTTGGCCCACGAGTGTGGTGGAAGCAGAGACAATCAATGATTTGAAAAGGAAATTAGATGGATACTTGAAGGAAAGAAACTTGCAGGAGGAAAGGGATCGAGCTGGTGAGTGGAACTGACTAGATTGCTCCGGGGAGAGCCAGCATGGACGTGATAGGCCAAATGACCACCTTCTGTGCTGTAAATGACTCTGTGTTGTTTCTCAAATTCAATCCACTGGTGCTTGGTAAATAATTTCAAAGTAAATTGTGCAACTGGAAAATCAGAACCAAGGCAAGGGACGCATCAGGAAGCAAAATAGCTGAAACCCGGGATTGAACCAGGGACCTTTAAATCTTCAGTCTAACGCTCTCCCAACTGAGCTATTTCAGCCTACATTAGCAGTAGCTTGGTGTCTTTGTTTTGGAAGAAAATACATACATTCAAGTTTTCCAAAAAATTAAAGAACACAACATGTGAGTAATATTCCCCATTGCTTTCTCAGTACTGATGGATTGTGAAGCGGGAGACAGCCAGAAGTGCCACTGAGCCGCACAGACCCCGAGCTGAGAATGAAATAAGATCAAATACAATCTTTCATAGTGAGATGCTGCTGAGAGGTAAGAGTCCTGAATCAAAGCGAGACTTGCTCATTTCAAACACTCCCTGTACTCTCTGCTCATGAAGCCTTACAAAAGGGAAAAACAGAATGGCACTCAAACTCACAACCCTGCCATTAAAAGTCTCATAATCGACTGACAGAACTGTCACTTCTACTCAGTCTCTTATTGGATGGATGCAACTCCAACGCAGGGGTGGCATTCAAATCCTCCCATGGGTCCACATGTCAGACTGAGTTCCATGTTGTCGACTCAAGCAAAGGAAATCTGCTCACTTCCAAAACTATCAGCGAATTGAAGCTGATTACAATCAACATCATCAGAGGTCAGAACTACCCGGTGAAAGAAGACACCCTGAAGAAGGATCCACAATTATTCAAAGGCATCGACAAAGTGAAAAACAAGAAAATCGATGAGTCAATGCAAGCCAAACAACAGATGCACTGAAGAATTCCATTCCATTCCAGTCCAGAACCCAGTCCTGTTGTTTTTGGAGACAGGTCACAATTGCAGCAACAACTTTATGTTCCCACTTGGCTATCTGTCCATTTAGTTAATTACAATTTTGTCGACAACCTCTTTGAATCCAGTTGTCTGGTCCTCAAGCCAGCTCCGTATGGAAGTCAATTCCACCTTCTGCAAGGCTGAAACCAATAGATGACCTGATTCCAAAAATGCCAGCAGACCAGGGCTCGTCCGGGACTTGAACCCGGGATCTCACGCATGTTAATTAAACATACTTCCAAAGCGAGAATCATACCCCTAGACCAACGAGCCACTGACAGGTAGGGTTTTATTAGCTGCTGTGGAATTTCACTGGAACCCCCCAGCCAATCATCCATTTTGTTTCAGATCAAAGCAACATCCTGCAAATGCTGAAATAAAAACAGAAAGTGCTGGAAATGTTCAGCAGCTCTGGCAGCATCTGTGCTGTGAGAAACACAGTTAACGTTTCAGGGCACTCACCTTTTGTTTCAGCCATCCTTTCAGACTGCTTCTGTCCATCCAATCTCACTTTCTATTCTATCCACATTCTAACCATTCACTACGTTGCTACATTTTTCATGAATTCCTCATTTCTTTTATTAATGACAATTTTGTATTTCTGGCCTTTGCTTCAGACACCACCACAAGTGGAATCATGTCTCCATCTACCCAATCAAACCACTTCGCTGTTTCCTCACATTGCAATGTTTCTTTAACCCTGACAGACTGTGGAGTTTCTGCTGCTTGATTGCAGTTCTTGCTTCCCGCCAGTAGATGTCACCTCACTCCAATACAGTGAAGTTTCCAAATCTGAGAGGGACACAACAGGAAATAATTGTTCACATTATAGTGAATGTGTGGGATTTAGAAATACTAGGAGTGGAGACGAGTTATTATTGCACTCTGCTATTACATCTTTTATAATGGACTCCAGCATTTTCCCCACGACGGATGTCAGGGTAACCGGTATATAATTCGCTGTTTTCTTTCTGCCTCTTTTTTTAAATAGTGGAGTTACATTAACTCCCGTCCAATCCATTGGAACTGTTCCAGAGTCGATAGAATTTTGAAAAAAGACCAGAAATGCATCTGCTATTTAAGTACTCTGGGATGTAGATTATCAGGCCCTGGAGATTTATCGGCCTTCAATCCCATCAATTTCCCAAACATTCCCTACTAATACTGATTTCACACAGTTCCTCCTTCTCACTAGGCCCTATGTTCCCCAACATTTCTGGGAGATAATTTGTATCCTCCTTTGTGAAGACAGATCCAAAGTATGTATTTAATTGGTCTGCCATTTCTTTGTTCCCCATTATAAATTCCCCCGTTTCTGACTGTAAGGGGCCCACATTTGTCTTCAGTAATCTTTTTCTCTACACATATCTATAGAAGCTTTTACAGTCAGTTTTTATGTTCTCTGCTAACTTACTCTCATACTCTATTTCCCCCTTCTTAATCAATCCTTTTGTCCTCCTCTGCTAAATTCCAAACTGCTCACAATCTTCAGGTTTGCTGCTTGTTCTGGCCATTTTATATTTCTCCTCCTTGGATCTAATACTTTCCTTAATTTCTTTTGTAAGCCACAGTTGAGCCACCCTTCCTGTTTTACTTTTGCACAGACAGGAATGAACAATTGTTGTAATTCATCCATGCGCTCTTTAAATGCTAGCCATTGCCTGTCCACTGTCAACCCGATAAGTAACGTTCCCCAATCTATCATAGCCAATTCCCGCCTCATGCCTTCATCGTTTTCTTTGTTTAGATTCAGGACCCGAGTCTCGGAATCAACTCTCTCACTCTCCATCTTAATGAAGAATTTTATCATATTATGAGCGCACTTCCCCAAGGGCCCCCACACAACAAGAATGTTAACTAATCCTTTCTCATTGCACAATACCCAGTCCAGGATGGCCTGTTCTCTAGAGGTGTTATGCACCTCTATCAATTCTCCACTCAATCTCCTTTGAGAAAGGCAGAATAATCCTAGCTTTTCCAACCTAACCTTGTAACTAAAATCCCCCATCCCTGGATCCATTCTGGTAAATCGCCTCTGCGTCCTCTCAAGGACCCTCACATTCTTTCTAAAGTCTGCTGAGCAGAACTGGAAGCCACACTCCAATTGGGGCCTAACCAGAGTTTTATAATGGTTCAGCATAACTTCCCTGCTTTTGTACTCAATGCCTCTATTTATAAAGCCCAAGATCCCATATGCTTTGCGAACCACTCTCGTAATATGACTTGCCTCCTTCAAAGATTTATGCACATGAACCCCAAGTCCCTCTATTCCAGAACAATCTTCAGAACTGTGCCATTAAGTATATATTGCCTCTCCCTATTCCTTATGCCAAAATACATCACCTCACACTTGTCACTATTAAATTCTATCTGCCACCTGTCTGCCCATTCTGCTAGCCTATCACTGTCCTGTTGCAGGCAGTTCATATCATCTTCACTGTTTGCCGCTCCTCCAGGTTTGGTGTCATCGGCATATTTTGAGATTCTACTCTGTATTCCAAGATCCAAGTAACTTACCTTGAGCAAAAAAAGCAGTGGTTCTAGCACTGACCCTTGGGGAACACCACTGTCAACTATCCTCCAGTCTGACAAAGAACCATTTAATAAGACTCGCTGTTTTCTGTCCTTAAACCAATTTTCTATCCAATTGGACACTGACCCTCCTATACCACGAACCTCAATTTTGTTAACCGCCCTTTTATGTGGTACCTTGTCAAACGCTTCCTTAAAATCCATACAAACAACATCCACTGCATTCCCTTCATCAAGCTGCTCTGTTAGTTCATCAAAAAATGCAGTTAGATTAGTCAAGCATGAACTCCCATTTATAAATCCATGCTCACTCTCCTTAATTAACTCGAACCTCTCCAAGTGACTGTTGATTTTTTACCCTGATTATTCTTTCTAAAACCTTACCCACCGCTGCTGTTAATCTAACTAGCCTGTAGTTACCCGGACTGTCCTTACACCCTTTCTTGAATAAGGGTGCCGCATTTGCCACTGTTTAATCCTCTGGCACCTCCCCCGTATCCAGGGAAGATTGGAAGATTATAGCAAGCCCTTCCGTTATCTGCATCCGCATTTCCTTTCGCAACCTGGGATGTGAGCCATCCGGACCAGGTGATTTATCTTCCCTAAGCACAGCCAGCCTTTTTAGTACCTCCCTCTCCTAATTTGTACTCTCTCCATTGCCTCTACTTTCTTCACTTCAACTGATATTTTGTCAAATTCCACTTCCTTAGTGATCACTGATGCAAAGTACTCATTAAGTAGATTAACATTGCCCTGCACCTCTAAGCTTATATTATCCTTTTTGTCCCTAATAGGCCCGACTCAACCTCTTACTACCCACTTATCATTTACATGCTGCACGAAGATTTTTGGGTTTCCTTTCATGTTGACTGCCAGTCTATTCTCATAGAAATAGAGAATAAGCAAATATAGAACATGTAAGTATTTCCCATCCTTGATGAGGTGGAACTTTCTTTTGTTGTGGGTGGTAATGTCTTGGCCCACGAGTGTGGTGGAAGCAGAGACAATCAATGATTTGAAAAGGAAATTGGATGGATACTTGAAGGAAAGAAACTTGCAGGAGGAAAGGGATCGAGCTGGTGAGTGGAACTGACTAGATTGCTCCGGGGAGAGCCAGCATGGACGTGATAGGCCAAATGACCACCTTCTGTGTTGTAAATGACTCTGTGTTGTTTCTCAAATTCAATCCAATGGTGCTTGGGAAATAATCTCAAAGTAAATTGTGCAACTGGAAAATCAGAACCAAGGCAAGGGACGCACAAGGAAGCAAAATTGCTGAAACCCGGGATTGAACCAGAGACCTTTAGATCTCCGATCTAACACTCTCCCAACTGAGCTATTTCAGCCCTACGTTAACAGCGGCTTGGTGTCCTTGTTTTGGAAGAAAATACATACATTCAAGTTTTCCAAAAAATTAAAGAACACAACATGTGAGTAATATTCCCCATTGCTTTCTCAGTAGTGATGGATTGTGAAGCGGGAGACAGCCAGAAGTGCCACTGAGCCGCACAGACCCCGAGCTGAGAAAGAAATGAGATCAAATTCAATCTTTCATAGTGAGATGCTGCTGAGAGGTAAGAGTCCTGAATCAAAGCGAGACTTGCTCATTTCAAACACTCCCTGTACTCTCTGCTCATGAAGCCTTACAAAAGGGAAAAACAGAATGGCACTCAAACTCACAACCCTGCCATTAAAAGTCTCATATTCGACTGACAGAACTGTCACTTCTACTCGGTCTCTTACTGGATGGATGCAACTCCAACGCAGGGGTGGCATTCAAATCCTCCCATGGGTCCACATGTCAGACTGAGTTCCATGTTGTCGACTCAAGCAAAGGAAATCTGCTCACTTCCAAAACTATCAGCGAATTGAAGCTGATTACAATCAACATCATCAGAGGTCAGAACTACCTGGTGAAAGAAGACACCCTGAAGAAGGATCCACAATTATTCAAAGGCATCGACAAAGTGAAAAACAAGAAAATCGATGAGTCAATGCAACCCAAACAACAGAAACACTGAAGAATTCCATTCCATTCCAGTCCAGAACCCAGTCCTGTTGTTTTTGGAGTCAGGTCACAATTACAGCAACAACTTTATATTCCCACTTGGCTATCTGGACATTTAGTTAATTACAATTTTGTCGACAAGCTCTTTGAATCCAGTTGTCTGGTCCTCAAGCCAGCTCCGCATGGAAGTCAATTCCACCTTCTGCAAGGCTGAAACCAATAGATAACCTGAATCTAAGAATGCCAACAGACCAGGGATCGTCCGGGACTTGAACCCGGGATCTCACGCATGTTAATTAACCATACTCCCAAAGCGAGAATCATACCCCTAGACCAACGAGCCACTGACAGTTCCGGTTTTATTAGCTGCTGTGGAATTTCACTGGAACCCCCCAGCCAATCATCCATTTTTTTCAGATCAAAGCAACATCCTGCAAATGCTGAAATAAAAACAGAAAGTGCTGGAAATGTTCAGCAGCTCTGGCAGCATCTGTGCTGTGAGAAACACAGTTAACGTTTCAGGGCACTCACCTTTTGTTTCAGCCATCCTTTCAGACAGCTTCTGTCCATCCAATCTCACTTTCTATTCTATCCACATTCTAACCATTCACTACGTTGCTACATTTTTCATGAATTCCTCATTTCTTTTATTAATGACAATTTTGTATTTCTGGCCTTTGCTTCAGACACCACCACAAGTGGAATCATGTCTCCATCTACCCAATCAAACCACTTCGCTGTTTCCTCACATTGCAATGTTTCTTTAACCCTGACAGACTGTGGAGTTTCTGCTGCTTGATTGCAGTTCTTGCTTCCTGCCAGTAGATGTCACCTCACTCCAATACAGTGAAGTTTCCAAATCTGAGAGAGACACAACAGGAAATAATTGTTCACATTATAGTGAATGTGTGGGATTTAGAAATACTAGGAGTGGAGACGAGTTATTATTGCACTCTGCTATTACATCTTTTATAATGGACTCCAGCATTTTCCCCACGACTGATGTCAGGCTAACCGGTATATAAATCGCTGTTTTCTTTCTGCCTCTTTTTTTAAATAGTGGAGTTACATTAACTACCGTCCAATCCATTGGAACTGTTCCAGATTCGAGAGAATTTTGAAAAAAGACCAGAAATGCATCTGCTATTTCAAGGGCCACTTCCTTCAGTACTCTGGGATGCAGATTATCAGGCCCTGGGGATTTATCGGCCTTCAATCCCATCAATTTCCCAAACATTCCCTACTAATACTGATTTCATACAGTTCCTCCTTCTCACTAGACCCTATGTTCCCCAACATTTCTGGGAGATAATTTGTATCCTCCTTTGTGAAGACAGATCCAAAGTATGTATTTAATTGGTCTGCCATTTCTTTGTTCCCCATTATAAATTCCCCCGTTTCTGACTGTAAGGGGCCCACATTTGTCTTCACTAATCTTTTTCTCTACACATATCTATAGAAGCTTTTTCAGTCAGTTTTTATGTTCTCTGCTAGCTTACTCTCATACTCTATTTCCCCCTTCTTAATCAATCCTTTTGTCCTCCTCTGCTAAATTCCAAACTGCTCACAATCTTCAGGTTTGCTGCTTGTTCTGGCCATTTTCTATTTCTCCTCCTTGGATCTAATACTTTCCTTAATTTCTTTTGTAAGCCACAGTTGAGCCACCCTTCCTGTTTTACTTTTGCACAGACAGGAATGAACAATTGTTGTAATTCATCCATGCACTCTTTAAATGCTAGCCATTGCCTATCCACTGTCAACCCTTTAAGTAACGTTCCCCAATCTATCATAGCCAACTCCCGCCTCATACCTTCATAGTTTTCTTTGTTTAGATTCAGGACCCGAGTCTCGGAATCAACTCTCTCACTCTCCATCTTAATGAAGAATTTTATCATATTATGGGCGCACTTCCCCAAGGGACCCCACACAACAAGATTGTTAACTAATCCTTTCTCATTACACAATACCCAGTCTCGGATGGCCTGTTCTCTAGAGGTGTTATACAGCTCTATCAATTCTCCACTCAATCTCCTTTGAGAAAGGCAGAATAATCCTAGCTTTTCCAACCTAACCTTGTAACTAAAATCTCCCATCCCTGGATCCATTCTGGTAAATCGCCTCTGCATCCTCTCAAGGACCCTCACATTCTTTCTAATGTCTGCTGAGCAGAACTAGAAGCAACACTCCAATTGGAGCCTAACCAGAGTTTTATAATGATTCAGCATTACAACCCTGCTTTTGTACTCAATGCCTCTATTTATAAAGCCCAAGATCCCATATGCCTTGCGAACCACTCTCGCAATATGTCTTGTTACCTTCAAAGATCGGTGCACATGAACCCCAAGTCCCTCTATTCCAGCACACTCTTTATAACTGTGCCATTAAGTATATATTGCCTCTCCCTATTCCTTATGCCAAAATACATCACCTCACACTTGTCACTATTAAATTCCATCTGCCACCTGTCTGCCCATTCTGCTAGCCTATCACTGTCCTGTTGCAGGCAGTTCATATCATCCTCACTGTTTGCCACTCCTCCAAGTTTGGTGTCATCGGCATATTTTGAGATTCTACTCTGTATTCCAATATCCAAGTCACTTACCTTCAGCAAAAAAGCAGTGGTTCTGGCACTGACCCTTGGGGAACACCACTGTCGACTATCCTCCGGTCTGACCAAGAACCATTTAATATGACTCGCTGTTTTCAGTCTTTAAAACAATTTACTATCCAAATGGACACTGACCCTCCTATTCCATGAACCCCAATTTTGTTAACCACCCTTTTATGTGGTACTTTATAAAATGCTTTCGTAATATCCATATAAACAACATCCACTGCATTCCCTTCATCAGTATTCTCAGATAGTTTATCAACAAATGCAGTTAGATTCGTCAACCATGAACTCCCATTGATAAATCCATGCCCACTCTCCTGAATTAACTCAAACCTCTCCAAAGGACTTGATTTTTTTCCCTGACCTGTTGATCTCATGCTGACAGCAAGCTCACCATAGAGCATGTTTTTGGCAATGTGACCGTCATCCATTTGGCCCAGTCAACAGAGTCACCGCTGACTCAAGAGGGCAAACATGCTGCGGATCCCTGCACGCTGGTGTACTTCCGCATTCGGCACTCTGTCCTGCCAGGAGATGCCCAGTATCCATCTGAGGCAGTGGAGGTGGAAGCTGTTCAGCCGCTTTTTTTGGCTTGTATAAGTTGTTGATGCTTCTCTACTATAAAGGCGGGTGCTGAGAACACAAGCCTGGTACACGTGGAGCTTTGTATTTACGGTCAGTTTGCTGTCGGTTCACACTTGTCTTCTCAACTTTGACATGACAGCTGCAGCATTGGCAATCCTGGTGCTGATTTCAGCATCAAGGGCCAGATTGCTGGTGATTGTTGATTGAAGGTATGTGAAGCTGTTGACAACCTCCAAAGTGAGGTTGTCGATGTTGATGGAAAGTGGAGTCTCTACGTCCTGGCCCGTAACTTTCATCTTCCTGATGCTGATTGTCAGTCCAAACTCTTTGCAGGCCAGGGAGAACCGATCTACAAGCTGCTGTGACTGAACTTCATTATGGGATGTCAGCACAGCATCATCAGCAAATAGCAACTCACAGACTAGGAATTTACCCACTTTGGTCTTGGCGCACAGTCTTGCCAAGTTGAACAGCTTGTCGTCAGCTCTGATGTGCAGGTGAACACCTATATCTGAGTAATTGAAAGTGTACAATAGCAGCATGGAGAAGAATATGCCAATTATAAAGGATGTGATAACTAGACAGTTCGAAAATGATGACATGATTGGGCAGAGTCAACATAGATTTATGAAAAGGAAAACAGGTTTGAAAAACCTGTTGAGATTTTTGAGGATGTTACCTATAGAACAGATAAAGGAGAACCAGTGGATGTGTGGTATTTGTATGTTCCTTTGGTAAGGTCCCACACAGGAGGTGAGTAAACAAAATTAGAGCACATAGGCTTGGGGATAATATACTGATATGGATTGAGAATTGGTTAACAGACCGAAAACAGAGAGCAGGAATAACGGGTCCTTCTCAGGATGGCAGGCTGTTACTATTGGGGTACTGCAAGGATCAGTGTTGGAGCCACAGCTGTTAACAACCTATATAAATGATTTGGATGTGGGGATTAAATGTAATATTTCCAAGTTTGCAGATGACACAAAGCTCGGTGAAGTGTGAGTTGTGAGGAGGATGCAGAGAGGCTTCCAGGGGACCTGGAGAGGCTAAGTGAATGGACAAGAACATGGAATATAATGTGAATATGTGTGAAGTTATTCACTTTGGTAGAATAAACAGAAAGACAGAGTATTTCTTAAATGGTGAGAGGTTGGGAAGTGTCGATGTCCAAAGGGACCTGGGTGTCCTTGTTCCTGAGACACTAAAAGCTCTTGTGCAGGTGCAGCAATCAATTAGGAAGGCAAATGGTATGTTGTACCCACACGAGGGGTCATGAGTACAGGAGTAAAGATGTCTTGCTGCAATTGTCTCGAGCCTTGGTGAATCCGCACTGGAATATTGTGTACAGTTTAGCCTCCTCATCTTATGAAGGATACACTTGCCATAGGGGGGGGTGAAACAGAGGGTCAACAGACTAATCTTTTTTTTGCATTTATTTCATTTCATCTCATTTTGTTCAGTTTGCTTACCTACTGTTTTTTTCAGGTTTGTACTTCCTGCTGTTCAATATTCAGTCCATTAACACCTAATCTGTACTAATGCTTTGTCTTTCAACACACCATTAACATATTGTTTGCCTTTGCTGCATGACCTTTTGGTCAGCTATGTGGCCTTGTCCAATCTACACCTTCTCCTTTGTTATCTCTTGCCCCACCCCCACCCCACTTGCTTATAACCTGTGACTTTTCTAATATATGTCAGTTCCAAAGATGGGTCACTGACCTGAAACGTTAACTCTGCTTCTCTTTTCACAGATGCTGCCAGACCTGCTGAGTGGTTCCAGCATTTCTTGTTTTTATGTCACCAGACTAATCCCTGGGATGGTGGGATTGTCTTATGAGGAAACTGGGCCTGTATTCCTTAAAGTTTCGAAGAATGAGAGGTGATCTGATTGAAACTGACAAAATTCTTACAGGGCGTGACAGTGTGGATGTAGACAGGATGTTTGCCCTGGTTGGTGAGTCTAAAACCAAAGGACATCGTCTCAGAATAAGGAGTAGGCCATTTAAAACTGAGATGGGTGGAATTTCTTCACTCAGACGGTGGTGAATCATTGGAATACTGTGCCCCAGAGGGCTGTGGCAGCTCAATCATTGAGCATGTTCAAGACAGAAATTGATAGTAATCTTGATACTAATGACATCAAGGGATATGCGGATAGCACGGGAAAGGGGCTTTGAGGTCGATGATCAGCTATGATCGAAATGAATGGCAGAGCAGGCTCGACGGGCTGAGTGGCTTACTCCTATGTTGCTCTGTTCCTTAGAGAGTTGGCGTCAGCGTGCAGCCCTGCTTTACCCCACTGCTGATCTTGAAAGCGTCTGATGTTGCTCCATTGTAACTGATGGAACTGTGCATGTTCTCGTGGAAAGAAGAGATGATGCCCAAGAGGTCAGGAGGGCAGCCTATGTTCCATCGCAGTTTGAAGAGGCCGTCTCTGCTGACAAGATCAAAGGCCTTAGTGATGTTGATAAAAATGTGTGATGCTCTGTGGTGCAATGGATAGCGTGTTGGATTTCTAATTAATGATTAAGAAGATATTCAAAAGTTGTGGGTTCAAGTCCCACCACAGTCAGATTTTGGACCAGAAGCAGAGGAGCACACCGAACAACAAATGAAGAAATGCGCCAAAAGCACAGACTCGGTGACAGAGCGAGACAGAGAGGAGCAGAGCAGGGGAAAAAAATCGTGGAGTGACGTCACAATGGAGAGTGAGAGCAGGGAAACAGAGAGCCGCTGGGGTGAGGACACAGGATTTGGTTCTTTCGTCGGTGCAGTGGAAGGAGCTGTTTGGTGAGGATCTGGTAAGCTGTGACATCACAGGCAAGCAGGTAGTTGATTGGTTTGGAAGAACCGACCTGCTTGATGCGAATCTGGTCAGTGATTAAGGTCAATTTTCGTCCAAACGTTTAAAATAGTAAACAAACTAGTGGTAAGTTTAATAAAATATACAGTAAAATGAATAATTGAATAAAATATTTAAGTAGTTAATTGAAACACATTAAGGATGACAGGACAGGTGATGTGTCACAGCTGCAGCACATGGGAGCTCCTGGATGCCAGTGTGATCCAGGGCAAACACGTCTGCAGTAAGTGTTTGCAGCTCAAAGAGGGAGAAAAAAGGAATGTAGTGGTAGTAGGGGACAGTATAGTAAGGTGGATTGACTCTGTTCTCTGCAGCAAAGAGCAAGAGTCCAGACGGCTGTGTTGCCTGCCGGTGCCAGGATTCAGGACATCTGCTCAGGGCTGGAGTGAAACATACAATGGGAGGGGGAGGATCCAGTCGACGTGGTCCATGTCGGTACCAAGGACATAGGCAGGACAAGGATAGAGGTTCTGCAAAGTCAGTATGAGGAACTAGGCAGCAAATTAAGAAGCAGAACCTCAAAGTTAATCATCTCTGGATTATTACCTGAGCCATGTGCAAATTGGCATAGGACAAATAAGATTAGAGAAAGTAATGTGCGGCTGAAAGACTGGTGTGGTAGTAGTGGGTTCTGGTTCGTGGGGCATTGGCACCAGTACTGGGGAAAGTGGTGGCTGTACCGTTGGGACGGTCTACACCTGAACCATGCTGGTGCCGGTGTTCTAGCGAGCCAAATAACTAGAGAAGTAGAGACGGTTTTAAACTGAATAGTGGGGGCAAGGGATCAAATTTGGGAAGATATGGTGAATCAAGGAGGAGAGACAAGGCAAGAGAGAAAGGTATAAATATGGGAAATGATAAAGAGACCGAGACAGGAAGGGACAGAATGTACAAATCTAAGAGTAAATCGACAGATAAGGCTAGAGGTGACAAAAATAATAAAAGGACAAAACTAAATGCTCTGTATCTGAATGCATGGAGCATTCGAAACAAAACAGATGAACTGAGAGCACAAATAGAATAAATAAGTACGATCTGATAGTCATTACAGAGACATGGCTGCAGGGCGACATAGATTGGGATGTGAATATTGGAGGTGACATGGCATTTTGGAAGGACAGGAAGCTTGGAAAAGGTGGCGGGGTAGCTCTGTTAATTAATGATGGTATTAGCGTAATAGAGAGGGATGACCTAAGTTCAGGAGATCACGAAGTAGAAGCAGTTTGGGTACAAATGAGAAATCATAAAGGCAAGAAGACACTTGTGGGAGTGGTGTACAGGCCACCTAACATTAACCACACTGTCGGATGGGATATAAAGGAAGAAATAATGGCAGCTTGTCAGAACGGTACAGTGATAATTATGGGGGATTTTAATCTACATATAGACTGGAAAATTCAGATGGGCAGAGGTAGCCTAGATGAGGAGTACATAGAATGTTTTGGGGATAATTTCTTGGAACAATACATTCTGGAGCCAACCAGAGAGCAGGCTATACTAGACCTGTCATTGGGCAACGAGATAGGATTAATTAATGACCTCATAGTTAAGGTGCCCCTTGGTAGTAGCGATTATAATATGATTGAATTTTACATTCAGTTTGAGGGAGAGGAGAGTGGGTCCCAGACTAGTATTTTAAATTTAAATAAGGGCAATTATAAGGTCATGAAAGCAGAGCTAGCTAAAGGGAACTGGCAAATTAGGTTAAGGGATAAGTCAATAGAGATGCAGTGGCAGACATTTAAGGGGAAATTTCAGAATACACAGAATAGATACATTTCAACGAGAAAGAAAAGTTCCAAAGGTGGGACTCACCATCCATGGTTCACGAAAACAGTTAAAGATACTATCAAACTTAAAGAAAAAGCCTATAATTGTGCAAAGGTGGGAGGCAGGTCAGAAGATTGGACTGAATATAAAAAAAACAGCAAAGAATGACTAAAAGATTGATAAGGAAGGTAAAATTAGAGTATGAGAGAAAGCTCGCAAGAAATTTCAAGACAACTAGTAAGAGTTTCGATAGATATTTTAAAAAGAAAAGAGTTAACAAAGCGACTGTTGGTCCAATAGAAAGTGTGTCTGGGGAATTAATAATGGATAATTAAGAGATGGCAGATGAATTGAACAGATACTTTGCATCGGTCTTCACTATTGAGTATACAAATAACATCCCAGTATTAGCCGGCGATCAGGAAATTGAAGGGATGGAGGAACTCAAGAAAATTACAATCACCAGGGAAGTGGTACTAAACAAATTGTTGGAGCTGCGGGTTGACAAGTCGCCAGGTCCTGAATTGGCTAGTGAGATAGTTGATGCGCTGGTTTTAATATTCCAAAATTCCCTAGATTCGAGAAGGTTCCGTTAGATTGGAAAAGAGTGAATGTAACTCATTTATTCAAAAAGGGAGGGAGACAGAAAGCAGGAAACGACAGGCCAGTTAGCTTAACATTTGTCTGAGGGAAAATGTTTGGAGCTATTACAGAGGATGTTATAGCAGGGCATTTAGAAAAAATTAAGGTAATCAGGCAGAGTCAACATGGTTTTTTGAAAGGGAAATCATGTTTAACCAATTTATTGGAGTTCTTTGAGGGAGTTACATGTGCTGTGGATAAAGGGGAACCAGTGGATGTTTTGTATTTCGATTTCCAGAAGGATAAGGTGCCATATCAAAGGTTATTGCAGAAAATAAAAGCTCATGGTGTCGGGGATAACATATTGGCATGGATAGAAGATTGGCTAGCTGACAGGAAACAGAGAGTCAGCATAAATGGGTCATTTTCTGGTTGGCAAGAAGTAACGAGTGGTGTGCCACAGGGATCTGTGCTGGGGCCTCAACTTTTTACAATTTATATAAATGACTTAGATGAAGGGACCGAAGGTATTGTTGCTAAATTTGCTGATCACAAAGATAGGTAGGAAAGTAGGTTGTGAAGAGGACATAAGGGGGCTACAAAGGGATATAGATAGGTTAAGTGATTGGGCAAAGACCTGGCAAATGGAGTATAATGTGGGAAAGTCGAAAATTGTCCACTATGGCAGGAAGAATAAAAAAGCATATTATCTAAATGGTGAGAGATTGCAGAGCTCTGAGATGCAGAGGGATCTGGGTGTCCAAGGGCATGAATTGCAAAAGGTTAGTATGTAGGTCCAGCACGTAATTAGGAAAGCTAATAGAATGTTATCATTTATCACCATGGGAATTGAATACAATAGTAGGGAGGTTATGCTTCAGCTATACAGGACATTGGTGAGACCTCTTCTGCAGTACTGAGTACTGTACTGGTCTCCTTATTTGCGGAAGGATGTAAATGCATTGGAGGTAGTACAGAGAAAGTTTACGAGACTAATACATGGAATGGGTGGGCTGTCTTACGAGGAAAGATTGGACAAGCTAGGCTTGTCTCCGCCAGAGTTTAGAAGAGAAAGAGGCGACATGATTTGTTATTTAATTTATTAATTAACAAATTAGCTATCCTCCAGTCTTCCGGTACCTCACCCGTGGCTAACGATGATACATAAATCTCTGCCAGCGCCCCAGCAATCTCCTCCCTTGCTTCCCATAGCATCCTAGGATACATCTGATCAGGCCCTGGGGATTTATCCACCTTAATGCGCTTCAAAACCTCCAACACCTCCTCCTTTGTAATGTTGATATGCTGCAGGATATCGCTGTTCCCTCCCTTGAACTCACTAGCTTCCATGACCTTCTCCACGGTAAATACAGACGAGAAATATTCATTTAAGACCTCGCCCATTTCGCGTGGCTTCACACATAGATTGCCACACTGATCCTTAAGGGGACCTACTCTCTCCCTAGCTACCCTTTTACTCTTAATACACTTATAGAATCTTTTAGGATTCTCCTTTATCTTATCTGCCAGGGAAATCTCATGGCCCCTTTTCGCCCTCCTAATTTCCTTCTTAAGTATACTCCTATATCCCCTATACTTCTCGAGGGACTCGCTCGATCCCAGCTGCCTATACCTGACGTATGCCTCCTTCTTTGTCCTGACCAGACCCTCAATATCCCTCGTCAACCAAGATTCCCTAAACTTGCCAGCCTTGCCCTTCCATCTAACAGGAACATGCTGGCCCTGAACTCTTCCTATCTCACTTTTAAAAGCCTCCCACTTGCCAGAAGTCCCTTTACCTGTAAACAGCCTCTCCCATTCAACGTTTGAGAGTTCCTGTCTGATGCCATGGAAATTAGCCTTCCCCCAATTTAGGACTTCAACCTGAGGACCAGTCCTATTCTTTTTCATAACTATCTTGAAGCTAATAGAGTTATGGTCACTGGTCCCAAAGTGCTCCCCCACTGCCATATCAACCACCTGCCCATCCTCATTTCCAAAGAGGAGATCGAGTGTAGCCCCTTCTCTAGTCGGGCCATCCACGTACTGCTTCAGAAAACTATCCTGGACTCACTTAACAAATTCTTCCCCATCTGATCCCTTAGCACTAAGGCAGTCCCAGTCAATATTTGGGAAGTTAAAATCACCTCCTATTACAACCCTATAATTCCTATACCTATCTGTGATTTCCCTACATATATGCTCCTCCACTTCCCTCTGACTATTGGGGGGCCTATAGTATAATCCCATCAAAGGGATCACCCTTTTATTATTTCTAAGTTCTACCAGTATGGCCTCACTGGACATTCACCCCGGAATATCCTCTCTAAGTACTGCCGTGATGTCCTCCCTAATCAATAGTGCAACTCCCCCTCCTCTCTTACCTGCACCTCTGTCACGCCGGAAGGATCGGTACCGCGGAACATTGAGCTGCCAGTCCTGCCCATCCCTCAACCACGTTTCCGTAATAGCTACAATACCACATTCCCATGTACAGATCCATGCTCTGAGTTCATCTGCCTTACCTGTAAGGATACTTGCATTAAATTAAATGCGGTTTAGCCCACCAGACCTTCCACGCTCCCTGTCCTGCCCCTGCCTGGCCTGCCTACTGGACTTGCTTGCTTTAACCTCTCCATTTGCCTCAACTATCTCATCGGAGAGCCTACTACTTTGGGTCCCACCCCCGCTGCAAGACTAGTTTAAACCCTCCAGAGTATTACTATAAAATCTCCCTACAAGGATATTGGTCCCCTTCCAGTTCAGATGCAACCCGTCCCTCTTGTACAGGTCACCTCTGCACCAGAAGAGATCCCAATGATCCAAGTACCTGAAGCCCTCCCGCCTACGCCAGTCTTCAGCAATGCATTCATTTGCCTAATCCTCCTATTCCTACCCGCACTAGCACGTGTCACAGGGAGTAATCCTGAGATTATAACCCTAGAGGTCCTGCTCTTTAACCTTCTGCCTAACTCCCTATATTCACTTTGCAGAACCTCATCTCTCTACCTGCCTATGTCGTTCGTACCAATATGGACCATGATCTCTGGCTGCACACCCTCCCCTTTCAGAATTTCCGGCAGCTGCTCCGAAACATCCTTGACCCGAGTATTAGGGAGGCAACATACCATCCTGGAGTCTCGTTTGTGGCCACAGAAACGCCTATCTGCACCACTTATGATAGAATCCCCTATCACAATAGCTCTTCCTCCCCTTTTCCTCCCCTGCTGTGCAGCAGAGCCCTCCGTGGTGCCACGGACCGCGCTGTTGCTCTTTTCCCCTGGGAGGTCTTCCCCCCAACAGGAACCTAAGCGGTGTATCTGTTTGAGAGGGGGATGGCCACAGGGGACTCCTGCACTACCTGCCTGCTCCTACTATTCCATCTGATGGTCACCCATCCCTTTTCTGCCTGTGCATCCATTACCTGCAGTGCGACCACCTCACTAAACATGCTATCCATGACGCCCTCAGCTTCGTGGATGCTCCACAGTGAAACCACCTGCTGTTCAAGCTCCATAATGCGAGTAGCCAGGAGCTGCAGCTGGATACACTTCCTGCACACATGGTCGTCATGGAGACTAGGAGGGTTCCTGAATCCCCACATAGCACAGGAGGAGCATATCACGGGGCTGAGCTCTCCTGCCATGACTTACCCTTAGATTAATTAGTTACTCCCTTAATTAAAAAATACTAATGACACTAGGGGCCTTGTTCTACCCACTACAATCTAAAGTCCTTCATAAGCTACACTGATTAAAAAAAACACTTTCGTAGTACTCATCTTATCAGCAGAGGTTTTTTTTCAAGTAAAAAACTTTGCCCTTTTCTTTAAGATATTTAAACACACTAACAGCAGTGACTCACCAACCAATCACCTTGCAGCCCTCCTCTGACATCACAGTTGGCTTCTTTTTTTTCAAAACTCCAGCACACTGGAAGAGCTCCACTCCACTCCTGGAAGGTAAGAGACTGGGCCTCGATCCTCGGATTGGATTTATAGGCTCCGCTCTCGGCGTTCTCCTCATATCGGTCCATATAGGTCTGCTCCGCTCCGCTCCTCTCCGCTCCCGGAAGGTAATTCACCAGCTTTTGCAGAAAAGTAGGTCTTAAGCTGTTGCAGTACCTGTTAGAAAGATAGTCTAAGTTATTCTGAAGCCATCTTCCAATGTCATCTACATGGAAGCAGGATTTTAAAGGATAAGATGTAGTTTTTAAAAGTCACTTCAATCTTGCTCAAGAGTCTTTACAAAGAAGCCAAGTAAATCTTGATAAAAAGTCATATACATTTAGAGATCTTTTAAAAGCACTTCAATCTTGTTAATAAAAAGTCAGATGTAAATTTAAGAACTCTGATCAGGCGATGCTAAAAAGTTACATGCAATTAAGAAATAAAATACAACATTTAAAATGTCTGAACTCCCTCTGAAAGTTGACAACTGCTGCTGCCGGTGTCTTCTTGGAATAGTGGAGCTGTTGTGTCAACAGAAAATTCCTTCCCGAGCATCCCTGAGCCTGTTGGTACCGGCTTTAATCCAACCCAGGTAAAAATCAGGGTACATTGTGGGCAATGAGCCCAAATTGCTGAACTACAGGTCCCTGTCACTTTAAAGAGTGGGCTGGTGCGATTATGATCAGAGGCTCCTTCTAAGCACATTTCTCCCCACCACAACTTCCAGATGCTGGTGTTAGTGTGTGCATGTACCAGCAGTTGCAGTGCTGTTCAGACCCTCAATAGCAGTGAAAGTCTCAGAGTTCACCGCTATTGGGGCTGCAAAATCCAGGCCAATATCTCACAGTCCTGTTAGATTTGCTCTCCCTCTGTACAAAATCAAACTCCACACATTGTCTTTCACTCACTCCTGTTTCCAGCCCTGATGGTGCAGAAATCCCCTCTCAAAGGTACACAATCCAGTTGATTTCTGATCAAATACCTCCTTCCTCATTCAATAGAGGAAACAGAGACATGAACAGGAGTCAGGTGCAAGAAAGTTTCACCAACATAGCAAAGAAAGGCACCAACAAAAGTCACCCCTACTTTCCAAATCATTTCACTGGAATATTCTTTCACTTGTTTTGTCGGATGACTGCAATAAATCTGAAAATGAGCACCATGAGGTTTGTGTTCACTAGTCACTTGTTCTCCTGTGTTTGTCTGTCAGGTTTGTAATTCAGTTTGTGTTGGATGTTGAAGAGAATCTCTTTTCAAGATGATTGCACATCGCACTGTGTTTAAAGCAACCAACTTGGAAAATGGCAGAAAATGAATGTTTCAATACCTGTGTGACCAGATTCTTCCAATGCTTTTCAACAGCTAGATTGATGATGCTTGCAATCTGTATCCTGTGGAGAATGGGAGAGGAGAATAAAAACATGGTGCATGAACAGGACAGACTGTGTAAAATGGGAGCACAGAAATACTGCCACCTCATTGAAAGTTAATGAGATTTATTTTAAGTCAGACACCTGTCCACAATGAACAAGTGAATACATTAATTGTCCACTTTCAATCTAAATGGGACTGAGGTTCCAACAGAGAAGTTTTCTGGAAAATACCTGCTGCAGTTTTAAAATTGATGAACTGGAACATCTTATACTAACTTTCAAATAACTGTAGTGATTGTATAGTTCTCATAGTGGAGAGAAGGAGTTGTTTATAAATATAAGCAGAGAAACACATTTGTGGATTGGTGAATGAGCTTTAACTTTCTGAAATGTATTTGTCCATTGGTTGCTGGTCACTGGAAATTCTTTTTTACATTTCAATTGTAGCAGCAGCAGTTAACAGCAAAATGTCTGATTAATCAGAGTAGTGGGTCTGGGAAACACTTAAACAGCCGAGACCCTGTAAAACAGAACTCCAAGTAATAGTTTAAATAAGGCACTGAACTGACAGAGCGGTAAAGGCCTGCTCAGGTCAGGAACCTGACAGAACCACATTGGACCCGAGCCCGACCCGGCCCGAGTATCTCCATTTATTCCCACGCCCAAACTAACCCGAGCCTTACCCGACCACTGGAATGTTCATTTTATCTACCTCCCGATTCCGAATCCACAGGAAGCTGCAGCATGAGCGCAATGACGTCATAGAGATGCTCACTTGCTCACTGAGCAGACTCAGAGTTTCCCTCCTTGATGACCCGGACTCCCAGCTGAGGTTGGCTTTTCAACTTTTGACACTTATTAAACTCAACTTCCCAGCAGAGTTAAATGTAATACTTACTGTGTGTGTCCGACACGGACTCAGCCCGAACTGGACCCAGCCCGACCCGAACCTGGCCCGACCTGACCCGAGCCCGAAAGCCAGACCCGGAAGAGCGACCCAACACGACCCGGACCCGACACAGGTCGTCGGGTCCCGTCGGGTTCAGGTCGGGTGGCAGGTCTTTCCAGAGCGGAGGTCAGATGTGGATTGAATTAATTTCAATCACTGAATCTGAACAAGAAGTAAATCTGTCAGGAATGGAAGACTTTGCTTTATGTGTGAGCTTGTAGCGCAACGGTAGCGTGTCTGACTCCAGATCAGAAGGTTGTGTGTTCAAATCACGTCAGGCTCAGTTATGCTTTCCAGCAGCTCATGTTCCTGGATTTTATATCAGAAGAGAGTTCGTTCTCTTGGAATGTTCGTGCATGGTAGAATTTCAAGATCAACTTTAATAGATTAAAATCCTGATTTCTGGTTCCGTTCCATTTCCATGCGCAGTTCTTATTTCACACTGTTTTCTATCAGAACAATGTTTCAGGGATGTGATGTGTCCATTGTTTGCACAATCGCTCTGTCACCCAGTGTGAGAAATAAAACACAAACCGCACAGCGTGCGGCTCAAACCCATACCTGGCTCTGTCTATCGGCCGCTTAGTTCAGTTGGTTAGGACGCAGTGTTGATAACAACAAGGCTGTGGATTTGATCCCCATGTGCGCTGTCACATGGTCAGTCATTAATTTGACACATTTTTGTAACACTTAAAATCCAACTTTTAGATGCAAACAAGTTGACATAAAATGTCAAAGGGAATTTATTTTGAATAACATCCATTGCATCTTTGTCACTGGTCTGGAGTAACACAGAATTCTTTCCAATTATCTTCCGTTTGCTGATAAACATTGAACTCGTGGCCTTTCTCGTTAATGGTCACGAGCAGCAAAAACACACAGAGCAAGTCTGACCGCCCAGAGATGTGGAAAAGGCTTCAGTTTCGGACAAATGCAGCAAATCAAATGTTCACCCGGCCCCGAAAGATTCAAAAACTGGGGAAAAGGACACAAGGAGATAGAGAATAAGCTAAAGCTGACAATGTAAATATTTCCCATCATTGATATCTCTCTATTCCAATCCAACCTTCAGAGTTGGGTAAATAATTTCAGTGTAAATTGTGCAGCTCAAGAGTCAAAACCAAAGGGCGATGCAGAATAAAGGAGAACTGCCAAAACCCCAGATTGAACCAGGGATCTTCAGTCCAACACACTCCCAACTGAGCTATTTCAGTCTCACAGGCTTGGGATGATAAGTGGCAAGTAACATTCGCACCACACAAGTGCCAGGCAATGACCATCTGCAACAAGAGAGAATCTAACTATCTCCCCTTGACAGTCAATAGCACTACAATCACTGAATCCCCCACCATCAACATCATGGAGGTTACCATGGGTAGCCATACAAATAATGTGACTACAAGAGCAGCTCAGAGGCTTGGAATCCTGAGGTGAGTAATTACAGTGCAGCTGTTGGCTCCACCCCAGGGGCTGAATTTGTTCTGTAAACCATGAAGCAGCTTCCTCTCAAATCCCAGATTTATCAAAAAATCCTCTTACAAAAGCCCCAAAGTGTGATATATTCCTCTCACTCATCCATGACTCCTGACTCCCCAAAGCCTGTCCACCATCTGCAATTCACAAGTCAAGATTGTGATGGAATACTCTCCACTTGCCTGGATGGGTGCAATTCCAACTCAAGAATCTCAACACCGTCCAGGACAAAGCAGCCCACTTGATTAGCACCCCATCTACAAACATTCACTCCCTCCATCATCGGCACACAGTGGCAGCAGTGTGTACCGTCTACAAGATGCACTGCAGCAATGCACCAAGACTCCTTAGACAGCACCTTCCAAACCCAGCGACCTTTACCACCGAGAAGGGCAAGGGCAGCAAATGCAGGGGATACCACCACCTGCAAGTTCCCCTCCAAGCCACACACCATCCTGACTTGGAACTATATCGCCGTTCCTTCACTGTCGCTGGGTCAAAATCCTGGAACTCCCTTTCTCACAGCACTGTGGGTGTACCTACCCCTCATGGACTGCAGCGGTTCAAGAAGGCAATTCACCACCACCTTCTCATGGGAAATTAGGGATGGGCAATAAATGCTGGCCTAGCCAGCGATGCCCACATCGCATGAATGAATGAATAAAAATGTGAAGTATCCCTTGTGTCATTCTTTTGGTATAAAATATAACCCTGGTGGAATTGCCCCTCCCAATCACACCTCACTTCATAGAACATAGAAAATGGAGAAAATTTATGGCACAGAATGAGACCATTTAGCAATCGTGTCTGTGCCAGCTGAAAAAGAGCGATCCAGCCCAATCCCACTTTCCAGGTCTTGGGAATGGGATCTGAACAGATGTCAGAGCTCACATTATGTGAATGTTCTGTTGAAGTGTTGGTGAGCTGATATACCAGTGGAGATTCACACTGTTGGACACAGTGTGAAATACATTCAAGTATTTATAAAACATTACAACGTGTGAGTAATATTCCCCATTGATTTCTCAGCACTGATGGATTGTGAAGTGGGAGACAGCCGGAAGTCCCAGTGATCCACACTGACCCTGAGCTGAGAATGAAATGAGAAAAAGTTCAATCTTCAGCAGCGAGATGCTGCAGAGAGCAAAGAGTCCTGAATCAAGGAGAGACTTTCTCATACTGCTGTTGAATCTCATTTCAAACACTCCTTGAACTCTCTGCCGAGGAATTCAGAGCTGGATAACGCCTGTAAAATCAGCCTAAAAAGGAAATAGAAAACACCCACCGTGGGCTCAAACTCAAAAACTTGAGATTCAGAGTTTCATGCTTTCATCGACTGAGCTCACTAGGCCTGAGACAGTGTCCCCGGCCTGTCTGTTATTGGACGGTGCAGCTGTTGGCTCCACCCCAGGGGCTGAATTTGTTCTGTAAACCATGAAGCAGCTTCCTCTCAAATCCCAGGTTTATCAGTAAATCCTCTTACAAAATCCCCAAAGTGTGATATATTCCTCTCATTCATCCAGAATAAAAGTTACATCTTTTGCTCTTTTTACCTTCCAAACATTGACTTCTATTTTGCTCAGCATTTATTTCTCTCTCCTTTTTATGTTGTGCATTTCCTAATAAACATTTAATTTCAATTATTTATGAGGGATGAAATGAACAGAAAAGATTTTCTGCAATGGTACCGGGGTGTGGGACAGAGTGAGTGGTTCGGATCTGGAATACACTGCCTGAGAGTGTGCTGGAGGCAGATTCAATCGTGGCTTTCAAAAGGGAATTGGATAAACACCTGAATCGAGCAAATTTGCAGGGCTACAATGAAAGGGCAGAGGAGTGGAATTAGCTGATTTGCTCTTGCAAAGAGCTGTCATGGACATGATGGACTGTATGGTCTCCTTCTGTACTGTAACCATTTGATTCCTTGATTCTAACTCTGTCAAAGTTGTTCTGAACTTGCTCTGCTCCAAGGAGAACAACCCCAGCTTTTCCAGTGTCTGCACATAACTGAAATTATGAGGAACCATGGGGAACCCACTGTAAACCTTCCTCCAGACAGAAATACAACTCTTCACCACCACACTGTGACCCAGCTGTTCACATGATTTGGATGCGGGGACCAAATGTAGTATTTCCAAGTTTGCAGATGACACAAAACTAGGTGGGAATGTATGTTGTGAGGAAGTTGCAAAGCGGCTTCAAGGGAATTTGGACAGACTTAGTGAGTGGACAAGAAAGTGGCACATGAAATATAATGTGTAAAAATGTGAGGTTATCCACTTTGGTAGGAGAAACAGATGTGCAGATTATTTGTTAAATGGTAAGAGTGTGAATGTACAAAGGGGCCTGGGTGTCCTTGTCAATAAGTGACTGAAAGCTAACATGCAGGTGCAGCAAGCAATTAGGAAGGCTAATGATATGTTAGAGGATATGCAAGAGGATTTGAAGACAGGAGTAGTGAAGCCTTGCTTCAATTGTATATAACCTTGGTTGGTCTGCACTTTGGAATACTGTGTGAAGTTTTGTTCCCCTTACCTTCGGAAGGATATCATTGCCATAGAGGGAGTGCAACGAAGGTTCACCAGACTTGTTCCCGGGATGGCGGGACTGTCAAATGAAGAGAGATTGGGGAAACTGGGCCTGTATTCTCCAGAGTTTTGAAGAATGAGAGGTGATCTCATTGAAACTTGCAAAATATTTAAAGGGATAGACAGGTAGATGAAGCTAAGATGTTCCCCCGGGTTGAGGAGTCTAAAACCAGGGGACACAATTTCAACGTAAGGGGAAAGCCACTTCGGACAGAGATGAGGAGAAATTTCTTTACTCAGTGGGTTGTGAATCTTTGGAATTCTCTACCTCAGAGGGCTGTGGAAGCTCAGTCATTGAGTATGTTTAAAGCAGAGATTGACAGATTTCTAAATACAAATGACATAGGGGATATGGAGATAGTGTGGGAAAAAGGCATTGAAGTGGACAATCAGTCATCATCATATTGAATGGCAGGGTGGGCTCGACGGGCTGAATGGCCTACTCCTGCTCCTATGTTCCTATCAGTCTGCAAACTTCATATGCATGCTGTCATTGTCCCTTTTATTCCATGGGCTTCAGTTTTACTGGCAGTCTAGTATGTGACATCATCAAGAAGGTTTTTAATAAGTTAAATAAGGAGAAATTGTTTCCAGTGGCAAAAAGGTCAGTAACCAGAGGATGTATTTATCAGGTGATTGAGAAAAGAACCAGAGGCGAAATGAGGAATTATTTTTTATACAGTGATGTGTTGTGATCTGGAATGCACTGTCTGATCAGGACTTGAAAGCAGCTTCAGTCGGAACTTTGAAAAGCAATTGGGATAAATACTGAAAGGAAAAATGTACAGATTACAGGAGACAGCACTGACACAATGGACCAAATGGTCTCCTTCTTTGGGTATCATTCTCTGGTTTTATGAACATAATGTTGATACAATTCGCTGAGTTGGAAGGGAAGTGAACCCAGATTCCGGGTATTCTAAACACCAGACCCAAACCAACTGAACAAGCCCGTTGTTTAATCTCTGTTTTTCACACCAGCTTCTCCTCGCTCTTTCTGTGTTTCCAGCCTGGTCTGTTCCTCTGACCTTCATTCCTGACACTCTATTGAGAATGGCCAACTCACTGCACCTCTCACTTACACCGTCATTCCACCCCTTCACCCACTTCCAAACCTCTCTGTTCAACAGTACCTCACATCTGCTCCTCTGCGCCATTAATATAACAGGAAAACATTTTCAAACAGACATTTCCAGACAGTGAACGTTCCAGTCAGACAAGGTAAAGATCAGATTCATTCACTTTAAACACAGAGAGAGCAGCTCTCCCTGTTCAGTCTAAGGAGCAGATGTGGTTTCACTCCCATTAGTCTTAGAGACATGGGCCAGAATTTTAAGGGACCGTTGGAGACGGGAATGGAGGCCGGGGAGGGGGAGGGGGGGAGTATAAAATAGGGATGGAAGACGTTGGACCGGATTTTTCTGTCGGCGGCTGACATGGAGGGCAGACTTCGCACATCCACACGGCAAGAAGGCATTTAAAGTATTTATGAATCCAATTGTCAGCAATTTTATTCACTGGATCCAATTGAACTAATAGCACACGGGAACCCTGGGGCTTCAGAGCCTCGCCTGGTTAAAGGAGGCAACTGGGAGGTGGGAGCTGAGTGTTGGCTTCACTGGGAAGATATCGGGTGAGGCAGCGTCACTTGGCAGCAAGGGTGGAGGGGGAAAGGGCATCGGGAAACACTGCCAGGAGTGGGGGCCAATGTGCCAGCTCTGCAGAGGGAACAACACCAGGGTGCCATTGGGGCAGTGCCACTTCATTGAGGATGACAAATGAGGTAAATGTGGCTGGGTGTTGTTTACTGTGAAGGCCTTGCACTCAGGGAGGGGCAACCTGTCATGGGCCTCATTCGTGGCTCCCATTGAGGAGGAGGAGGAGGAGTAGAGAGGAAGGGAGGGAGGCGCAGGCACCAGCAGGGGCACCACAGCAGCTTGGGGGCCCACAGGAAGGCCAGCCTCGAACAGGAGGCTGGAGAAGGAGGCAGAGGAACACGTCAGCCGAGGTTCAACAACCTGCAGATGTCCGAGTGACAGTGTCTCCGCAGACTGCACCTCTCCACGGAGGTCGTCACTGATCTCTCTGCCATGATGCAGCTGTGCCCCATGCGACTTGGTGGGCACCTGATGCCAGTGTCACTGAAGGTCACCGTGCCACTGAACTTCTTCACCACCAGATCATTGCGGGGATCCACTGGAGATATGTGTGGAATCTCACAGTCTGTAGTGAATCAGTGCATCAACGAGGTCACCAATGTCCTGTTCAGGAGGGCCAGTGACTATGTGCACATTGATCCAAACAGTCAAGCTGAGAGAGCTATAGGATTTGGGGCCATCGCTGGATTCCACCAGGTGTAGGGTGTCATTGACTGCACCCATGTGACCATCAAGGCTCCTGCAGACCAGCCAGCAGCCTTCAACAGGAAGGGCTTCCACTTGCTCAGTGTGCAATTGGTCTGCAACCACTGCAAATGGATCCCATATGTTTGTGCACAAATCCCGGGAAGCAGCCACAACGCCTGCATACCAAGGCACTCCCAGGTGCCAGAACCTTTCCGCGGCCCCATTCGCTTTCAGAGATGGATCCTTGGAGACAAGGGCTACCCACTGAGGACATGACTACTGACGTCTGTGAGGAACCCACGCACGGATGCAGAGGAGAGGTACAACACCTGCTGCGAGTCAACCCGAGCGACCATCAAGGAGGCCATTGGTCTCCTGAAGATGAGATTCAGGTGCCTAGATCGATCCAGTGGAGCCCTTCAGTATGCCCCGGCGAGGGTCTCACATATCGTGGTGGTTTGCTGTGCACAGCACAATCTGGCATTACAGAGGGGTGAGGTGTTGACAAGTGAGGATATCGTGGAGTGTGATGTCTCCTCTGATGATGAGGATGTGGAGGAGGATGCTGCCCAAGCAGTGCCTGATGAAGAACCTCAGGCACAGCAGGAAAGGGGCAATGAGATACACACAAGGGAGACATGAGACACCCTTATACATTCAAGTTTCCTTTGAGCCTTACCACCTTCTGGAACCACAGCAATAAAGTCTTAGCTTTAGGCAGCCCTGTTGTCGCCTCCTTCCTTCTGCACTGCAGCGTCCAGGTACACATCGCACAGTGACAAGGCCGAAGCTTTGTGAACTCAGGGTTTGGTCCCTCACTTCCAGCCCCTTGGGAGGAAGGGTTTAAATGAAGTCCCAAAGGGCATCAACAATAGGAAGGAGACATAGTGAGAGAACATCATTTCTTTCTTCCGTGTGACGTCAAATGCAACTCTATCCATCTGGAATGCACATTCACCATGAACCCAAGTGAATCTAGGTGCTCTTCTGAAATCTTTTCCGCATGCTCCTACGTGGTGCTCCCCCTGCTCTGTCAGCTGAGGTGGAGACAGGCTGCTGACCTTGCTGCCCCATGGCTTGGGATGACATTGGTGGCCGTCCTCTTGCTGCCTGAGGCCTGGAGGGCCCCGGCACACTGAGGGCCTCCTGCACAGGTACAGGGACCCCCCTCTGTCATCGAGGATGATGGAGGCAGGCACTGGCATCACTTGTGTCACTGCCAGAGGGGCTTTGGAGCTACTGTCCACACCAGGAGCACCCTGAGAGGAGACCCCAGATGTAGCAGCCAGCTGCTCCTCCCCCTTATAAGACACACTTGTGACTCGCTGCTGACCTGAGAGGGATGTGGACCTGGTGAAGAGTTCAGGTGCCTCGTCCCCTCTCTCACCTTGTCACCGCTGGATGGAGCTCATGGACAAAGCGATGGAGTGCAAGTCTGCACACATCTCCGGCAGCCACTGATTGGTCGGCTGGATCTGGCTCTCCATCAGAGTCACCAATCTCTCAAGGAAAGAAGCTAGACACACCCCCATCAGAGACAGTGCAGCATGCAAGGCCTGGATGGACTCCTCCATCATCCAAACTTGGGTACACATAACCTCTGGCAACTCTGCCAGATGTTGCCTGACCTCTTGCTGCAGCTTCAGCATTTCCCGTGTTGCTGGTGACACCAGAGGCACGTCATCAGCCTGGGACTCAGCATGGGCCTGGCCTCCCACAGACTTCCAACTCCCAGTGGCCTCGGCTGTCACTGCCTCCGTCATCTGCACGGGCCTGTCTGTGACGTGCTCACCAGCTTGTGTGCCCAAATCTCACAGCAAGTGGATACCCACCGAGTGAGGGTTTCTGTGCTGATGGAGGGTGCAGGGGAATGATGTGACGGTGCACCCTCTGAGGCTCCCTCCTCCTCCTCAGAGGTGTCTGGCTGTCCCACAGTCTCTCCAGCTCTTCGCTCTTGTCGTTCATCCTAGCCTGCATGTGAAAACAGGGACATTGAAGGGTTAGGGTCTGCCCATCGTGACATTCCAACCACCCCTACTGTGCAGCTCCATTGATGCAGTGGTGAACAGATGAGCAGTGTGGCTCCTTTGCAGCGGATGCACCCTTGTGCCCCAGGAGATGTTCACTCACTCTCTTAGGTAGGTGTCCCTGTCTCTCCATCAGCTATGGAGCAGCTGCTTTGCTGCCCGGCCTGTTCCATGGCCTCCTCCTCCATCGGGATGAGGACATGGAGATAAGGCATCCACTGCCAGTCTTGACATGCTCTTTCCGATTGTGGGCTTTCTTCTCCTGCAGCCACTATGATCAACAAAGTTAGTCTCCCAGCGGGGACAAACCCAATATCTCTGATGGTGATAGTCCAGCAGTCCATGATGTGGACACACATATTCCTCCTGCATGTGGCCCCTCTCGAGGGACTGTGTGAGTTTATACAATGACTGATGTGCACCTCCCACCGAGATGCAGCCAAGCCTCAGGCAGCATGTCCTGCTGTACTTCCCCAATACACATGACTGGGTGGTCACTCCCTTTCCACCAAACAGTCCCTCTCACTCTGCCATGCGCAATGTCCAAAGGGTCCAAAGTGTTTTGAGTTTGCGCCTGAGCAGCCCGGATCCGGTCATTGACCCACTTCTTGTACTGGCTCCATGGCTTGGGGGTGACCCCACGGCTGCTGACTTCACCTACCATCTCAAAGCAGCTTTGCTTGGTCAGGTGGACAGGTCTCCACCTCCCATCCCTGGGGAAGAGGATCTTCCACCTATCTGTTGTCACCTGGAGGCGAACCTGCAGGAAGGCATCGCTAAACTATTGGACCATGGTCACTGCAGGCTCGCATTCAGCTCCTTACCTATCAGGCAGCAGAGACAGCAGAACGGGTCCTGGGGCATCAGTGACAGCAGAACGGGTCCTGGGGCATCAGTGACAGCAGAACGGGTCCTGGGACAGCAGAATAGGTCCTGGGCAGCAGAGGCAGCAGAACAGGTCCTGGGGCAGCAGATGCAGCAGAACAGGTCCTGGGGCAGCGGAGGCAGCAGAACAGGTCCTGGGGCAGCAGATGCAGCAGAACAGGTCCTGGGGTAGCGGAGGCAGCAGAACAGGTCCTGGGGCAGCAGATGCAGCAGAACGGGTCCTGGAGCAGCAGAGGCAGCAGAACGGGTCCTGGGGCAGCGGAGGCAGCAGAACAGGTCCTGGGGCAGCAGATGCAGCAGAACAGGTCCTGGGGTAGCGGAGGCAGCAGAACAGGTCCTGGGGCAGCAGATGCAGCAGAACGGGTCCTGGAGCAGCAGAGGCAGCAGAACGGGTCATGGGGCAGCAGAACGGGCCCTGGGACAGCAGAGGCAACAGAACGGGGTCTGGGGCAGCATAGGCAGCAGAACGGGTCCTGGGGCAGCAGAGGCAGCAGACCGGGTCCTGGGGCAGCAGAACGGGTCCTGGGGCATCAGAGGCAGCAGAACGGGTCTTGGGGCAGCAGAACGGGTCCTGGGGCAGCAGATGCAGCAGAACGGGTCCTGGAGCAGCAGAGGCAGCAGAATGGGTCTTGGGGCAGCAGAACGGGTCCTGGGACAGCAGAACGGGACCTGGGGCAGCAGAACGGGTTCTGGGACAGCAGATGCAGCAGAACGGGTCCTGGGGCATCAGAGGCAGCAGAATGGGTCTTGGGGCAGCAGAACGGGTCCTGGGACAGCAGAACGGGACCTGGGGCAGCAGAGGCAGCAGAACGGGTTCTGGGACAGCAGAGGCTGCAGAACGGGACCTGGGGCAGCAGAGGCAGCAGAACGGGTCCTGGGGCATCAGAGGCAGCAGAATGGGTCTTGGGGCAGCAGAACGGGTCCTGGGACAGCAGAACGGGACCTGGGACAGCAGCGGCAGCAGAACGGGTTCTGGGACAGCAGAGGGCTCTCAGGACGACACTCCTTTAAACCACGCAGCAGTGAATACAGGTCTGGCAGTCCTTTCAATGTGGTGCCAGCACCTGCCGTTGTGTCAGATGTCGGTGCCATCGGTGCCTTGTTCCCTACCTCTGGTCCTTCTTTACATGGGCCCCACGCCTCCCCTTCATTAATTGGTCAGCTGCTCCGTGATCGGGGTCGGCCGGCCACATTTCACTCGTGTGGTGACGGCACCCACTCACGGTGTCTCTGCCGAGAGCCGCACCGTTAGTTTAAAATTCAGCCCATGGGGTCAAGAGTGGAAAATCTCCCCTCTGATTCTCTCTACTTAAACTGATGGAGACACCAAATTAAAACTGATGAAACCAGGGATTGTATCCTGGTTCTTCAATCTAGTGTTCTCCCAACTGAGCTATTCCATCCTCACTGTGAACTCATCTTCATTGGAGACAAATATAACTCCAGGTGGAATTTCCCACCCGTTCATTCCTCACTTCAGGGGAATGGGACCCGACCAGATCGCGGAACTCAGATTATGTTAATGTTCTGCTCTTGATATCTTAATATTATCTTGCGTTTGAGCCACTTTTAATCAGGTTCACGGACAAAATCTTCCATCATCCCTTCTCCCACATTCTCTCTCTCTCATTCATTCTTTATTCCTCACAGTCCAGAAAGGGTTAGGAATCAGAGCTCACCCCCAAACCCTCAGCACACAGACCTCTGTCTGTTACCCTGTTTGAGACAAGAGACCAGTCAATAAATTACACTCTTGATAAAACACAGAAAGCTGCCTCACAGTGTTGGACAGAGATAAATACACTGAAGTCTTTTGAAAAAAGTTCATCTTACGGGTTGTTACTGAGCCCACAGAGCAGGACGGGCCCAGGCTCCAGCCCCAGCCTGTGCTGTGTTAGCTGATGCCACCTGGTGTGATACTGAGCCACACGGAGCAGGAAAGGGCCTGGTTGTATTCATGGCCTGTGTTGAGTTAACTGATCCCACTCAGTGTGGTAGGAGCCACACAGAACAGAATGGGCCCAGGCTCCTTCCTCAGCCTGAGGGATGATAGTTCTTCTCACACATTGTTGTACAGAGCCCCACACAGAACAGGGAAATCTCAGGCTCCATCCCCGGCCTGTGGTATTTTACTTCATCGCACCTGGTATGGTACGGAGCCCCCAGAGCAGGAAAGATCCAGCTTCCATCTCCGGCCTGTGCTGAATTAGCTAATCTGACCTGGTTGACACTGAACCGCAATCAGGGAAGGATGGGCCGAGTCTCCATGGCCTGTGGTGTGTTAGTTATTCTCATTTGGTGAGGTACTGAGCACTGTATAGAGCAGGATGGGCCTGTGCTCAGTGAGCTGATCTCACCTTGTGTGGTTCTGAGACCCACACACAAAGCAGGACAGGCCTAGGCCTCATCCCCGGCCTGTGTTCAATTAGCTGATCTCATCCAAAAGATTTTGATAAGGTTCCACCCAAGAGGCTTCTCTATAAGATTAAAGTCCCTGGTATCAGTGGTAATATATTGATCTGGATTGGGAACTGACTGGCAGGACGTAGGCAGAAAGTAGTTACAGATGGATCTGGATCGGTTTGGAGACCAGTTACCAGTGGTGTCCCACAGGGATCGGTGTTGGGACTGTTGCTCTTTGCTATTTTTATTAATGATCTGGATGTAGGTGTAGGGGGCACCATCTGTAAATTGACAGATGATTTGAAGATCTGTGCGAGTGTTCAGACTGTAGACGATAGTCGACTGTTTCAGGCTGATCTTAATGTGTTGGGAGATTGGGTTCATGACTGGTAAATGATGTTTAATTTGGGTAAGTGCAGTGTTATTCATGTGGACAGGGCGAATGCTCAACATTCATACACCCTTCAGGGAAAAACATTAAAGTAGGTGGAAAAAAGAAAATAATTTTGAGCAGAGATCTGGATGTTCTAGTGCACAGATCTCTAAAGGTACAGCAGCAATGCTGTGAAGTGATAGTTGGAGCAAATAGAGGGTTGGGCTGCATTCAGAGGACAATTGAGTATAAAATGAGGCATATTCTTTCATGGGATGTGAGCGACACTGGCAAGTCCAGAATTTGTTACCCATCCTTAATTGTCCTTGACAAGGTGGCAGTGAGCTCCCTTCTCGAATTGCTGCACTCCATGTGGTGTAGGTACACCCACAGTGCTCTTAGGAAGGGAGATCCAGGATTTTGACCCAGCATCAGTGAATGAACAGCGATATATTTGCAGATCAGATGGTGTGTGACTTGGAGGGGAGCTTGCACATGGTGGTGTTTCCATGCATCTGCAGCCCTTGTCCTTCAAGGTGGTGGAGGTCTTCGTTTTGGAAGGTGCTGTCTGCGGAGCCTTGGTGAGTTGCAACAGTGCATCTGGTAGATGGTACACACTACTGCCACTGTGCGTCAGTGGTGAAGGGAGTGAATGTTTCAGGTGGTGAATGGGGTGACAATCAAGGCGGCTGCTTTGTCCTGAACAGTGTCGAGTTTCTAGAGTATTGTTGGTGCTGCACTCATCCTGGTTTGTGCCTTGTAGATGGTTGACAAGTTTTGGAGAGTCAAAAATCACAAAATTATTACAGTGGAGAAGGAGGCCATTGGGCTCATTGTGTCTGCATAGAATCATAGAACATAGAAAGTTTACAGCATAGGCAGGCCAAAAAACGAGCCACCCAGCTGAATCCCATTGTCCAGCATTTGGACCGTAGCCCTGCAGGTTCAGGTAGTTGAGGTGCACATCCAGACTCCTTTTAAATGAGTTGAGGGTTTCTGCCTCAGCTACCCTTACAGGCAGTGAGTTCCAGACTCCCACAGCCCTCTGGGTGAAAAAACCTTTTCTCATCTCCCCTCTAATTGTTCAACACATCACTTTAAATCTATGCCCCCTAGTCACTGACCTCCCTAGTAAGGTAAATAGACCCTTCCCATCCATTCTATCCAGACCCCTCACAATTTTGTACATTTCAATCAAATCTCCCCTCAGCCTCTTCTATTCCAAGGAGAACAACCCCAGTCTATCCAATCTTTCCTCATAGCTGCATTTTTCCAGTCCTGGCAACATCCTCATAAATCTCCTCTGTAACCTCTCCAGTGCAATTACATCCTTTCTGGAATGAGGTGACCAGAACTGCACACAAAACTCAAGTTGTGGCCTAACTTATGATTTATACAGTTCCAGCATAACCTCCCTGCTCTTATATTCTATACATTGGCTAATAAAGGAAAGGATTCCATAAGCCTTCTCAACCAACTTATCAACCTATCCTGCTACTTTCAGGGATTTGTGGACATTCACTTCAAGGTCCCTCACTTCCTCGGCACCTCTCAGCATTCACCCATTAATTGTGTCTTCCTTTGCTGTGTTTGACCTCACCAAAGGCATCACCTCACACTTCTCCAAGTTGAATTCCATTTGCCACTTTTCTGCCCACCTGACCAGTCCATTTCTCCAGCTCTCCTAATGAGCATTTCACCATGTGCCTTGAGCTGAGTTACTCATCACAGAATTCCCACTATCTGATTTACTCTTGCAGCCAGAGTATGTATATGAATGGTCCAGTTAAGCTTTTGTCAATGGTAACCCCCAGGATGTTGATGGTGGGGGGATTCAGCGATGGTAATGCTGTTGAACGTCAAAGGGAGATGGTTACATTCTCTCTTGTTGGAGATGGTCATTGCCTGGTACTTATGTGGTGTGAATGTTACTTGCCACTTAGCAGCCCAAGTCTGAATGTTGTCCAGGTCTTGCTGCTTCTGGACATGGACTCCTTCAGTATCTGAGATGTCCCGAATTTGTCCTTTTATGAAACCTTGGTCAGGACTCACTTGGAATATTGTATCCAGTCTTGGTCTCCTCACATGATGGGTGATATTGAGGCTTTGGAAAGGGTACAGAGGAGAGACATTCGACGAATTCCCAGTATAAGACATCTTGGTTATCAAGTTAGACTAAAAGAGTTGGGACCCTACACCTTAGAGAAACCTAGACTGAGGGGTGATCCGATTGAGGTTCATAAATAATGAAGGGTCCAATTCAGCATGGGAGAGGAGTCATAACTTTATATTGTGAAAGGCCAGATGGCACCCGAATCACATTAAATTTCATTTTCAGCAGTTGGCTAATGTACCAGGATGGCCGAGTGGTTAAGGCGTTGGACTTAAGATTCGATAGACATGTGTCTGCGTGGGTTCAAACCTCACTCCTGGTATCTGTGCTTACAAAAAGTTACTTTTTCTTTCCCTGACTTTTGCCTTGCACCATCATCTCTTCTGTCATTTAATCACTCTTGCCTTCCAACTGATCACAGCTTCCTATTATTTGATCTGCCCCAGCACCGTTCCTTGGCTCTGCGCTTGCTTATAAACTGGTAAATCTTTAACTTAATCTCCTCTGTCCCCTGACAATGACCTTCTCATCCTTCCTGGTTTGTGGTTCCTCACAGGATCCGCTGCCTCTCCGACTCCCCTCCAGGTAACTGAAGGCCCTGAGCCTTGGTCTCTCTTTATACGCTAGCTGGTAGTTGATTCCTTGCAGGTCTGCCACCGCTCAGGAGAAGCTCAAAACCCAGATCAAGCAAAGTATCAAGAGGAATGTGAACAAAGGCTCCCTGGTGCAGAGCAAGGGACAGGGAGCCTCCGCCTCCTTCAAAATCAGCAAGAAGGAAAACCTAGGGAAAAGTGGGAAAGAAGGTGAAGAAACCAGCACACAAGAAATCTTCAGTGAAGAAACCAGCAGACAAGAAATCTTTAGTGAAGAAACCAGCAGACAAGAAATCTTTAGTGAAGAAACCAGCAGACGTGAAAGTGACAACAAAGAAAGTAACAGCCAAGAAAACAAGCAGCAAGGCGGCGGCAACGCCAAATAAGGTGGTGAAGAAAGCAGCGCTTCAGAAAAAGTCTCCTGCGAAGAAGGTCAAAAAAGGCAAGAGTGCGGCGGGCGGAAAGGCGCTGAAGAAAGTGCAGACATGGAAGAGCAAGGTCAAGCCGAAAGCAGCGAAGGCTCAGAAAGCAGGGTCTGGAAAGAAGTGTAAGAGCGCGGGAAACTTGGAAACATCTGAACACAAAGGCTCTTCTCAGAGCCACCCACATCTCTCAGGAAAGAGCTGATCCCCTGATCAAATGATCCCTGTCCCGGCCCCGCCTGCAGATTCCACATGGAAATGATTTGGAGTAAATCCAGGATCCCTGGTGACTCCCCTCCACCCAGCCCTTTCCCCACTCTCTGTAATAAAACAGAGGGATATCCGGCCCTCACTCTAACTGGAGATGTGTTCGGTACAGTCTCAGTTCACAAATTCAGGGGGAGAGTCTGTAAGACAGGAACACTGGCGGAGAAACCCCACCTCACAACTCAAACCCCAACATATGAGTTTCTCCAATTCAGCTGGAGTCGGGTGACAACAGGAGCTGGGATAGGCTGTGATCGGGAATGTGAGGAATGGATTTGTTCAGGGAGGAATGAACCTGGAATCTCCGAAAATAACAGTTCCTTATTTCCCCAGATGACACATTCTGCAGTGAGAGTGAAAAGACTCTTCACTGCTTCACATTTACTAATTGTTTGGTTTTTGATGAATAATGAGTCAGAGAGCAATGACAGGATCTGAAGCTTCTCTCACACCAGCCCTTGAATGACTCAGTGTGAAGTGTCCAATGTGTGAAGCTACTGCCAGGGTTTGTCAATCTGAACAGTTTCAGCTCAGTTACTGGGGGCCTGGAATCCCCGCAGTTTGACTCTGTCTCTGATTGGTCACCCGCTTCTCAATCCAATTCTTAACCAATAGGAGAATCACATATAAGTAAATAGAAGTTCTCATTGGCTGAAATTTTCCAATTGGAAAAAGCCCGGCAATTCCAGAGCAGGAAGGAATTGAAGTGATGGAAAATTTCAATTTTCAGGCAACAATTTTAAAACCTCTCATTTTATGTTCTGTTTTACTGTGTTTACCGTCACAAAATCCTGACGCGATTTTAGGAATCGTTTTCATTTGTCAATCTGTTAACTGTAAGCGGCGGGAGGAAGGTCCAGTTCAGCAATTTAAAACGGGACAAATATCAGCTTCCTCTCTGTAAAAGGAACAAATTAGCGACTAACCGCTTCTCACAGGCTTCTCGGGGACTGACAGAAACGAGCGGTTTCTGATCCTTTCTCCTGAAAGAGGCGGATAATGCTGCAGGGAGCAATGAACTGCCCTTCACTTTCTGGCTGCTAATACACCCCTGACTTTAAACAGTTCAAACAGCGACTGATGCTTCTGTCGGAAAATGAGCAGATTCACCAGAATGATCCCGGTCCATGATGGCCAAAGACATCCAGCTGGCCCGCCGCATCCGCGGGGAACGCACCTTAAACCCAGCTTCAGTAACAAGTGTAACAAGGGCTCTTTTCAGAGCCACCAAATCAGCAAAGGAAAGAGCTGCCATCTCTGTTCATCATCAAACCCATTAGATTGAAGGGGCGGTCACATGGTTTCTGTTTTGTCACATCACTTTCCCGAAAGGCCTGTCGGACTGAGAGCTGGTCTGGAATTTAGAAAGCAGCATTACCGGAGACTCATTGCTGCTCAGCACAATCTCAACCCGCTCCTGGGATCCGTTAGCTGGCATTTGGGGAAAAGAAATGGATCCCAGTTTTATTTGGAAGGCATTAATGGAGCCGGGTCCGTTCACATGAGGGTTATTTACAAACATTACCCAATGAGTTCACTAATATTTGAATCCATTGGAGATCAGTACACAGGATATGTAAGTTAGCTCGGTCACTCTGACTGAAACCGCCAGTTCCCCGGGGCTGCAGACCCTGACACTGCGGGGAGAGAATCCCCGACCCTATCCCGCCGCCGGGGGGAACAGACAGCTCTGTGTCCGGAGAATAGGGAGGGCCGGGGGGAAGGCACATATTAAAGCGCTGCAATGGACTCAGCTCCTGTGTGTGCACAACTCTCACTGATTCCGTCCTCTGGGAACAGTGCGGTCTAAACAGATCAGGTTAGGAGAGAGACACACAGCCCGAGAATGGCGTCTTCCTTCCTGCATTTACTCTGTTCCGGGAGCAGATTCTCATTGAGAAGCGGCGCTCAGATCACCGGAGAGAAATAAAAACACAATTAAAACTGTCCAAATGAAAAACAGAGAATTAACCCGGACACTTCCATTATTAAATTAATTCATCAGCTCCGAACCAGTTCCCGTTAATGCACCGGGATAATCTCGGGATTTATCAAATCGAAGGCAGCGGGATTTATTAAATTGTTGATTCTGACACCCTGTAGTTCACTTCTTCACTTAACTAGAGGGGGAGATGTGTGAGCAGAGAATCAGAGCGAAATCCAGAGAGGGAACTGAAAACACACCTGGACAGATGTGAAACAGGTCAATCCACTGTTCCAATAACTCCATCTCTGATTCCCTCCTGACAGTAACCAGCCCTTTCACAGAGACTGTGGGTGGCTCTGAAAAGAGCCTTTGGTTTATTAGATGACATTTTGGCCGCTTTACTTTTTCTGGGAGCTCTGAGCGCTGGTTTTCTTTGGCAGCAGCACGGCCTGGATATTAGGCAGCACCCCGCCCTGAGCGATGGTCTCCCCTCCCAGCAGCTTGTTGAGCTCCTCGTCGTTGCGGACGGCCAGCTGCAGGTGTCTGGAGATGATGCGGTTCTTCTTGTTGTCCCGGGCCGCGTTGCCGGCCAGCTCGAGGATTTCAGCGGTCAGATACTCGAGCACAGCAGCCAGAAAGACCGGGGCTCCGGCACCCACACGCTCAGCATAGTTACCCTTTCTCAGGAGCCTGTGAACACGGCCCACCGGGAACTGCAGTCCAGCCCGGGAGGAGCGAGACTTGGCCTTGGCCCGAGCTTTCCCGCCGGTCTTTCCTCTTCCAGACATTTCCACAATCTCACAAATACTTTCACAAAGAATGCATAATTTCCTTAGCATTGATAGTATGTTGCCGGCAGCCAGGATGGCCGAGCGGTCTAAGGCGCTGCGTTTAGGTCGCAGTCTCCATTGGAGGCGTGGGTTCGAGTCCCACTTCTGACAAGTTGCGTTTTGACTGCACTGGAGGCGTTTGGGAGCAGCGGTGAAGAGCAAAGAGAAAGCAGGAAAGAACATGGACCAACAAAGTAACAATGGACCCAAAGATGTTGCATTAAAACATGAGAGTCAGAGGCAACTGAGCAAACAGCAGGGCACATAAAAGATCAAAAATGTAACCTTTGTATCGGGGTGGAAGATGTTGCCAATATCCTGAATGAATACTTTACTGTTTTCCCGAATGAGAGGGTGATGCCGATATTGTTATTAAGGAGGAGGAGTGTGAAGTATTGGACGTGATAACTTAAGGAGAGAGGAAGTCTTAATGGGATGAGCATCGTTGAATGTGGATAAATCATCAGGACCAGTTGAAATGTACCCCAGGCTGTTGAAAGAAGCCAGGGAAGAAATAGTGGAAGGTCTGACCATCATTTTCCAATCCCTCACTGGATACAGGTGTGTGCCAGAGGATTGGAGTTCTTGTAACGTTGCAATAAAAGCAAAATACGAGGCAGATCAAGCATGGCTGATCCTTTCGAGTAGAGAAACAGGGCTGAATTCCCTGAACTAGTCCTACAGCTTTCAGAATAGAAGGAGCCTATACACACCTGATGGGTTCCACTTAAACAAAAGAGCTGGAGGTGTTGACGGTCAGAACAGATAAAATGTGGAGGAGTGTTTGAAGCAGATGCTGTGTGGTTACTGTAGTTGTACTATGGAGTTATTTCAAGGAGGTGATTCTGAATGTAATGGATCAACGTGGACCCATCCAAGGCAAAGGTTCTAAGCTTCCCTGTGGTCCAGCCTGGTTGAATGGAACTGAAGCAAACAAATCATCCAGAAGTGGAAAAGAAATATAAGGCCATGAAAGCACAGAATTCAGATGGATGCAATACCAGATGGTATGGCAAGAGTGTAAAACAGCAACAGACTGGTGAATAAAACTTTCCCATTGAATGAGACAAGAGAAAAGAAGGGTAATAATAGTGTCAGGTGAGTTGTGACACGATTCACATTCCACCTTGATCTGAATAGGACTGTTGAAGGGAGTGATTGAGAAGAATAGAGGAGAAATGAAAAGAAAGGAGAAATAAACAAAAGGTCTTTTGATTTTAGAATGCTTGTTTTTGGAAATGACAGACTGTAAAGTGTGTGTGTCAGAAGATATAGAGCGAAGTTGGGTATGACAAGATCACAGGAAAGTTGTGCCCTGAGACAAGGTGTGTGTTGACAGGAAAGCTGCTTTCTTTTGCACAATATGTATTTTATTCATATAATTTGTGCAATTACATTGCAAAGCAGTTCAAATTTAATATTACATAAGGTACAATACAGATCAGTTTCCTTCAATAATGTACATGATGTATCTCACTATCCCTGCCTGCACAGGTTATATTTACAGTATTTACATTACAAATCAAACATTCTCTGGTGCAAACAGCCCGAGGGGTTTTTCACGGGTTCCAGCCCCTCACTGTACTATGGCCTACTAGGGCCTCAGACTGCAGCCTTTCCCCATTGATTCTCCATGGTGGCTTCCCCAAGCTTTAATGCCGTCCCACAGCACATAGTCTTGGACGTTGCAATGTGCCAGTCTGCAACACTCGGTCATGGACAGCTCTTTGCACTGGAATACCTGTCCCACGGCCGGGCTCGTTCTCAATAGAGATCATTTCAAATGAACATTTCCTAAATCCGTGCTTTCTCTCTCGCAATAAAGAGAACAGGATGTCTGGCAGATTCAGTGTGAGACAATAACACTGCCGGGTAAAGGCCGCTTTCCAACTCCAATCCTAACACAGGAGATTCCCGAAACAGCTGCAGTAAGTTGCTGTGAACTGCTGGAAGCGGATGTGTGAGGAAATGGTGATGTTACTGAGGAGGTTTCTTAGTATAGAATGGACTGTGTTTAGGTGGGAATATTACTGAGTGTTAATTGCATCGGGACCATATTTAAAAGCTCCGGCTTTCTGGAAAGCCTTGACTATGAAGGCCGAGTCTGGAAGGGTTTGTGTGGAGAGCTGGGTTTTGGTTCTACTGTTAATAAAGGGTTTGAAATTGGCAGCCCGGAGGAAACTGGAGGTGGAGCTGAAAGATGAGGGGCCGTTCTCTCTCTGTCTGTCACTCTGGGTGTCTCCTCCATCTAGCTCTCTGTTTAATCTTCACTCTTGTCTCCTCCCCTCCCTGCTCTCACTCTGCCTTTCTCAGCCAGGTCCAGGTGGCCTGTATAAAAAGGAGCCTGACAGAATCAGTCTCTTTTATTGTGCACTGATTTGAGGAAAGAATCAACATGTCTGCCAGTAAACAAGAGTATGCTCCAGGCTGGCAGCATGTTAGAATCCATGAGGAAAGGCATCATCACCCTCATCGACAAGCAGAAGGGGGAGCGGACAGAAATCAGAAATTGGTGGCCCAATTTCTGCTTCATGCTGACTACAAGATTCTGTCAAAAGACATAGCCAGTCGAGTCAAGTCTGCTCTGGAGTTGGTGATTCACCCTGATCAGACCTATACTATACCAGGCAGGACAATCTCTGATAGCTTTGCGCTACTCAGGGATATGATCACCTATGTACGGGACAGGAGGGTGGACACCTGCCTCATCAGCCTGGACCAGGAGAAGGCTTTTGACAGGATATCGCACACTTACATGATGGATGTGCATTCCAAAATGGGGTTTGGGGATGGAATCTGCAATTGGATCAAACTACTCTACACAAACATCAGTAGTGCAGTCTCAATCAATGGGTGGGAATCAGAAAGTTTCCCGATCCAATCTGGAGTCAGACAGGGCTGTCCTCTCTCCCCTGTCTTGTTTGTTTGCAGTATTGAACCCTTTGCTGAGTCTATTAGGAAGAATGCGAGCATCAGAGGGGTGACAATCCCAGGCAGCGGAGGCACTCAGGTTAAAGCCTCCCTGTACATGGATGACGTCGCCGTTTTATGCTCGGATCCACTGTCTGTGCGCAGAGTGATGAGCATCTGCGACCAGCTCGAACTGGCCTTGGGAGCTAATGTTAAACACGGCAAGAGCGAGGCCATGTTCTTTGGGAACTCGGCTGACCGATCCTTTGTCCCCTTCACCGTTAGGTCAGATTACCTGAAGGTGCTGGGGATATGGTTTGGAAGGGCTGAGACGTGCACCAAAACCTGGAAGTAGCGAGTAGCCAGGGTACAACATAAGCTGAGCATGTGGGAGCAGCGATCTCTCTCCATTATGGGTAAGAACCTGGTCATCAAGGGCGAGGTGCTCACATTGCTGTACGTGGTGCAGGTCTGGCCCATACCGCATTCCTGCGCTGTGGCGATCACCTGAGCCATTTTCCGCTTCATCTGGGGATCCAAAATGATCCGAGTCCGGAGGGACACGATGTTCAAACCTCTGGATAAGGGCGGGAAAAATGTACCCAAAGTCGCCTTCATCCTTATGGCTACCTTTGTGTGCGGCTGCATCAAGCTGTGTGTAGATCCCCAGTTTGCAAACTTCAAGTGTCACTACGTGCTGTGGTTCCATCTGTCCCCAGTGTTGCAAAGGATGGGCCTGGTCATATTGCCGCGGAATGCTCCATCCAGTTGGACTGTGCCGTACTGCCTATCCTTCATGGAAAAGTTTCTGTGGAAAAACACCTTTGACCACCAATCCATCAGGCAGTGGTCTGCACGGAATATCCTCAAGGCCCTACGGGAAAAGGAGATGGTGGATCCTGTCGGATGGTCCCCTGGCAGAATGCCTCATCACCAGAACTTTCAAACAAGCACCAAGATGTAGCCTGGCTGATGGTGAGAAGAGCCCTCCCTGTCAGATCCTTCCTTCACACCCGAAGTCTCACCCCATCCACACGCGGCCCTCGAGGTGGCTGTGGTGGAAAAGAGACGTTGCCCACCTCTTTCTGGAATGTGTCTTTGCAAAGCAGGTGTGGAAGAGATGCAGTGGTTTTTGTCGAGGTTCATCCCAAGCAGCTCTGTAGCACAGGAGTCTGTGCTCTATGGGCTGTTCCCAGGGACGCACACCGAGATAAACATCAACTGTTGCTGGAGGACTATCAATTCATTGAAAGACGCTCTTTGGTCTGCCCGAAACTTGCTGGTCTTCCAGCGCAAAGTGTTGTCCACGACCGAATGTTGCAGACTGGCACATTCCAAGGTCGAGGACTACATGCTGAGGGACGCACTAAAACTTGGGGCAGCAGCAGCAAAGGCTCAATGTGGAAATACCACTGTGTAAGGTCCCCTCACCAAGCTGAACTGAGGGGCTGGATCCATGGCAAACCACTCAAACTGTAGCCAGAAAAGATTGGTTTGCTGTAAAATGTACATGGCATGACAATGAAATGGAAGGGTTGTGAGGCAACTCACTCCTGCATTGAAGGAAACTGATCTCCTTTGCACTCTTTGTACTGTTTGACTTGGTGCTTTTTGGAACTGTTTTGAAATGTATTTTTTTTTACAGATTTTTATGAATAAAGTATATTTTGGAAATTAATAAAAGAAAGTCTGGCAGAGGTAAAGGAGGGAAAGGACTGGGCAAAGGCGGAGCAAAGCGGCACAGCAAAGTGCTTCGTGATTTTATCCAGGGCATCACCGAACCAGCAATCCGCCGCCTGGCTCGCCGTGGCGGGGTCAAGCGAATCTCGGGTTTGATCTATGAGGAGACTCGCGGGGTGTTGAAGGTTTTCCTAGAGAATGTGATCAGGGATGCGGTCACCTACACTGAACACGCCAAGCGCAAGACGGTCACTGCCACGGATGTGGTGTACGCTCTGAAACGGCAGGGCCGCACTCTCTACGGATTCAGCGGCTGAACACTCGACCCTTTCCAGCAAACACAACAAATGCTCTTCTAAGAGACACCCACCGCCTCACAGAGAGAGCAGTGACCTGGAAACGGGAGCTGGGATAGGCTGTTTCGAACTGTCTGGAATAAATCTGTGCTGTGTTCGAGATACAAAACTAGAATCCCCAAATTTGACATTTCATTTGTCGCAAGGATGTGCAGTGGATTTCATTTTCTAAGCGGGCTGTGTAAACAGTGCCCGAGGCTCTACACTTAGTTATTTCCCCCGTCCACACATGCCCTCAATGAAAAGCCACATCACTCCTCCAGAATCACTCATTGTTTTCATAGAATTTCAAAATGATTTCGATGCAATGAGGGAATCCGGGAGTTTTGCAGCAGCCGTTGAATCGGTCACGGGAACCAGACCCACTTGTGATGTTATTTCCCCCGAGACGGTGTTTCCTGCACTGAAACTGACAGGGTTTGTGAAACTGATCAGTTTCAGCTCAATCATTCAGGGACCTGGAATTCCCGCAGTTTGAGCCCGCGCTATCCAGAGCCCACTAAAATAAAAGCAAAATACTGCGGATGCTGGAAATCTGAAACAAAAACAAGAAATGCCGGATTCACTCAGCAGGTCTGGCAGCATCTGTGGAAAGAGAAGCAGAGTTAACGTTTCGGGTCAGTTCCGAAGAAGGGTCACTGACCCGAAACGTTAACTCTGCTTGTCTATCCAGAGCCCACTTCTGATTGGTCACCCTCTTCCCATTCGCATGTCTTAACCAATTGCCGAGCCTCGAATAAGAAAATACAGCAAATCATTGGCTTAAATTGTCTTCCTGGCAGAAAGGTTGAATTCAAAAAAGCCGCCAATTTCAGTGTTGGGCAGAATCGAATTACTCAACGAATCTCAATAACGAATTGGCAGCACATTTTATACTTTCCCCGATTTTCCTTTCCATCGATTGGGGTGCTAATTCACTCAGGTGCGTTTCCTAATACTAACTGTAATCCTCAGATCCATTTAACATTTCAGTAATCCTATTAAATACAAAAGGAATTTTATGATTGAATTTCCATTGGAAGATAGTGAATTAGCACCCCGATCGATGGAAAGGAAAATCGGGCAGAGGATAAAATGTGCTGCCAATTCGTTATTGTGATTTGTTTATATAACTGACCAGGATTGACTTCACCCGAACGCAGCTACTAGCTCCCACCTCACTGACCGCTCTCCCCCCTCTGCAACTCGCTTTCTCCCCCTCCTCCCTACTGGCGAAATTCCGCACTCTGGCTGTTCGCTCTCTGCACCCCCACCCCCCACCCTGTCCCAGCCCAGCCCACAGCTGCTAGCTCTGGCCGTGACACTCGCTCCCACATTTCTTCACCAGGCGCCACCTGTAGAAGCAGGAGGGCCTCAAGGGGTGACGGGGCGACGTAGGAGTGAGTGGCTGAGAGGAGGGAAGCGGCGCGGCCTGGAGCGAGTGGCCAGAGAGTGGGGTGGTGCGAAGCGAGGAACAACTGGCCAGGGGAGTGGGGGGGGGTGGGGGAGCAGCGAGGTCTGGAGCGAGCGGCTGAGGGGGGGAATCGTCGAGGCCTGGAGTGAGTTGCCGAGGGGGGAGAGCTACAGCTTCAAAATCTCCCATTCAGCCACTTCCTCCAGCCAAGTGGTGGGGGGATCGGGTGGCTAGATACCCAATGACGCTTTATCAGGCATGCACGAAGATGGATTTGTTGCGGAAATGTGATGACGTTGGCGCTGCAAAATGACATCATCCCGTGCACGCGCCACTCAATCCTGGCAAGATGTCAAAAATCACTGTGATTTTTTGGTCTTTTCAGTGCACTCCTCTTTCTTTAGTTGCCTCTTACTCTAATGTATTGAAGAAACATCTTTGGGTCCATTTTCATTTTACTTGTCAATATTCTTCCATGTTCTCCCTTTACCGCTGCTCCCAAATCCCTCCAGTTCAGTCAAAACACAACTTGGCAGAAGTGGGATTTGAACACACGCCTCCAGAAAACACTACGACCTGAACACCGCCCCTTATACCACTCGGCCATCCGAACTGCTTCATGCTTATGACAAAAGCTGAGAAATTATCCATTCTTTGTGAAAGTATTTGTGAGATTGTGGAAATGTCTGGAAGAGGAAAGACCGGCAGGAAAGCTCGGTCCAAGGCCAAGTCTCGCTCCTCACGGGATGGACTGCAGTTCCTGGTGGGCCATGATCACAGGCTCCTGAGAAAGGGTAACTCTGCTGAGCGTGTGGGTGCCGGAGCCCCCGTCTATCTGGCTGCTGTGCTCGAGTATCTGACCGCTGAAATCCTCGAGCTGGCCGGGAACGTGGCCCGGGACAACAAGAAGTTTTTAGTTTTCGAGATACAGCACTGAAACAGGCCCTTCGGGCCACCGAGTCTGTGCCGAACATCAACAACCCATTTATACTAATCCTACACTAATCCCATATTCCTACCAAACATCCCCACCTGTCCCTACATTCCCTACCACCTACCTATACGAGTGACAATTTATAATGGCCAATTTACCTACCAACCTGCAAGTGTTTTGGCTTGTGGGAGGAAACCAGAGCACCCGGAGAAAACTCATGCAGACACAGGGAGAACTTGCAAACTCCACACAGGCAGTTCCAGGATTGAACCCGGGTCGCTGGAGCTGTGAGGCTGCAGTGCTAACCACTGCGCCACTGTGCCGCCCCTGGAACGTTGAAGAAGACCCGCATCATCCCCAGACACCTGCAGCTGGCCGTCCACAACAACGAGGAGCTCATCAAGCTGCTGGGAGACGTGACCATCGCTCAGGGCGGGGTGCTGCCTGATATCCAGGCCTTGCTGCTGCCCAAGAAAACCAGCGCTCAGAGCTCCCAGAAAAAGGAAAGCGGCCGAAATGACATCTAATAAACCAATGGCTCTTTTCAGAGCCACCCACAGTCTCTGTGAAAGGGCTGGTTACTGTCAGGAGGGAGTCAGTGATGGAGTTATTGTAACAGTAGATTGACCTGTTGCACATCTGTCCAGCTGTGTTTTTTAATTTGCTCTGTTTTTCTGGTCACACATCTCCCCCTCTCGTTAAGTGAAGAACTGAACTACAGGATGTAGAATCAACAATTCCCAGGAGTGGGGGGTGAGATTGTGCTGAGCAGCAATGAGCCTCCAGTAATGCTGCTTTCTAAATTCCAGATCAGCTCTCAGTCCAACAGGCCTTTCGTATTTTAAATATCACAACAGAGCTGAGCGGGGGTGAGCGCAGCCTCAGCTGCACCGAGTCTCAGGGGCTCTCAGGACCCCAATCAGAGCCACTGGGCCTGGCGGACGTGCAGCAAGGACCCCGGGGGAGGGAGGGTCCACCATTAAAGTGATGGTGCAGCACCTCCCCCATCCTCGCCGCCACTTACCGGTTTCTTCTCCCGTTTATCTCAACATTATGAAGACGCTTTTGCTCTGGACTACACTGGTTATAAAGTAAGACCCAACTTTGTCTCTGAAAGTGATGAATAGCAGCAACAACAGCAGAATCCAACCCCTGCAGTTACATGTGAACTTGCTGATGTTGCAGCAGATTGAATGACTGAGTGAATCCCTTCCCACACACATGGCAGGGGAACGGCCTCTCCCCAGAGTGAATGTGTTGGTGTTTCAGCAGATCATTACTGCTTTTCAAGCTATTCTCACAGTCAGGACATTGAAAAGGTCTCTGATCAGTGTGAACAAGTTGATGTTCAGTGAGGTTGGATGACTGAGTGAACCCCTTCCCACACACGGAGCAGGTGAATGATCTCTCCCCAGTGTGAACTCACTGGTGTTTCAGCAGGTTGACTCTGGCTGGGTTCAGTTCTACACTCACTGGTTCCTCTCTCTCTCCTCCCCTGAAGGTGCTGATTCTGACTGTATGTACGTGCTCTCTCCCCCTCCGACCCTCCCTGTCCAATGTAGTATCTCCCAGTTTTGGTGATGTGCTCTCCCTGACCTGTCTCCATTTCTCCTTCTTATACAGACTTGCCCTGACTGTCACTATTTCATAGAATCATACAGCACAGAAGGAGGCCAATCGGTCTTTTGTGCCTGTGCTGAATCTGTGAAAAAAATGATGCAATTAGTCCAACCCCCTGCCTATTTCCCCATAGTCCTGGAGAAATTCACTTTTAAATATTTGTCCAATTCCTTTATGAAAGTTATAATTGAATCTGTTTCCAGCACCCTGTCAGACAATTCATTCCAAATCCGAATCAGTTACTGGGTAAAAAGATCTCTCCTCACCTCCCCTTGACATTTTTGGCCAACAATCCCAGCTTCACCACCCTGTCCAGAGAACTGAAACCCCTCATCTCTGGTATCATTCTCGTAAATCTCCTCCGAACTGTCTCAAAAGCTTTGATGTCCTTTCTGAAACCTGGTGCCCAGAACTGGACACATTACTGCAGCTGAGATCGAGCCAGCGACGCCCACATCCCACGAACGGATAAAAAAACGCTCCCTGCCAAATCCCCAATTCTTATCCATTTACAGACGCTCCTTGCCCAGTCCCCAAATCTTATACATTTAGTGACGCTCCCTGCCCAATCCCCAATTCCTATCCATTTACAGACGCTCTCTGACCAGTTGACCTTGCTGGCGGGCAGTTTCGGGACGCCTCACAGGGAAAAGCTTCACCGCCACCCGCAGGGACACAAACGGGATTGTTCCATCCTATTGTGGCCTTGACGCCCTGCTCCAGCTGTGTGCACCCACTACGGGCGCGGTCTCCCTGCACTTTGTGAATATTCCGCTCCAGCTGCAGATGGAGGTCAGCCACTACCGCGCCTGCTCCTTCTCAGAGACAAGGCAAATTCTGGAGCGCAGAGCATTCTGGGTACCACAACTGTCATTAATGCCAATCTCTGACATGATAATCAGGTTTTATTTCCTACATTTCATTTCCTGGTATGTTAGTGCGTGTTTTCTTTTGAACCTGTCAGTGCCTGGGAGGAGAGAGTCAGCTTCACTTTGTAGCCGTGAATTTCTGGTGTGAGAATGTGGGTTTTTACTCTGTATGTTTCAGTTTTTGGTTTGTGACTGTTTCTGCTATTGCTATGTGAGTTAACTTTGTGGAAAGAGATGCAGTGGTTTTTGTCGATGTTCATCCCAAGCAGCTCTGTAGCACAGGAGTCTGTGCTCTACGGGCTGTTCCCAGGGACGCACACCGAGACAAACATCAACTGCTGCTGGAGGACTATCAATTCGGTGAAAGACGCCCTTTGGTCTGCCCGAAACTTGCTGGTCTTCCAGCGAAAAGAGTTGTCCACCACCGAATGTTGCAGACTGGCACACTCCAAGGTCCAGGACTACGTGCTGAGGGACGCACTAAAGCTTGGGGCAGCCGCAGCAAAGGCTCAATGGGAAAAGACCACAGTGTAAGGTCCCCCCACCAAGCTGAACTGAGGGGCTGGATCTATGGGAAACCCCTCGAACTGTATCGGAGAAATTTTGTGTGCTGTAAATGTAAAAATGTATATGGCATGACAATGAAATGGAAGGGTTGTGAGGCAACTCATGGTTGTACAGAAGGTAACTGATCACCTTTGCACTGTTTGTATTCTTTGACTTGATGCTGTTTTAAACTGTTTGGGAATGTAATTTTTACAGATTTTTATGAATAAAGTATATTTTGGAAATAAAAAATAATGTGAGTTTCACCACATATCTGTCAACAACTTGATGTGAACATCAGCTTTTGTCCAGATCTATCAGTTTCTGATATAGAGTCATAGAGTTATACAGCACAGAAACAGGCCCTTCAGCCCATTGTGTCTGTGCTGGCCATTAAGCACCTAACTATTCTAATCCCATTTTCCAGTATTTGGCCCGTAGCCTTGTATGCTATAGCATTTCAAGTGCTCATCTAAATACTTCTTAAATGTTGTGAGGGTTCCGGCCTCTACCACCTCTTCAGGGAGTGCGTTCCAGATTCCAACCACCCTCTGGGTAAAATTTCTTTCCTCAAATCCCATCTAAACCTCCTGCCCCTTACCTTAAATCTATGCCACCTGGTTATTGACCCCTCCGCTAAGGTAAAATGTTTCTTCCTATCTAACCCATCAATGCCCCTCATAATTTTGTAAACCTCAATCTTATCTCCCCTCAGCCTTCTCTGCTCTAAGGAAAACAACCCTAGCCTTTCCAGTCTCTCTTCATAGCTGAAATGCTCCAGCCCAAGCAACATCCTGGTGACTCTCTTCAGCACCCTCTCCAGTGCAATCACATCCTTCCTATAGTGTGGTGCCCAGAACAGTACACAGTACTCCAGCTGTGGCCTAACTAGCATTTTATACAGCTCCGTCATAACCTCCCTGCTCTTATATTCTCTGCCTCGGACGATCTAAATTGGCCTGTAATCTAAGGCTTTCCTCCTCACTATTTACGACACCACCAATTTTCGTGTCATGTGTGAGAAAGGGTTTGATTCTATCCCTATCAGTATCCGTTACATGCATGTGTTTTTAATCTGCACCCCCTCTATTTTATTCTCTGTACTTGTCAGCCTCTTGTAGGTGAGTCTGTGTTTTGCTCTTTATCTCTCAGTCTTCGAAGTATGAGCCTGGGTTTGTACCTAATTTTCTTTGTACCTTGCAGGATGGATATTGAAGAGAGGTTTTTACACATTAACTGCCAAATCCTGATAAGTGATTTTTGGGTTTCACACAGTATCTGTCAGTTTCTTGTCTAGGACTGTTGGTTTTACTCTGTCCCTGGCATTTGCTGGTTTGTTAGTGTGGGGTTTACACTGTACCTGTCAGTTTCTCATCTGTGAGTGTTGGTTTCACTTTGTATAGAATCATAGATCACAGAATACTTACAGCACAAAAGGAGGGATTCAGCTCATCGTGCTTGTGCTGCCTCTCTGCACAAGCAACTCAGCTCATGCCACATCCTCATGTATTCAATGAAAACCTGATTTTTTTTCCCCTTCAGATAATTATCATATATCCTTTTGAAAGCTATGGTTGAATCTTCCTCCGTCACACTCTCAGGCAGTACATATCAGATCTTAACCATTTGCTGCATCAAAAAGGTTTTTCCTCATGTTGCCTTTGGTTCTTTTCCCATTCACCTTAAATCGGTGTCCTCTGCTTGGTCAGCCATGAGTAATATTTCCCATTGCTTTCTCAGCACTGATGGATTGTGAGGTGGGAGGCAGCTAGAAGTCCCACTGAGCCGCACTGACTCCCAGCTGAAAAAGAAATGAGATAAAGTTCAATCTTTCACAGCGAGATGCTGCAGAGAGTTATAGAACACAGAACATTACAACGCAGTACAGGCCCTTCAGCCCTCGATGTTGCGCTGACCTGTGAAACCATCTGACCTACACTATTCCATTTTCATCCATATGTCTATCCAATGACCACTTAAATGCCCTTAAAGTTGGCGAGTCTACTACTGTTGCAGGCAGGGCGTTTCACGCCCCTACTACTCTCTGTGTAAAGAAACTACCTCTGACATCTGTCCGATATCTATCACCCCTCAACTTAAAGCTATGTCCCCTCGTGTTTGCCATCACCATCCGAGGAAAAAGGCTCTCACTGTCCACCCTGTCCAGCCCTCTGATTATCTTATATGTCTCTGTGAATTCACCTCTTCTCCTCCTTCTCTCTAACGAAAACAACCTCAAGTCCCTCAGCCTTTCCTCGTAAGACCTTCCCTCCATGCCAGGCAACATCCTAGTAAATCTCCTCTGCACCTTTTCCAGAGCTTCCACATCCTTCCGATAATGCGGTGACCAGAACTGCACGCAATACCCAGGTGCGGCCGCACCAGAGTTTTGTACAGCTGCAGCATGACCTCGTGGCTCCTAAACTCGATCCCCCTACTAATAAAAGCTAACACACCATATGCCTTCTTAACAGCTCTATTAACCTGGGTGGCAACTTTCAGGGATTTATGTACCTGGACACCAAGATCTCTCTGCTCATCTACACTACCAAGAATCTTCCCATGAGCCCAGTATTCTGCAATCCTGTTACTCCTTCCGAAGTGAATCACCTCACACTTTTCCGCATTAAACTCCATTTGCCATCTCTCAGCCCAGCTCTGCAGCCTATCTATGTCCCTCTGTAACCTACAACATCCTTCGGCACTATCCACAACTCCACCGACCTTCGTGTCATCCGCAAATTTACTAACCCACCTTCTACACCCTCATCCAGGTCATTTATAAAAATGACAAACAGCAGTGGCCCCAAAACAGATCCTTGCGGTACACCACTAGAAACTATACTCCAGGATGAACATTTCCCATTAACCACCACCCTCTGTCTTCTTTCAGCTAGCCAATTTCTGATCCAAAGCACTAATTCACCTTCAATCCCATACTTCCGTATTTTCTGCAATAGCCTACCGTGGGGAACTTTATCAAACGCCTTACTGAAATCCATATATACCACATACACGGCTTTACCCTCATCCACCTGTTTGGTCACCTTGTCAAAAAACTCAATAAGGTTTGTGAGGCACGACCTACCCTTCACAAAACCGTGCTGACTATCTCTAATGAACTTATTCTTTTCAAGATGATTATAAATCCTATCTCTTACAACCTTTTCCAACATTTTACCCACAACCGAAGTAAGGCTCGCAGGTCTATAATTACCAGGGCTGTCTCTACTCCCCTTCTTGAACAAGGGGACAACATTTGCTATCCTCCAGTCTTCCGGCACTATTCCTGTCGATAATGACGACATAAAAATCAAGGACAAAGGCTCTGCAATCTCCTCCCTGGCTTCCCAGAGAATCCTAGGATAAATCCCATCTGGCCAAGGGGACTTATCCATTTTCTCACTCTCCAAAATTGCTAACACCTCCTCCTTGTGAACCTCAATCCCATCTAGCCTAGTCGTCTGTATCTCAGTATTCTCCTCGACAACATTTTCTTTCTCCACAGTAAATACTGACGAAAAATATTCATTTAACACTTCCCCTATCTCTTCCGATTCCACACACAACTTCCTACTACTATCCTTGTTTGGCCCAAACCTATCTCTCGTCATTCTTTTATTCCTGATATACCTATAGAAAGCCTTAGGGTTTTCTTTGATCCTATCCGCCAATGACTTCTCGTGTCCTCTCCTTGCTCTTCTTATATCTCCCTTTAGATCCTTCCTGGCTAGCTTGTAACTCTCCAGCGCCCGAACTGAGCCTTCACGTCTCATCCTAACATAAGCCTTCTTCTTCCTCTTGACAAGCTCTTCAACTTCTTTAGTAAACCACAGCTCCCTCGCTCGACAACTTCCTCCCTGCCTGACAGGTACATACTTATCAAGGACACACAGTAGCTGCTCCTTGAATAAGCTCCACATTTCGATTGTTCCCATCCCCTGCAGTTTCCTTCCCCATCCTACGCATCCTAAATCTTGCCTAATCGCATCATAATTTCCTTTCCCCCAGCTATAATTCTTGCCCTGCTGTATATGCCTGTCCCTGCCCATCGCGAAGGTAAACCTAACCGAATTGCGATCACTATCACCAAAGTGCTCACCAACTTCTAAATCTAACACCTGGCCGGGTTCATTACCCAGTACCAAATCCAATGTGGCATCGCCCCTGGTTGACCTGTCTACATACTGTGTCAGAAAACCCTCCTGCACACACTGGACAAAAACAGACCCATCTAAAGTACTCGAACTATAGTATTTCCAGTCAATATTTGGAAAGTTAAAGTCCCCCAAAACCACTACCCTGTTACTCTCGCTCCTGTCAAGAATCATCTTTGCTATCCTTTCCTCTACATCTCTGGAACTATTTGGAGGTCTATAGAAAACTCCCAACAGGGTGACCTCACCTCTCCTGTTTCTAACCTCGGCCCATACTACCTCTGTAGACGAGTCCTCAAACGTCCTTTCTGCCGCTGTAATACTTTCCTTGACTAACAATGCCACACCCCCCCCCCCCCCTCTTTTACCCTCTTCTCTGTTCTTAGTGAAACATCTAAATCCCGGAACCCGCAACATCCATTCCTGTCCCTGCTCTCCCCATGTCTCTGAAATGGCCACTACATCGAGATCCCAGGTACCAACCCATGCTGCAAACTCACCCACCTTATTCCGGATGCTCCTGGCGTTGAAGTAGACACATTTTAAACCAAGCTCTTGCTTGCCAGTGCCCTCTTGTGTCCTTATAAGCTTATCTCTGCCCTCACTACTCTCAACATCCTGCACACTGGAACTACAATTTAGGTTCCCATCCCCCTGCTGAATTAGTTTAAACTCCCCCGAAGAGCACTACCAAATCTCCCCCCCAGGATATTGGTACCCCTCTGGTTCAGGTGAAGACCATCCTGTTTGTAGAGGTCCCATCTACCCCAGAAAGAGCCCCAATTATCCAGGAAACCAAAACCCTCCCTCCTACACCATCCCTGCAGCCACGTGTTCAACTCCTCTCTCTCCCTATTCCTCACTTCGCTAGCACGTGGCACGGGCAACAACCCAAAGATAACAACTCTGTTTGTTCTCGCTCTAAGCTTCCACCCTAGCTCCCTGAATTTCTGCCTTAAATCCCCATCTGTCTTCCTACCTATGTCGTTGGTGCCTATTTGTACCACGACTTGGGGCTGCTCCCCCTCCCCCTTGAGGATCCCAAAAACACGATCAGAGACATCACGTACCCTGGCACCTGGGAGGCAACACACCAACCGTGAGTCTCTCTCGTTCCCACAAAACCTCCTATCTGTTCCCCTAACTATGGAGTCCCCAATGACTAATGCTCTGCTCCTCTTACCCCTTCCCTTCTGAGCAACAGGGACAGACTCTGCGCCAGAGACCTGTATCCCATTGCCTACCCCTGGTAAGTCGTCTCGCCCAACAGTATCCAAAACGGTATACCTGTTGTTGAGGGAAACGGCCACAGGGGATCCCTGCACTGCCTGCTGGTTCCCTCTCCTTCCCCTGACAGTAACCCATCTACCTTCTTCTTTTACCTGAGGTGTGACTGCCTCCCGATAACTCCTCTCAATAATCCCCTCCGCCTCCCGAATGATCCGAAGTTCCTCCAGCTCCAGCTCCAGTTCCCTAACGCGGTCCTCGAGGAGCTGGAGCTGGGTGCACTTCCTGCAGATGCAGTCAGCAGGGACACCCTTGGCGACCCTTACCTCCCACATTCTGCAGGAGGAACATTCAACTGCCTTAACCTCCATTCCCACTGTTCTAAATACCCAAGTTTTTAACCAATCACACAATAAAACAAGAAGAGAAATAGAAAAAGCCTTCCCTTACCTACACACAACCGAGTCCTTTTTTTTGGTAAGAGGAGGAGGGCGGGTGGGAGACACTACAAGAGTAGTGTCTCGGGTTCAGAAACAGCTCAAATATGTAGGTTTCTACTTACCCAGCAGTCCCTGCTCCACCGAAACGCCCGATGAAATTGACTTCCCAGCTGTTCACTCTTCGCTCGCAATGCCTGTGCTCCTGGAAAAGCTGCACAACGAAAAGGTAAGAGAATTTACACAGCCCAAATATATAGGTTTCTACTTACCCAGCAGTCCCTGCTCCACCGAAACTCCCGATGAAATTGACTTCCCAGCTGTTCACTCCTCGCTCGCAATGCCTGTGCTCCTGGAAAAGCTGCACAACGAAAAGGTAAGAGAATTTACACAGCCCAAATATATAGGTTTCTACTTACCCAGCAGTCCCTGCTCCACCGAAACTTGCGATGAAATTGACTTCCCAGCTGTTCACTCTTCGCTCGCAATGCCTGTGCTCCTGGAAAAGCTGCACAACGAAAACGTAAGAGAATTTACACAGCACAAATATATAGGTTTCTACTTACCCAGCAGTCCCTGCTCCACCGAAACTCCCGATGAAATTGACTTCCCAGCTGTTCACTCCTCGCTCGCAATGCCTGTGCTCCTGGAAAAGCTGCACAACGAAAAGGTAAGAGAATTTACACAGCCCAAATATATAGGTTTCTACTTACCCAGCAGTCCCTGCTCGACCGAAACTCCCGATGAAATTGACTTCCCAGCTGTTCACTCCTCGCTCGCAATGCCTGTGCTCCTGGAAATGCTGCACAACGAAAAGGTAAGAGAATTTACACAGCCCAAATATATAGGTTTCTACTTACCCAGCAGTCCCTGCTCCACCGAAACTCCCGATGAAATTGACTTCCCAGCTGTTCACTCCTCGCTCGCAATGCCTGTGCTCCTGGAAAAGCTGCACAACGAAAAGGTAAGAGAATTTACACAGCCCAAATATATAGGTTTCTACTTACCCAGCAGTCCCTGCTCCACAGAAACTCCCGATGAAATTGACTTCCCAGCTGTTCACTCCTCGCTCGCAATGCCTGTGCTCCTGGAAAAGCTGCACAACGAAAAGGTAAGAGAATTTACACAGCCCAAATATATAGGTTTCTACTTACCCAGCAGTCCCTGCTCCACCGAAACTCCCGATGAAATTGACTTCCCAGCTGTTCACTCATCGCTCGCAATGCCTGTGCTCCTGGAAAAGCTGCACAACGAAAAGGTAAGAGAATTTACAAAGCCCAAATATATAGGTTTCTACTTACCCAGCAGTCCCTGCTCCACCGAAACTCCCGATGAAATTGACTTCCAAGCTGTTCACTCTTCGCTCGCAATGCCTGTGCTCCTGGAAAAGCTGCACAACGAAAACGTAAGAGAATTTACACAGCCCAAATATATAGGTTTCTACTTACCCAGCAGTCCCTGCTCCACCGAAACTCCCGATGAAATTGACTTCCCAGCTGTTCACTCCTCGCTCGCAATGCCTGTGCTCCTGGAAAAGCTGCACAACGAAAAGGTAAGAGAATTTACACAGCCCAAATATATAGGTTTCTACTTACCCAGCAGTCCCTGCTCCACCGAAACTCCCGATGAAATTGACTTCCCAGCTGTTCACTCCTCGCTCGCAATGCCTGTGCTCCTGGAAATGCTGCACAACGAAAAGGTAAGAGAATTTACACAGCCCAAATATATAGGTTTCTACTTACCCAGCAGTCCCTGCTCCACCGAAACTCCCGATGAAATTGACTTCCCAGCTGTTCACTCTTCGCTCGCAATGCCTGTGCTGCTGGAAAAGCTGCACAACGAAAAGGTAAGAGAATTTACACAGCCCAAATATATAGGTTTCCACTTACCCAGCAGTCCCTGCTCCACCGAAACTCCCGATGAAATTGACTTCCCAGCTGTTCACTCCTCGCTCGCAATGCCTGTGCTCCTGGAAAAGCTGCACAACGAAAAGGTAAGAGAATTTACACAGCCCAAATATATAGGATTCTACTTACCCAGCAGTCCCTGCTCCACCGAAACTCCCGATGAAATTGACTTCCCAGCTGTTCACTCTTCGCTCGCAATGCCTGTGCTCCTGGAAAAGCTGCACAACGAAAAGGTAAGAGAATTTACACAGCCCAAATATATAGGTTTCTACTTACCCAGCAGTCCCTGCTCCACCGAAACTCCCGATGAAATTGACTTCCCAGCTGTTCACTCTTCGCTCGCAATGCCTGTGCTCCTGGAAAAGCTGCACAACGGAAAGGTAAGAGAATTTACACAGCCCAAATATATAGGTTTCTACTTACCCAGCAGTCCCTGCTCCACCGAAACCCCCAATGAAATTGACTTCCCAGCTGTTCACTCCTCGCTCGCAATGCCTGTGCTCCTGGAAAAGCTGCACAACGAAAAGGTAAGAGAATTTACACAGCCCAAATATATAGGTTTCTACTTACCCAGCAGTCCCTGCTCCACCGAAACTCCCGATGAAATTGACTTCCCAGCTGTTCACTCTTCGCTCGCAATGCCTGTGCTCCTGGAAATGCTACACAACGAAAAGGTAAGAGAATTTACACAGCCCAAATATATAGGTTTCTACTTACCCAGCAGTCCCTGCTCCACCGAAAATCCCGATGAAATTGACTTCCCAGCTGTTCACTCTTCGCTCGCAATGCCTGTGCTCCTGGAAAAGCTGCACAACGAAAAGGTAAGAGAATTTACACAGCCCAAATATATAGGTTTCTACTTACCCAGCAGTCCCTGCTCCACCGAAACTCCCGATGAAATTGACTTCCCAGCTGTTCACTCCTCGCTCGCAATGCCTGTGCTCCTGGAAAAGCTGCACAACGAAAAGGTAAGAGAATTTACACAGCCCAAATATATAGGTTTCTACTTACCCAGCAGTCCCTGCTCCACCGAAACTCCCGATGAAATTGACTTCCCAGCTGTTCACTCCTCGCTCGCAATGCCTGTGCTCCTGGAAATGCTGCACAACGAAAAGGTAAGAGAATTTACACAGCCCAAATATATAGGTTTCTACTTACCCAGCAGTCCCTGCTCCACCGAAACTCCCGATGAAATTGACTTCCCAGCTGTTCACTCTTCGCTCGCAATGCCTGTGCTGCTGGAAAAGCTGCACAACGAAAAGGTAAGAGAATTTACACAGCCCAAATATATAGGTTTCCACTTACCCAGCAGTCCCTGCTCCACCGAAACTCCCGATGAAATTGACTTCCCAGCTGTTCACTCCTCGCTCGCAATGCCTGTGCTCCTGGAAAAGCTGCACAACGAAAAGGTAAGAGAATTTACACAGCCCAAATATATAGGATTCTACTTACCCAGCAGTCCCTGCTCCACCGAAACTCCCGATGAAATTGACTTCCCAGCTGTTCACTCTTCGCTCGCAATGCCTGTGCTCCTGGAAAAGCTGCACAACGAAAAGGTAAGAGAATTTACACAGCCCAAATATATAGGTTTCTACTTACCCAGCAGTCCCTGCTCCACCGAAACTCCCGATGAAATTGACTTCCCAGCTGTTCACTCTTCGCTCGCAATGCCTGTGCTCCTGGAAAAGCTGCACAACGGAAAGGTAAGAGAATTTACACAGCCCAAATATATAGGTTTCTACTTACCCAGCAGTCCCTGCTCCACCGAAACCCCCAATGAAATTGACTTCCCAGCTGTTCACTCCTCGCTCGCAATGCCTGTGCTCCTGGAAAAGCTGCACAACGAAAAGGTAAGAGAATTTACACAGCCCAAATATATAGGTTTCTACTTACCCAGCAGTCCCTGCTCCACCGAAACTCCCGATGAAATTGACTTCCCAGCTGTTCACTCTTCGCTCGCAATGCCTGTGCTCCTGGAAATGCTACACAACGAAAAGGTAAGAGAATTTACACAGCCCAAATATATAGGTTTCTACTTACCCAGCAGTCCCTGCTCCACCGAAAATCCCGATGAAATTGACTTCCCAGCTGTTCACTCTTCGCTCGCAATGCCTGTGCTCCTGGAAAAGCTGCACAACGAAAAGGTAAGAGAATTTACACAGCCCAAATATATAGGTTTCTACTTACCCAGCAGTCCCTGCTCCACCGAAACTCCCGATGAAATTGACTTCCCAGCTGTTCACTCCTCGCTCGCAATGCCTGTGCTCCTGGAAAAGCTGCACAACGAAAAGGTAAGAGAATTTACACAGCCCAAATATATAGGTTTCTACTTACCCAGCAGTCCCTGCTCCACCGAAACTCCCGATGAGATTGACTTCCCAGCTGTTCACTCTTCGCTCGCAATGCCTGTGGTCCTGGAAAAGCTGCACAACGAAAAGGTAAGAGAATTTACACAGCCCAAATATATAGGTTTCTACTTACCCAGCAGTCCCTGCTCCACCGAAACTCCCGATGAAATTGACTTCCCAGCTGTTCACTCTTCGCTCGCAATGCCTGTGCTCCTGGAAAAGCTGCACAACGAAAAGGTAAGAGAATTTACACAGCCCAAATATATAGGTTTCTACTTACCCAGCAGTCCCTGCTCCACCGAAACTCCCGATGAAATTGACTTCCCAGCTGTTCACTCCTCGCTCGCAATGCCTGTGCTCCTGGAAAAGCTGCACAACGAAAAGGTAAGAGAATTTACACAGCCCAAATATATAGGTTTCTACTTACCCAGCAGTCCCTGCTCCACCGAAACTCCCGATGAAATTGACTTCCCAGCTGTTCACTCTTCGCTCGCAATGCCTGTGCTCCTGGAAAAGCTGCACAACGAAAAGGTAAGAGAATTTACACAGCCCAAATATATAGGTTTCTACTTACCCAGCAGTCCCTGCTCCACCGAAACTCCCGATGAAATTGACTTCCCAGCTGTTCACTCTTCGCTCGCAATGCCTGTGCTCCTGGAAAAGCTGCACAACGAAAAGGTAAGAGAATTTACACAGCCCAAATATATAGGTTTCTACTTACCCAGCAGTCCCTGCTCCACCGAAACTCCCGATGAAATTGACTTCCCAGCTGCTCACTCTTCGCTCGCAATGCCTGTGCTCCTGGAAAAGCTGCACAACGAAAAGGTAAGAGAATTTACACAGCCCAAATATATAGGTTTCTACTTACCCAGCAGTCCCTGCTCCACCGAAACTCCCGATGAAATTGACTTCCCAGCTGCTCACTCCTCGCTCGCAATGCCTGTGCTCCTGGAAAAGCTGCACAACGAAAAGGTAAGAGAATTTACACAGCCCAAATATATAGGTTTCTACTTACCCAGCAGTCCCTGCTCCACCGAAACTCCCGATGAAATTGACTTCCCAGCTGTTCACTCCTCGCTCGCAATGCCTGTGCTCCTGGAAAAGCTGCACAACGAAAAGGTAAGAGAATTTACACAGCCCAAATATATAGGTTTCTACTTACCCAGCAGTCCCTGCTCCACCGAAACTCCCGATGAAATTGACTTCCCAGCTGTTCACTCATCGCTCGCAATGCCTGTGCTCCTGGAAAAGCTGCACAACGAAAAGGTAAGAGAATTTACAAAGCCCAAATATATAGGTTTCTACTTACCCAGCAGTCCCTGCTCCACCGAAACTCCCGATGAAATTGACTTCCAAGCTGTTCACTCTTCGCTCGCAATGCCTGTGCTCCTGGAAAAGCTGCACAACGAAAACGTAAGAGAATTTACACAGCCCAAATATATAGGTTTCTACTTACCCAGCAGTCCCTGCTCCACCGAAACTCCCGATGAAATTGACTTCCCAGCTGTTCACTCCTCGCTCGCAATGCCTGTGCTCCTGGAAAAGCTGCACAACGAAAAGGTAAGAGAATTTACACAGCCCAAATATATAGGTTTCTACTTACCCAGCAGTCCCTGCTCCACCGAAACTCCCGATGAAATTGACTTCCCAGCTGTTCACTCCTCGCTCGCAATGCCTGTGCTCCTGGAAATGCAGCACAACGAAAAGGTAAGAGAATTTACACAGCCCAAATATATAGGTTTCTACTTACCCAGCAGTCCCTGCTCCACCGAAACTCCCGATGAAATTGACTTCCCAGCTGTTCACTCTTCGCTCGCAATGCCTGTGCTGCTGGAAAAGCTGCACAACGAAAAGGTAAGAGAATTTACACAGCCCAAATATATAGGTTTCCACTTACCCAGCAGTCCCTGCTCCACCGAAACTCCCGATGAAATTGACTTCCCAGCTGTTCACTCCTCGCTCGCAGAGCCTGTGCTCCTGGAAAAGCTGCACAACGAAAAGGTAAGAGAATTTACACAGCCCAAATATATAGGATTCTACTTACCCAGCAGTCCCTGCTCCACCGAAACTCCCGATGAAATTGACTTCCCAGCTGTTCACTCTTCGCTCGCAATGCCTGTGCTCCTGGAAAAGCTGCACAACGAAAAGGTAAGAGAATTTACACAGCCCAAATATATAGGTTTCTACTTACCCAGCAGTCCCTGCTCCACCGAAACTCCCGATGAAATTGACTACCCAGCTGTTCACTCTTCGCTCGCAATGCCTGTGCTCCTGGAAAAGCTGCACAACGAAAACGTAAGAGAATTTACACAGCCCAAATATATAGGTTTCTACTTACCCAGCAGTCCCTGCTCCACCGAAACCCCCAATGAAATTGACTTCCCAGCTGTTCACTCCTCGCTCGCAATGCCTGTGCTCCTGGAAAAGCAGCACAACGAAAAGGTAAGAGAATTTACACAGCCCAAATATATAGGTTTCTACTTACCCAGCAGTCCCTGCTCCACCGAAACTCCCGATGAAATTGACTTCCCAGCTGTTCACTCTTCGCTCGCAATGCCTGTGCTCCTGGAAATGCTACACAACGAAAAGGTAAGAGAATTTACACAGCCCAAATATATAGGTTTCTACTTACCCAGCAGTCCCTGCTCCACCGAAACTCCCGATGAAATTGACTTCCCAGCTGTTCACTCTTCGCTCGCAATGCCTGTGCTCCTGGAAAAGCTGCACAACGAAAAGGTAAGAGAATTTACACAGCCCAAATATATAGGTTTCTACTTACCCAGCAGTCCCTGCTCCACCGAAACTCCCGATGAAATTGACTTCCCAGCTGTTCACTCCTCGCTCGCAATGCCTGTGCTCCTGGAAAAGCTGCACAACGAAAAGGTAAGAGAATTTACACAGCCCAAATATATAGGTTTCTACTTACCCAGCAGTCCCTGCTCCACCGAAACTCCCGATGAAATTGACTTCCCAGCTGTTCACTCTTCGCTCGCAATGCCTGTGCTCCTGGAAAAGCTGCACAACGAAAAGGTAAGAGAATTTACACAGCCCAAATATATAGGTTTCTACTTACCCAGCAGTCCCTGCTCCACCGAAACTCCCGATGAAATTGACTTCCCAGCTGTTCACTCTTCGCTCGCAATGCCTGTGCTCCTGGAAAAGCTGCACAACGAAAAGGTAAGAGAATTTACACAGCCCAAATATATAGGTTTCTACTTACCCAGCAGTCCCTGCTCCACCGAAACTCCCGATGAAATTGACTTCCCAGCTGTTCACTCCTCGCTCGCAATGCCTGTGCTCCTGGAAAAGCTGCACAACGAAAAGGTAAGAGAATTTACACAGCCCAAATATATAGGTTTCTACTTACCCAGCAGTCCCTGCTCCACCGAAACTCCCGATGAAATTGACTTCCCAGCTGTTCACTCTTCGCTCGCAATGCCTGTGCTCCTGGAAAAGCTGCACAACGAAAAGGTAAGAGAATTTACACAGCCCAAATATATAGGTTTCTACTTATCCAGCAGTCCCTGCTCCACCGAAACTCCCGATGAAATTGACTTCCCAGCTGTTCACTCTTCGCTCGCAATGCCTGTGCTCCTGGAAAAGCTGCACAACGAAAAGGTAAGAGAATTTACACAGCCCAAATATATAGGTTTCTACTTACCCAGCAGTCCCTGCTCCACCGAAACTCCCGATGAAATTGACTTCCCAGCTGCTCACTCTTCGCTCGCAATGCCTGTGCTCCTGGAAAAGCTGCACAACGAAAAGGTAAGAGAATTTACACAGCCCAAATATATAGGTTTCTGCTTTCCCAGCAGTCCCTGCTCCACCGAAACGCCCGATCAAATTGACTTCCCAGCAGTTCACTCCTCGCTCGCAATGCCTGTGCTCCTGGAAAAGCTGCACAACGAAAAGGTAAGAGAATTTACACAGCCCAAATATATAGGTTTCTACTTACCCAGCAGTCCCTGCTCCACCGAAACTCCCGATGAAATTGACTTCCCAGCTGTTCACTCCTCGCTCGCAATGCCTGTGCTCCTGGAAAAGCTGCACAACGAAAAGGTAAGAGAATTTACACAGCCCAAATATTTAGGTTTCTGCTTACCCAGCAGTCCCTGCTCCACCGAAACTCCCGATGAAATTGACTTCCCAGCTGTTCACTCTTCGCTCGCAATGCCTGTGTTCCTGGAAAAGCTGCACAACGAAAAGGTAAGAGAATTTACACAGCCCAAATATATAGGTTTCTACTTACCCAGCAGTCCCTGCTCCACCGAAACTCCCGATGAAATTGACTTCCCAGCTGTTCACTCCTCGCTCGCAATGCCTGTGCTCCTGGAAATGCTGCACAACGAAAAGGTAAGAGAATTTACACAGCCCAAATATATCGGTTTCTACTTACCCAGCAGTCCCTGCTCCACCGAAACTCCCGATGAAATTGACTTCCCAGCTGTTCACTCTTCGCTCGCAATGCCTGTGCTCCTGGAAAAGCTGCACAACGAAAAGGTAAGAGAATTTACACAGCCCAAATATATAGGTTTCTACTTACCCAGCAGTCCCTGCTCCACCGAAACTCCCGATGAAATTGACTTCCCAGCTGTTCACTCCTCGCTCGCAATGCCTGTGCTCCTGGAAAAGCTGCACAACGAAAAGGTAAGAGAATTTACACAGCCCAAATATTTAGGTTTCTACTTACCCAGCAGTCCCTGCTCCACCGAAACTCCCGATGAAATTGACTTCCCAGCTGTTCACTCCTCGCTCGCAATGCCTGTGCTCCTGGAAAAGCTGCACAACGAAAAGGTAAGAGAATTTACACAGCCCAAATATATAGGTTTCTACTTACCCAGCAGTCCCTGCTCCACCGAAACTCCCGACGAAATTGACTTCCCAGTTGTTCACTCTTCGCTCGCAATGCCTGTGCTCCTGGAAAAGCTGCACAACGAAAAGGTAAGAGAATTTACACAGCCCAAATATATAGGTTTCTACTTACCCAGCAGTCCCTGCTCCACCGAAACTCCCGATGAAATTGACTTCCCAGCTGTTCACTCCTCGCTCGCAATGCCTATGCACCTGGAAAAGCTGCACAACGAAAAGGTAAGAGAATTTACACAGCCCAAATATATAGGTTTCTACTTACCCAGCAGTCCCTGCTCCACCGAAACTCCCGATGAAATTGACTTCCCAGCTGTTCACTCCTCGCTCGCAATGCCTGTGCTCCTGGAAAAGCTGCACAACGAAAAGGTAAGAGAATTCACACAGCCCAAATATGTAGGTTTCTACTTACCCAGCAGTCCCTGCTCCACCGAAACTCCCGATGAAATTGACTTCCCAGCTGTTCACCCCTCGCTCGCAATGCCTGTGTTCCTGGAAAAGCTGCACAACGAAAAGGTAAGAGAATTTACACAGCCCAAATATATAGGTTTCTACTTACCCAGCATTCCCTGCTCCACCGAAACTCCCGATGAAATTGACTTCCCAGCTGTTCACTCTTCGCTCGCAATGCCTGTGCTCCTGGAAAAGCTGCACAACGAAAAGGTAAGAGAATTTACACAGCCCAAATATATAGGTTTCTACTTACCCAGCAGTCCCTGCTCCACCGAAACCCCCAATGAAATTGACTTCCCAGCTGTTCACTCCTCGCTCGCAATGCCTGTGCTCCTGGAAAAGCTGCACAACGAAAAGGTAAGAGAATTTACACAGCCCAAATATATCGGATTCTACTTACCCAGCAGTCCCTGCTCCACCGAAACTCCCGATGAAATTGACTTCCCAGCTGTTCACTCCTCGCTCGCAATGCCTGTGCTCCTGGAAATGCTACACAACGAAAAGGTAAGAGAATTTACACAGCCCAAATATATAGGTTTCTACTTACCCAGCAGTCCCTGCTCCACCGAACCTCCCGAGGAAATTGACTTCCCAGCTGTTCACTCTTCTCTCGCAATGCCTGTGCTCCTGGAAAAGCTGCACAACGAAAAGGTAAGAGAATTTACACAGCCCAAATATATAGGTTTCTACTTACCCAGCAGTCCCTGCTCCACCGAAACTCCCGATGAAATTGACTTCCCAGCTGTTCACTCTTCGCTCGCAATGCCTGTGCTCCTGGAAAAGCTGCACAACGAAAAGGTAAGAGAATTTACACAGCCCAAATATATAGGTTTCTACTTACCCAGCAGTCCCTGCTCCACCGAAACTCCCGATGAAATTGACTTCCCAGCTGTTCACTCTTCGCTCGCAATGCCTGTGCTCCTGGAAAAGCTGCACAACGAAAAGGTAAGAGAATTTACACAGCCCAAATATATAGGTTTCTACTTACCCAGCAGTCCCTGCTCCACCGAAACTCCCGATGAAATTGACTTCCCAGCTGTTCACTCTTCGCTCGCAATGCCTGTGCTCCTGGAAAAGCTGCACAACGAAAAGGTAAGAGAATTTACACAGCCCAAATATATAGGTTTCTACTTTCCCAGCAGTCCCTGCTCCACCGAAACGCCCGATGAAATTGACTTCCCAGCTGTTCACTCTTCGCTCGCAATGCCTGTGCTCCTGGAAAAGCTGCACAACGAAAAGGTAAGAGAATTTACACAGCCCAAATATATAGGTTTCTACTTACCCCGCAGTCCCTGCTCCACCGAAACTCCCGATGAAATTGACTTCCCAGCTGTTCACTCTTCGCTCGCAATGCCTGTGCTCCTGGAAAAGCTGCACAACGGAAAGGTAAGAGAATTTACACAGCCCAAATATATAGGTTTCTACTTACCCAGCAGTCCCTGCTCCACCGAAACTCCCGATGAAATTGACTTCCCAGCTGTTCACTCCTCGCTCGCAATGCCTGTGCTCCTGGAAAAGCTGCACAACGAAAAGGTAAGAGAATTTACACAGCCCAAATATATAGGTTTCTACTTACCCAGCAGTCCCTGCTCCACCGAAACTCCCGATGAAATTGACTTCCCAGCTGTTCACTCTTCGCTCGCAATGCCTGTGCTCCTGGAAAAGCTGCACAACGAAAAGGTAAGAGAATTTACACAGCCCAAATATATAGGTTTCTACTTTCCCAGCAGTCCCTGCTCCACCGAAACGCCCGATGAAATTGACTTCCCAGCTGTTCACTCTTCGCTCGCAATGCCTGTGTTCCTGGAAAAGCTGCACAACGGAAAGGTAAGAGAATTTACACAGCCCAAATATATAGGTTTCTACTTACCCAGCAGTCCCTGCTCCACCGAAACTCCTGATGAAATTGACTTCCCAGCTGTTCACTCCTCGCTCGCAATGCCTGTGCTCCTGGAAATGCTGCACAACGAAAAGGTAAGAGAATTTACACAGCCCAAATATATAGGTTTCTACTTACCCAGCAGTCCCTGCTCCACCGAAACTCCCGATGAAATTGACTTCCCAGCTGTTCACTCTTCGCTCGCAATGCCTGTGCTCCTGGAAAAGCTGCACAACGAAAACGTAAGAGAATTTACACAGCCCAAATATATAGGTTTCTACTTACCCAGCAGTCCCTGCTCCACCGGAACTCCCGATGAAATTGACTTCCCAGCTGTTCACTCCTCGCTCGCAATGCCTGTGCTCCTGGAAAAGCTGCACAACGAAAAGGTAAGAGAATTTACACAGCCCAAATATATAGGTTTCTACTTACCCAGCAGTCCCTGCTCCACCGAAACTCCCGATGAAATTGACTTCCCAGCTGTTCACTCCTCGCTCGCAATGCCTGTGCTCCTGGAAAAGCTGCACAACGAAAAGGTAAGAGAATTTACACAGCCCAAATATATAGGTTTCTACTTACCCAGCAGTCCCTGCCCCACCGAAACTCCCGATGAAATTGACTTCCCAGCTGTTCACTCTTCGCTCGCAATGCCTGTGCTCCTGGAAAAGCTGCACAACGAAAAGGTAAGAGAATTTACACAGCCCAAATATATAGGTTTCTACTTACCCAGCAGTCCCTGCTCCACCGAAACTCCCGATGAAATTGACTTCCCAGCTGTTCACTCCTCGCTCGCGAGAGTCCCGAATGAAAGAGAGCGTTTCTCATACTGTTGTTGAATTTCATTTCAAACACTCCTTGTACTCTCTGCTAATGAAGCCTAAAAAATGGAAAAACTAAATGGCGCTCAAACTCACAACTTTCAGATTAAAAGTCCCATGATCGACAGACTGAACTAAATATGTCACTTCTACTGGACCTCTGTTTGGATGGATGCAACTGTATGCTCCAATGCAAGGGCAGCTTTCAAATCCTCCCATGGGTCCATACGTCAGACTAAATTCCATGTTGTAAACTCAAGCAAAGGAAATCTGCTCAGTTCCAAAACTATCAGCAAATTGAAGCTGATTACGATCAACATCATCAGAGGTCAGAACTACCTGGTGAAAGAAGACACCCTGAAGAAGGATCCACAATTATTCAAAGGCATCGACAAAGTGAAAAACAAGAAAATTGATGAGTCAATCCAAGCTAAACAGAAACACTGAAGAATTCCATTCCAGACCAGAACACAATTAGAGGCATTTTTTGTATTCAAAGCTGGGCATTAGTATTTAATAGTTGATATATAATTTTGAATATATTTGAATTTCTTTATTCATTTGGCACTGCTAAACATGAAGCAGTCTTAAATCATTGATTTTTTTTTTGTAAAATCTGACTTACCAGATTAAAATATTAGATCAAGGGAGAAATTTCAAAGATTACTGGACCAGTAATCCAGAGGCCTGGACTCAAGATCCAGTGACAGCCAGGACGTCAAGGCGGGAAACACTCCGCACTAGTCTGCAGTGAGCGATTCCATCGAAGGTAGAGCACAATCTCTTTGATATAAGAATGTATATTTTATAATAATTAATCACTCAAGACCTTCCTGGTCTCTGCATCTCAGCTGCTCTCTGGATAAACTTGCAGAAAGTATTTCAACCTGTAAAGCAGGAGTCTAGGGAATGTATAATGATATTTTCTATCCTTCGGGCAATATTTTAATCAATACAGTGTGAGACCATCTGTCTGGGCACAACTCCATGAGTTTCTCTTTAACTAGTGACCTCACAATCACTAACTTCTATGGTAACAATCTTCAGCTCATCACCTCCGGTACGGAGCTCTAATCTTAATGTACATTTCAACAACCTTTCAAGTCCAGTTACAGTTTTTGTTGCCTTACCTGCTCAAGCTTAAAAAGTGAAAAACGGAAGCAAGTTTAACTGAACATTCTGGTGGTAAGTTCGGGCACGGGAAAAAAATGAAAGGACTCGGACCAGGTCGGATGTGGTGCTGTCAGGCTTGGGTCGGGTTTCATTTGCTGACCCGAGCAGGCCTTTAGCTACTGTTGCAACCTTATATTCCCACTTGACAATATGTATATTTTGTTCATTTCAATTTTGTCGACAAGCTCTTTGAATCCAGTTCCCCGGTCCTCAAGCAGGCTCAGTTTGGAAATCGATTCCGCTTTCTGGAAAGCTGAAAGCAATCGATGACCTTAAACTAAACATGGCAACAGAGAAGGGCTCGTTTGGGATTCGAACCCAGGACCTCTCACATATTAATCACTTATGTACCCAAAGCAAGAATCATACCCCTGGACCAACGAGCCACCGTTGGCATGGTTTTTATTCGCTCCTGTGGAATTTCACTGGCACCCACAGCCGATCATGCATTTTTTTCAGATCAAAACTATATCCTATAAAGCTGAAATAAAAACAGAAAGTGCTGGAAATACTCAGCACCTCTGACAGCATCTGTGGAGAGAGAAACAGAGTTAACATTTCAGGGTTTTCACCTTTTGTTTGAGCCATCTTTTCAGACTGCTTCTGTCCATCCAATCTCACTTTTTACTCTATCCACATTCTAAGGGTGGTGCAGTGGTGAGCACTGTAGCTTCACAACTTCAATGACCCCGATTCAGTTCTGTATACTGCCTGTGTGGAGTTTGCAAGTTGTTTATGTGGGCTTCCTCAAGGTACTCTGGTTTCCTCCCATAACGAAAGACTTGTGGGTTGATAGATAAATTGACTGTTGTAAATTGGCCCCAGGGTAGGTGATAGGAGAAATGTGGGGATGTGGTAGGGAATTCTGGGTTAACATAGGATTAGTATAAATGGGTGGTTGATGGTCAGTGCAGACTCAGTGGGCCAAAGGGCCTTTGTCAGTGCTGGATATCTCTATAACCATTCTCTAAGCAAATGCATTTTTCATGAATTCCTCATTTCTTTTATTAACGACAATTTTATATTTCCGGCCCTTGCTTCATACGATACCACAAGTGGAATCATGTTTCCATCAACACGATCAAACCCCTTCACTATTTCCTCATATTGCAATGTTTCTTTAACCCTGACAGACTGTGGAGTTTCTGCTGCTTGATTGCAGTTCTTGCTTCCCGCCAGTAGATGTCACCTCACTCCAAAATAGTGAAGTTTACAAATCTGAGAGAGACACAACAGGAAATAATTGTTGACATTATAGTGAATGTGTGGGATTTAGAAATACTAGGAGTGGAGACGAGTTATTATTGAATTTGTCAAACAAAACATATGTTATAATGTTGTGTTAAATCTGTCACTCTGTTGTCTTGATTCTGAGAGTGACATAGACTCATCGAGTCATTGGGTCATTTGTGGTATGGAAGGAGGCCATTTGCCCCATCGAGTACAGGCCAGCTCTCCATGGAGCGATCCAGGCAGTCCCACTCGTCTGCTCGATCCCCCTAGCCCTGTAAATTTATTTCCTTCAAATGCCCATCGAAATTCCTTTTGTAACCAACGATTGTCTCCACTTCCTCCGCCCACGGGGGCAGCGAGTTACAGATCATTACCAATCACTGTGTAAAAAAGCTCTTCCGCACATTCCCCCTGCATCTCTTGTCCAAAACCTTCAATCTGAATCCCCTAGTCCTTGTACCAATATTAATGGGAACAATTTTTCTTTGCCAACTTATCTAAAACTGTCATAGCCTTCGACACCTCTATCAATTCTCCCCTCAATCTCCTTTGATACAGGCAGAAAAAACCCTGTTTTTCTAACCTAACCTTGAAACTGAAACCCTCCATCCCTGGAACTATTCTGGTAAATATCCTCTGCATCCTCTCAAGAATCCGCACATCCTTTCTAAAGATTGGTGAGCAGATCTGAATGCAACACTCCAATTGGGGCCTAACCAGAGTTCAGCATAACAACCCTGCTTATGTACTCAATGTCTCTATTTATAAAGCCCAAGATCCCACATGCTTTGCTAACCACTCTCGCAATATGTCTTGCCAACTTCAAAGAATGATGGACATGTACTCCAGGCCCCTCTATTCCAGCACACTCTTCAGAACTGTAGCATTGAGTATATATTGCCTCTCCCTATTCCTTCTGCTAAAATGCATCACCTCACACTTGTCACTATTAAATTCCATCTGCCACCTGCCTGCCCATCCTGCTAGCCGATAACTATCCTGTTTCAGGCAGTTCATATCATCCTCACTGTTTGCCACTCCTCCAAGTTTGGTGTCATCGGCATATTTTGAGATTCTACTCGATATTCCAAGATCCAAGTCATTAATCTGTAGCAAAAAAAAGCAATGGTTCGAGCACTGACCCTTGGGGAACACCACTGTCGACTATCCTCCGGTCTGACCAAGAACCATTTCATATGACTCGCTGTTTTCTGTCCTTAAAACAATTTCCTATCCAAATGGACACTGACCCTCCTAATCCATGAACCTCAATTTTGTTAACCACCCTTTTATGTGGTACTTTATAAAATGCTTTTGTAAAATCCATATAAACAACATCCACTGCATTCCCTTCATCAACTTCATCAGATAGTTTATCAAAAAATGCAGTTCGATTCATCAAGCATGAACTTTCATTTATAAATCCATGCCCACTCTCCTTAATTAACTCAAACCTCTCCAAATAACTTGATTTTTTCCCTGACCTGTTGGGCTTGTGCTTATAGCAAGCTCACCACAGAGCATGTATTTGGCAATGTGACTGTCATTCATTTGGCCCAGTCAACAGAGCCGCCTCTGACTCAAGAGGGCAAACATGCTGTGGATCCCTGCACGCTGGTGTACTTCCTCATTCGGCACTCTGTCCTGCCAGGAGATGTCCAATATCCATCTGAGGCAGTGAGGTGGAAGCTGTTCAGCTGCTTTTCTTGGCTTGCATAAGTACTATAAAGGAGGGTGCTGAGAACACAAGCCTGGTACACGTGGAGCTTTGTATTTACGGTCAGTTTGCTGTCGGTTCACACCCGTCTTCTCAACTTTGACATGACAGCTGCAGCATTGGCAATCCTGGTGCTGATTTCAGCATCAAGGGACAGATTGCTGGTGATTGTTGATCCAAGGTATGTGAAGCTGTTGACAACCTCCAAAGTGATGTTGTCAATGTTGCTGGAAAGTGGAGTCTCTACGTCCAAGTGTCTACGTCCAAGTGGAGTCTTGCCAAGATGAACAGCTTGTCGTCAGCTCTGATATCCAGGTGAACACCCCCATCTGAGTCACTGAAAGTGTACAATAGCAGCATGGAGAAGAATACACCAATTATAAAGGATGTGATAACTAGACAGTTAGAAAATAATGATATGATTGGGCAGAGTCAACATAGATTTATGAAAAGGAAAACAGGTTTGAAAAAACCCGTTGAGTTTTTTGAGGATGTTACCTGGAGAACAGATAAAGGAGAACCAGTGGATGCTTTGGTAATGTCCCACACAGGAGGTGAGTAAACAAAATTAGAGCACATAGGATTGGAGATAATATACTGGTATGGATTGAGAATTGGTTAACAGACCGAAAACAGAGAGCAGGAATAACGGGTCCTCCTCAGGATGGCAGGCTGTTACTATTGGGGTACTGCAAGGATCAGTGTTGGAGCCACAGCTGTGAACAACCGAAATAAATGATTTGGATGCAGGGATTAAATGTAATATTTCCAAATTTGCAGATGACACAAAGCTAGGTGAAGTGTGAGCTGTGAGAAGGATGCAGACAGGCTTCCAGGGAACCTGGAGAGGCTAAGTGAATGGGAAAGAACATGGCAGATGGAATATAATGTGAGTAAGTGTGAAGTTCTCCACTTTGGTGGAATAAACAGAAAGACAGAGTATTTCTTAAATGGTGAGAGGTTGGGAAGTGTTGATGTCCAAAGGGACCTGGGTGTCCTTGTTCATGAGACACTAAAAGCTCTTGTGCAGGTGCAGCAATCAATTAGGAAGGCAAATGGTATGTTGGCCTTCACACGAGGGGTCATGAGTACAGGAGTAAAGATGTCTTGTTGCAATTGTATCGAGCCTTGGTGAAACCGCGCTGGAGTATTGTGTATAGTTTGGTCTCCTCATCTAAGGAAGGATATACTTGCCATAGAGGGAGTGAAACAGAGGGTCACCAGACTAATCCCTGGGATGGTGGGATTGTCTTGTGAGGAAACTGGGCCTGCATTCCTTAAAGTTTCGAAGAATGAGAGGTGATCTCATTGAAACTGATAAAATTCTTATAGGGCGTGACAGTGTGGATGTAGATAGGATGTTTGCCCTGGTTGTTGAGTCTAAAATCAGGGGACCAAGTCTCAGAATAAGGAGTAGGCCATTTAAAACTGAGATAGGGTTGAATTTCTAGACTCAGACGGTGGTGAATCATTGGAATTCTCTACCCCAGAGAGCTGTGGCTGTTCAATCATTGAGCATGTTCAAGACAGAAATTGTTAGAAATCTTGATACTCATGACATCAAGGGATATGGGGAGAGCACGGGAAAGGGGCGTTGAGGTAGATGATCAGCCATGATCGAATTGAATGGCAGAAAAGGCTCGACGGGCTGAATGGCCTACTCCTATGTTCCTCTGTTCCTAAGAGAGTTGGCGCCAGCACGCAGCCTTGCTTTACCACACTGCTGATCTTGAAAGTGTCTGATGTTGCTCCATTGTAACTGATGGAACTGTGCATGTTCTCGTGGAAAGAAGAGATGATGCCCAAGAGTTCAGGAGGGCAGCCGAGTTTCCATCGCAGTTTGAAGAGTCAGTCTCTGCGGACAGGATCAAAGGCCTTGGTGATGTTTATTAAAGTATGTGTGGCTCTGTGGCGCAATGGATAGCTTGTTGAACTTCTAAATAATGATAAAGAAGGCATTCAAAGGTTGTGGGTTCAAATCCCACCAGAGTCAGATTTTGGACCAGAGACAGAAGAGCACGACGGAACAGAGAGTTAACAAGTGTGTCAAAAGCACCGACTCAGAGACAGAGTGAGAGAGAGAGGAGCACAGCAGGAGCAGAGCTGGGGTAAAAAAATCAAGGGGTGACATAACAATGGAGAGTGAGAGCAGGGAAACAGAGAGCCGCTGGGGTGAGTTTACAGGATTTGGTTCTTGCTTCGGTGCAGCAGAAGGAGCTGTTTGATGAGGATCTGTTGAGCTGTGACATCACAGGCAAGCAGGCAGTTGATTGGTTTTGAAAAAGCTGCATGTTTGATGAGTATCTGGTAAGTGATTAAGGTCCATTTTAGTCCTAATGTTTAAAATAGTAAACAAACTAGTGGTAAGCTTAATAAAATATACAACAAAATAAACAATTGAATAAAATAATTAAGTAGTGAATTGAAACACGTTAAGGATGACAGGACAGGTGATGTGTCACAGCTGCAGCATGTGGGAGCTCCTGGATGCCAGTGTGATCCAGGGCAAACACGTCTGCAGTAAGTGTTTAGTTTCTGCAGCAAAACACCTTTGACCACCGGTCCATCAGGCAGTGGTCTGCACGGAATGTCCTCAAGGGCCTACGGGAAAAGGAGATGGTTGATCCTGTCGGATGGTTCCCCGAGCAGACCGTCAAAGTCATTTGGCGGAATGCCTCATCACCAGAACTTTCAAACAAGCACCAAGACGTAGCTTGGCTGGTGGTGAGACGGGCCCTTCCCGTCAGATCCTTCCTGCACACCCGAAGTCTCGCCCCCTCCGCACAGTGCCCCCGCGTTGACTGTGGTGGGGAAGAGACGGTCGCCCACCTCCTCCTGGAATGTGTCTTTGCAAAGCAGGTGTGGAAAGAGATGCAGTGGTTTTTGTCGAGGTTCATCCCAAGCAGCTCTGTAACACAGGAGTCTGTGCTCTCAGGGCTGTTCCCAGGGACGCACACCGAGACAAACATCAACTGCTGCTGGAGGACTATCAATTCGGTGAAAGACGCCCTTTGGTCTGCCCGAAACTTGCTGGTCTTCCAGCGCAAAGTGTTGTCCACCACCGAATGTTGCAGACTGGCACATTCCACGGTCCAGGACTCCGTGCTCAGGGACGCACTAAACTTGGAGCAGCCGCAGCAAAGGCTCAATGGGGAAAGACCACAGTGTAAGGTCCCCCCACCAAGCTGAACTGAGGGACTGGATCCATGGGAAATCCCTCGAACTGTATCGTTGATATTTTCTTTTGCTGTCAATGTAAAACTGTAATTGGCATGACAATAGTGAAATGGAAGGGTTGCGAAGAAACTCATGATAGGAGAGAAGGAAACTGATCTCCCTTGCAATGTTTGTATTTTTTGGTGCTGTTTGAAACTGTTTGGCAATGTAATTTTTGCAGATTTGTATGAATAAAGTATATTTTGAAAATAAAAAATGTGTTTGCGGCTCAAAGAGTGAGAAAAAAGGAATGTAGTGGTAGTAGGGGACAGTATAGTAAGGTGGATTAACACTGTTCTCTGCAGCAAAGAGCAAGAGTCCAGACGGCTGTGTTGCCTGCCGGTGCCAGGATTCAGGACGTCTGCTCAGGGCTGGAGCGAAACATACAATGGGAGGGGGAGGATCCAGTTGTCGTGGTCCATGTCGCTTCCAACGACATAGGCAGGACAAGGATAGAGGTTCTGCAAAGTCAGTATGAGGAACTAGGCACCAAATTAAGAAGCAGAACCTCAAAGGTAATCATCTCTGGATTATTACCTGAGCCATGTGCAAATTGGCATAGGACAAATAAGATTAGAGAAAGTAATGTGCGGCTGAAAGACTGGTGTGGTAGTAGTGGGTTCTGGTTCGTGGGGCATTGGCACCAGTACTGGGGAAAGAGGTGGCTGTACCGTTGGGACGGTCTACACCTGAACCGTGCTGGTGCCGGTGTTCTCGCGAGCCACATAACGAGGGACGTAGAGACGGTTTTAAACTGAATAGTGGGGGCAAGGGATCAAATTTGGGAAGATATGGTGAATCAAGGAGGAGAGGCAAGGCAAGAGAGAAAGGTATAAATATGGGAAATGATAAACAGACTGTGACAGGAAGGGACAGAATGTACAAATCTAAGAGTAAATCGACAGATAAGGCTAGAGGTTACAAAAATAGTAAAAGGACAAAACTAAGTGCTCTGTATCTGAATGCATGGAGCTTTCGAAACAAAACAGATGAACAGAGAGCACAAATAGAATAAATAAGTACGATCTGATAGTCATTACAGAGACATGGCTGCAGGGCGACAGAGATTGGGATGAGAATATTGGAGGTGACATGGCATTTAGGAAGGACAGGAAGCTTGGAAAAGGTGGTGGGTAACTCTGTTAATTAATGATGGTATTAGCGCAATAGAGAGGGATGACCTAAGTTCAGGAGATCACGATGAAGAAGCGGTTTGAGTTGAGATGAGAAATAATACAGGCAAGAAGTCACTTGTGGGAGTGGTGTACAGGCCACCGAACATTAACCACACTGTAGGATGGGGTATAAAAAAAGAAATAATGGCAGCTTGTCAGAAAGGTACAGCAATAATTATGGGGGATTTTGATCTCCAAACAGACTGGAAATTCTGATGGGCAGAGGTAGCCTAGATGAGGAGTACATAGAATGTTTTTGGGATAATTTCTTGGAAAATTAAGTTCTGGAGCCAACCTGAGAGCAGGCTATACTAGACCTGGCATTGTGCAACGAGATATGATTAATTAATGACCTCATAGTTAAGGTGCCCCTAGGTAGTAGCGATCATAATATGATTGAATTTTACATTCAGTTTGAGGGAGAGAAGAGTGGGTCCCAAACGAGTATTTTAAATTTAAATAAGGGCAATTATAAGGGCATGAAAGCAGAGCTAGCTAAAGTGAACTGGCAAATTAGGTTAAGGGATAAGTCAATAGAGATGCAGTGGCAGATATTTAAGGAAAATTTCAGAATACACAGAATAGATGCACTTCAACGAGAAAGAAAAATTCCAAAGGTGGGACTCACCATCCATGGTTCACGAAAACAGTTAAAGATACTATCAAACTTAAAGAAAAAGCCTATAATTGTGCAAAGATGGGAGGCAGGTCAGAAGATTGGACAGAATATAAAAAACAGCAAAGAATGACAAAAAGATTGATAAGGAAGGTAAAATTAGAGTACGAGAGAAAGCTAGCGAGAAATATAAAGACAACTAGTAAGAGTTTCGATAGATATTTCAAAAAGAAAAGAGTTAACAAAGTGAATGTTGGTCCGATGGAAAGTGTGTCTGGGGAATTAATAATGGATAATTAAGAGATGGCCGATGAATTGAACAGATACTTTGGATTGGTCTTCACTATTGAGGATACAAATAACACCCCAGTATTAGCTGTAAGTCAGGAAATGGAAGGGAGGGAGGAACTCAAGAAAATTACAATCACCAGTGAAGTGGTACTAAACAAATTGTTGGAGCTGCGGGCTGACAAGTCGCCAGGTCCTGAAGTGGCTAGTGAGATAGTTGATGCGCTGGTTTTAATTTTCCAAAATTCCCTAGATTCGAGAAAGTTCCATTAGATTGGAAAAGAGTGAATGTAACTCATTTATTCAAAAAGGGAGGGAGACAGAAAGCAGGAAACGACAGGACAGTTAGCTTAACATTTGTCTTAGGGAAAATGTTTGGAGCTATTACAGAGGATGTTATAGCAGGGCATTTAGAAAAAATAAAGGTAATCAGGCAGAGTCAACATGGTTTTGTGAAAGGGAAATCATGTTTAACCAATTTATTGGAGTTCTTTGAGGGAGTTACATGTGCTGTGGATAAAGGGAAACCGGTGGATGTATTGTTCTTCGATTTCCAGAAGGATAAGGTGACATATCAAAGGTTATTGCAGAAAATAAAAGCTCATGGTGTCAGGGGTAACATATTGGCATGGATAGAGGATTGGCTAGCTGACAGGAAACAGAGAGTCAGCATTAATGGGTTATTTTCTGGTTGGCAAGAAGTAACGTGTGCTCCACAGGGATCTGTGCTGGGGCCTCAACATTCTACAATTCTCGAAATGACTTTGATGAAGGGACCAAAAGTATGGTTGCTAAATTTGCTGATGACAAAGATAGGTAGGAAAGTAGGTTGTGAAGAGGACATAAGGGGGCTACAAAGGGATATAGATAGGTTAAGTGACTGGGCAAAGACCTGGCAAATGGAGAATAATGTGGGAAAGTGGGAAATTGTCCACTTTGGCAGGAAGAATAAAAAAGCATATTATCTAAATGGTGAGAGATTGCAGAGATCTGAGATGCAGGGGATCTGGGTGTCCTAGTGCACGAATCGCAAAAGGTTAGTCTGCAGGTACAGCACGTAATTAGGAAAGCTAATAGAATGTTATCATTTATCGCCAGGGGAATTGAATACAATAGTAGGGAGGTTATGCTTCAGCTATACAGGGCATTGGTGAGACCTCTTCTGCAACACTGAGTACAGTACTGGTCTCCTTATTTATGGAAGGATGTAAATGCATTGGAGGTAGTACAGAGAAGGTTTACTGGACTAATACATGGAATGGGTGGGCTGTCTTACGAGGAAAGATTGGACAGGCGAGGTTCGTATCCACTAGAGTTTAGAAGAGAAAGAGGCGACATGATTGAAACATACAAGATCCTGAGGGGTTTTGACAGGGTGGATGTGGAAAGGATGTTTCCCCTTGTGGGAGACTCTAGAGCTTGGGGTCACTGTTTAAAAATAAGGGGTCACCCATTTAAGACAGAGATGAGGAGCAATTTTCCCCCTCAGAGGGTCGTGAGTCTTTGGAATTTTCTTCCTCAAAAGGCGGTGGAAGCAGAGTCTTTGACTATTTTTAAGGGAGAGATGGATAGATTCTTTATCTGCAAGGGGGTGAAAGGTTATCGGAGGTAGATGGAAATGTAGAGTAATCAGTTCAGCCATGAGCTATTTGAATGGTGAAGCAGGCTCGAAGGGACGAGTGGCCCACTCCTGCTCCTAATTCGTATGTTCATATGTAAAGACAATGTAGAGTGGTCTGTACTGTTCACAGTACTTCTCCTGTAACTGCCGAAGTGAGCAAATCATGTCGACTGTCGATCTACCAGCTCTGAAGCTGCACTGAGACTCAGGATAGATGTGTGATGCCAGGGTCTGCAATCTGGTCAGAGCAATGCGAGCAAAGACCTTCCCCACAATACTTAGCAAGGATATGCCTCGCTAATTGCTGCAGTCACTGCGATTCCCTTTATTGTTGCACAAGGTGACAATGTTTGCGTCACGCATGTTTTGAGGTGCAGATCTTTCCTTCCAACAGAGACACAGAAGTTCATGAAGATGCTGCAGTAGAACCGCTTTTCCACTCTTGATGATTCCAGGTGGAATACCATCATTTCCCGGGGCTTTACCACTGGCAAGATGGTCAATGGCTTTGTTGAGCTCCACTATGGTGGGGTCACTGTCCAGCTCCTCCATGACAGGGAAGTCTGGAATGGCACTGAGAGCCACTTCAATGACAATATTCTCCGTTATGTAGAGTTTAAGGTAATGCTCCACTCACCTTTCCATCTGCTTGTTAACAGATGATTCCACTTTGACACCGCACTGAGACCTTGAGCATTGTTGTCTGAAAGAGCCTGATCGAGGATGTTGAGGAACTCCTGGGTCCGTTCTGGATCAGTGGTTCGTCAAGAGTTGATCTGAGGACGACGTTCTTCTTGGATGGATGAAGCTTCCTTGGCTGAAGCCTGACCTTGCTACACACCAGGGAGTGCTCAGTGTCACAGTCAGCGCTGTGATAGCTATGAGTGATGAGGACACTGCTGAGGGTGTTTGCACTGGTGATGATAAGGTCTAGCTGGTGCCAGTGGCGTGATCTCAGATGTCTCCAGGACACCTTGTGGCACAGCTTGACCTGGAAGTAGCTGTTCATCACACAGAATCCATGGTGACAGCATAGCTCCAGCAAACTCTGTCCATTTTCATTCATCTTGCCAATCCCCTGGTGCTCTATGCACATTGGCAAAGCTGTGTAGTCAGTACCCAAGCTTGTGTTGAAGTCTCCTAGAAGGTACAGTCCCTCAGTGCTGGGAATTCTACTGATGGCAGTATCCAGTGTCACATAGAATTGATCCTTGACATCTGGGGTGGAGGTGAGTGTCGGGACATAGATGCACATGAGATTAACTGGGCCCACACGTGTTGACAAGTGAAGAGTAAGAAGTCTCTCTGAGCCTACTGTGGGTGGTTCACTCATCTCAAGTGGCGTGTTTTTTACTGTGAAAACCACTCCATGCTCACGAGTTGCCTCTTGGGCTTTCCCCTGCCAGAAGAAGGTGTAGTGTTTCTCTTTGAGGGATCCACTTTGAACGAGTCTAGTTTCTTGCAGCACAGCAATGTCCACATTGAGTCTTGTGAGTTCTTTGTCCATCAAAGCTGTCTTGTGTGTGTCATCAACCTGCAGAAGGGTGTCAGTAAGGCCAGGACACATGGTCCTCACATTCCAGCTTGCGATGCGAAGGACTGGTGTCTTCTTTGTTGAGCTTGTTTTTCTTGGTGCATAGATTATCAATCCGTCTGTTGAGAGATGACTCTCTAAGCTACAAGCACCCATTGAAGCAAGCAGGTCGTGGCAGGACAGCACCTAACTGACTGGGGGCTACCCAGCTTGGAGTGGGTGGTAGCTATCAATGAGATGCGATGATCTCTTCAACTGTCAGAAGTAACCCCTGGCGCTCATACTCTGCACCAATTGAGTGTGAACTTATTCCACGGTAACCGTTTCTTCCCGTGTTGTGCTAATGTTTAAGCACAAATGGTGTCCTCTACACGGCACGTTAGTACTGAACACAAAATGGCTCCTTTGGTCATGTGTTAATTATAAAATGGCTTTCTTGACCTTGTTAGTTATTGCAATGGATACATTATAAAAATGGTCAAATTAAACTAAGATCGAACTACCCAAGCTTACCTGCATCCTCCAGTCCTCTGGCAACATTCCCATATTTAAGGAGGATTGAAAGATTGTGGTTCGAGTCTCTGATATTTCCACCCTTACTTCCCTCAGCAACCCAGGATGCAGCCCATTCAAACTGGGTGACTTTTCTACTGTGAGAGCTGCCAACCTTGTAATTGTCTCCACTTTATCTATTTTCATCCTGTCCAATTTCTTCACTTCCTCCTCCTTTACTGTGACATTTGCAGCATCCGCTTATTTTGTGATACTTAATTAGTGCCTCAGCCACACCCTCTGCCTCCACAGGATCTCCTAATTGACCCACCCTTTCATTGACTGTCCATATGTTGGTAAAAGACTTCAGTGTTCCCAGTTATGTGACCTGCTAATCTTTTCTCATACATTCTCTTGCTGATCTCATTTCCTTTTTCAGCTCTCCTCTGTACTTTCTGTATTCTGCTTGTTTCTCTACTGCATATGAATCCTCACATGATTTCGATGTGAATGATTTTTGAACTATTTTGTAAAAGGATTTAGTTTTGTAAATTTCTCCCTAGCTCCCCTCATGGTCAGGCAGAAAGTTTAACTGCTGTGTTTTCAAACAGCAACAGCTTTATTTGAAAAGCCATTGTGACAGGATTCCGGGTTTTAATCCAGTCACAAATCTGGTTCTGATGTCTTGTGGCTCCAGCTGTCACATGACCTGTCAGAGGATGACCTCATAATTGACCCAGTCATGGAGCTGTGGGTTGATGTTTAAATTGTTGCAAAATAATTTTCCAGAAGGACAATCAAAATGAATCGATATATAAAAGGTAGATTTTGTGAATTTGTGCTCCCAGTGGAAATTCCTGCAGAGTCTGCTGGTTTTCATATCCCCAATTCCGCACAGGAAGCTCTGTGCTCAGAGTCTGTATTCATTACATCAACATTATACAGAATCATTTCATGGGAGACGCCAGTGTGAATTGTAAACAGGTGGTTCAGTTTTAACTTTCAAATTAACACAGAAGCAAAATACTGCAGATGCTGGAAATCTGAAATAAAAACAGAAAATGCTGGAAATACTCAGCAGGTCTGGCAGCATCTGTGGAGAGAGAAACAGAGTTAACGTTTGTGGTCTGTGACCTTTCATCAGAACTGGGCTGAAATTGTCTGAGTGCCAAGTGGCCTCTTTCTGTGCCTTAAACTTTCTATGAGTCTAAGATTCTATGAGATTCTGGAATCAATTTCAGGGTCGATGACATTGCACTCTGTAAGGATAGGAAGATGGAGATTATTAAGTACAGTGCAAGAATATAGATGCTTTTACATTATTTTAATCAAAATTGATTGAAATTTTGTGCTCACGAATCCTATCTTTTGATCACAATGACACTGATAACAATGGAAAAAGCAAGACTTGCATTTCACGACCACAGGACGTTGCAAAGTCTTTTACAGCCAATGAAGGACTTTCCAAGTGTAGTCACTGTAGTCATGTAGGAAACATGGTGGCCAATGTGCGCACAGCAAGCTCCCAGAAACAACAATGTGATAAAAACAAGATAATCTGTTTTTAAATGATGTTGATTCAGGGTTAAACAATGACCAGCATCCCAGAAATAATTCCCCTTCTATTCTCTGAAATAGTGCCATGGTACCTTTAGCATCCACCTGAGAGGTCAGAGGGATCCTCAGTTTTCTGTCTCACCTGAAAAACAGCATTTCTGATAGTGCAGCACTGCCTTAGTACTGTACTGGAGTGTCAGCCATTTTTAAAGGGCTGTTAGTCCTACTGGAAAATATTTAAAGGAAGATTAAATGAATTGAAATAAATACATTGCTTTTGCCTCTCTCCCATCCCCCCAATAACAGTTAAATTAATTATTTGCCCTTACCTCCCAAAACCTACCTTTACCATCTGACCTTCCGCCCAAAACTGCACAAACTGTAAATTATAACCCTTCCCACCATCCCCTACACCCATGACATTAATTTGACTCCTTCCCCCCTCCCCCGCACTGAGAAACTTACCTTCTCCCCCCTCCCCACCAGTGTTGCAAATCATTTCCCCGGATGGGGCTCCGAAGGCACGGCAATGCCGGCCACTGGGCTGAAGATCACAGTGGGATATCAGGAAGTGATGGGATAATAATTAATGCAGGTTTGTGGTCCCGTTGCCGAGCGGTGGGGGTCCCCCACAAGGCCTCGCCGTCGCTGGCAATATCGAGCCAGGCCCTGTCGGCGTTGAGGTCCGTGGCGGGCCTCATACGGAGCCATCTTCAGGCGGCTCCCACCCCACCCCCACCACAGATCTCGACATCGAGGGCTCTATAGAATCCAGCCCATTGTTTCTGTCAATCTCAACTCCACAAGGATTTGTCTGTGAATTGCAGAAAAATTAAAGCTCCATAAGCTTTTGAAAAAAGGGGTTTCAAATCCATTTCCAAACAAATGATAGTTCTCATTGTATCTGGAACATGTTTTCTTACATACAAACATACCAATTAGGAGCAGGAGTAGACCACTCGGCCCCTCGAGCCTGCTCCACCATTCAATAAGATCATGGCTGATCTGATTGTAACCTCAACTCCACATTCCCATCTGCCCCCGATAGCCTTTCACCCCCTTGTTTATCAAGAATCTATCTACCTCTATCTTAAAATATTTCAGAATTTCTGTCGTTCAGCAACTCTCACTTTATTTCCTGGATTTCACCTAAAAAATGTATTTCCACACTTTGGATATCCTGTACTTCATTAATGTTTTTTCTCTCTCGGGATCTCCCTTTAATTATATTCAGTGCTGGTATTTTACTGCCACACACTGACTGAAAGTGTCCCATCTTTCTGCAAGAAAAACACTCAGCTTCTTTGGCGAGGCAGTTTTCCCACTTGTGTCTCTCTCGGCCACACCTACTGCAATTGATTGCAGCTACCACTAGATTCTCTTCCCGTCTTTCTTGTCTTTTACCACTAATTTTTCCTTTTGCTTTCTTAACAAATTCAATTGAGTCTGCAACTCTCGAGATCAGACTCTCCCTGTCCCCTTGGACAACGGATTGGTTAAACTTTCTAACCTCTGTTTGTCTGCTCAATTGAAACTCTTTCGTTAATGTGAGATCAGCCCTGGACTGTAGATGATCTGAAAGGGTGTTGTCTAATACCCCGAACACAATCCTGTCTCCATTCAGCTCTTCTCTTAAGTTGCCGTATTCACAATCCTCCGTGAGATTGTACAAGTCATTGATAAATGAATGAATACTCTCCCCTTTCTGTTTTGTACGCTTATTAAATTCAAAGTGATTCCTGACAATGCAGCTGCCAGCCGACGTCATCAAAGCGCTCCAAGCTGCGCACATGCACAAACACTCTCCTGCGCTCTGAGATGCTGCGCATGCTCTGCCTACGTCTTCCAGGACGAAGTGGCGCATGCGCGGGAAAACTCTCTACCCCCTCTCAGCCACTCACTCCAGGCCGCTCACTGCCCGCTCCTCGCTACCCCGCTCCCCCGCCCTCCGGCCGCTTGCTACCCCCCCCACCCCCGCACTGCCCTCTCTCCGTCCACTCACGCCCAGCTTCCCCCCCACGTCACTCCCCACACTAGCTCTAAGCCATGCTGCTTCCCTCCTCTCGGCCTCTCGCTCCAATATTCGATCATTCTTCACCGCACCACCCGATAAAGCAAGGCGAGCCTCGAGGGGTGATGGGGCAATGTTGGAGCGAGTGGCCGAGAGGAGGGAAGCGGCAGAGCCCATGGCCTGGAGTGTGAGCAGCCAGAGAGCAGGATGGGGGTGGTGGCGGGTGAAGCGGGGAGTGAGCAGTCAGAGAGTGGGATGGGGGGAAGCGGGGAATGATCGTCCGGAGAATGGGATGGCACTGTTTAGAGGGGATTTAAGGAAAAAATGTTTCACCTCGAGGGTGGTTGGAATCTGGAACACATTGCCTGAAGGAGTGGTAGAGGCAGGAACCCTCACAACATTTAAGAAGTATCTAGATGAGCACTCAAAACGCCACAGAATACAAGGCTACGGCCACGTGCTGGAAAATGGAATTAGAATAGATAGGTACTTGATGGCCGGCACGGACACGATGGCCGAAGGGCCTGTTTCTGTGCTGTATAACTCTATGACTCTATGAAACCTCACTGAATTACAGAGGGTGTGCAGCACTGTCAGAGGTGCTGTCCTTCTGATGAGACTTCAAACAGCGCAACGTTCTCCGAGTATCAACCAAAACATGTCCATTGTGTAGATATGTGCCATATTTGCTTATGAAATGACAGTCACTGCTCCGAAAGTAATTCACTTTAGGTGAATTAAGATGACTTGGTACTATATAACTGGCGAATGCACAAGAAGGAGCGGGGGACTGTTGGGGGTGGGACGGAGGCGGCGATGGCAACCTTTGAGGGGATTTTTGGGTCGAAGTTGTTTTCTGTGATAAATTGAGTAGCTCCATCTTTAAGCCTGGCAGCTGCCTGAATGTCACAGACAGTGACGTTTCAGTGGAAGAGGCTGCATTTGCGCATGTACCAGTACAGCGTCACCTGGTGGTTGCGTTGTCAGCAAATGCAGCGTTTTAACTTTGGCTCCACGATGACATTTTTTTCCTCAATTAAAATATGTCTTGAGTGCCTTAATAACTTCTTCACATGTAGCATTCTGTTCTTCATGAGGATGTTGCCTGCACACTCCCTTCATTGCAGACAATAGCGTACTGACCTGTTCCATGTCTGGCTTCTGCACGAGACCCGATGCAGTACGATACCTTGCAAACCTCTGGAACCATCTCGGCCAGTCCTCGGCTTGGTCCAGTCCAGTGACCTTTTCAAAGGTACAGGCAAAGATTTCTCCATCTTCGCTTTGGTTTACTGTGGCCCCCAATTAATATTTTGATATCTGTCAAGGCTTAGTACAGAATTTATAAGAATCTGACGGTTAAAATAACCTGAGTTTACTCTGCACATCTTGCATTGAAGGTTTCATCTACAACTCTCCATGAGGTGCCGTACAGATTATATTACAGCACTTCCTGTGATGATGCACATAGTCTATTTATATAATCTGCCCAGTAACAACCCAATGTCCACTCTTATATTATTGTACAGATGTGAGAAAAGCTGAGGATGGGAATGGAATGTGTGAATGAAGATTTCATGATGCTGATGATGGAAATGAGGCTGATCTGTTCCCCATTCCACAATCCCTCTTTATTTCTGTGCATGTTTCTCGATGCTGTTTCAACCAAATTGAAAAAGAATCACAAATCCTCCTCTGGAGCCTCAGGTGCCCATTAAGGAAAGGCATGGTGGCCAAGTGGTAAGGCGTCAGTTTCGTAAACTGAAGATCACGGGTTCAATCCCTGTCCGTGCCTTATGATTAGTTTCTAACTTTAAATGTGATGTTTACAGAAAAGATGGCTGTTGCATTTGTTTCGGCCATCTGGAAATCAGTGTCATGTTATACTTTATTCTGGACACTGGGAAGAACATGAGGTGCAGCCAGATGGTTCCTCGAGCCTTCTCTGCCATCGATGGAGTGAAAATAACTGAGGTCCAAGCACAGAACCTTATTACTGTGCATTTGCTTGATATTTAACAGAGCTATTCTATTAATCCCACATCCCGCACTCCTGTCCTTTCCCCCATTGCCCTGTTAGATTTTCCATGTCAGGTATATATCCAATTCCATTTAGAGTTAACATTGAATCTGCTTCCACTGACCTTTCAGGATTGCATTCCAGACCAGAACAACACACTGCTGAAAAAACAATCTCCTCATCACAACTCGAATTCTTTTGTTAATTACTTTAAATGTGTTTCCTCTGGTTACTGACCCTTCTGTCACTGGCAACACTTTCTCCTTCTTTACTCTATCAAAACTCTTCAGGATTTGCATTTCCTGCTGCCTTTGCTGATATAACAAGGCTGAGCACACATCACCAAAAGGAATATGATTGGCTCTGAATCACATTTATCCTTCCTGTCAATCTGATGTGGACCTTGTATTTTCCCGGAACCAAACAACCTGAGCAACAAGTGTGGGTTCCAGTGATTCCCACTGCTCTTAGAGAGAGAGGATGTGATAATGAGCCAGATAGAAGAAAGGAGTGAGATAGAGAGTAAAATAGCCCTGGTCTGTTTCTACTAACCCCCGGCCCCCTACTTAAAATGGCATCATTTTCTCCTTCCTCTCCACATTCTAATCCATTGATTAATGCAATCCTTTCATCTGGAACATAGAACATAGAACAGTACAGCACAGTACAGGCCCGTCGGCCCACGATGTTGTGCCGAACCTTTAACCTACCCTAAGATCAAACTACCTACATACCCTTCATTCTATTATCATCCATGTACCTATGCAAGAGTCACTTAAATGTCCCTAATGTATCTGCTTCTACTACCACCGCTGGCAGTGCACCCACCACTCTCTGTGTAAAGAACCTACCTCTGACATCTCCCCGAGACCTTCCTCCATCACCTTAAAATTATGCCCCCTGGTGATAGCCCTTTCTGCCCTGGGAAAATGTCTCTGGCTATCCACTCTATCTATGCCTCTCATATTCTTGTACCCCTCTATCAAGTCACCTCTCATCCTTCTTCGTTCCAATGAGAAAAGCCCTAGCACCCTCAACCTTTCTTCGTAAAACATACCCTCCAGTCCAGGCAGCATCCTGGTAAATCTCCTCTGCACCCTCTCTAAAGCTTCCACATCCTTCCGATAATGAGGCGACCAGAACTGAACACAATATTCCAAGTGTGGTCTAACCAGGGCTTTATAGAGCTGCAGCATAACCTCGCGGCTCTTAAACTCAATCCCCCTGTTAATGAAAGCCAACACACCGTACGCCTTCTTAACAACCCTATCAACTTGGGTGGCAACTTTGAGTGATCTATGGACATGGACCCCAAGATCCCTCTGTTCCTCCACACTCCCAAGCATCCTGTCTTTAAGCCTGTATTCTGCATTCAAATTCGACCTTCCAAAATGAATCACTTCACACTTTTCCAGGTTGAACTCCATCTGTCCCTTTAATTCCTGTTTCCTAATCCATTGATGTTTCACAATGTACTGAACTGTCCCAATCCATTGATATAACTCAGTCTATAGAATTTCCCAATCCACTGATATTTTCCAGTCCATTGACTTTCCCAATCCATGAATGGTTCCTGACCATTGACATTCCCAATCCATTTATATTGCCTGTGATTTCAAAGCAACTGTGGAATACAAATAGTATCAGTATTATCAGATACATCGAGACGAGGTGCAATAGCCAAGTGGACAGATGTTGGGTTTATAAAGAAAAAAGCACTGGCTCGATATTTGTCCAGTCTATCACTGGATCTGAACTCTCAACCGACTGTATTTCTGTGGGTCTGCTGACTTGTAGATGTGAAGAACCATTGGATGTTTCTCAATCCTCTGACTTTTCTCATTCTTGTGCCATATTTGTTCCTTTGGGTTCACCAGTGAAGAAAATTATTCCCTTTTACATTTGGTGAAGACTTTCATAACCTCACATCCTTGTGTCTCACCATCTCATATCAAACTCCCAACAGAAACTTTAAACATTTAACTATTCTGCAGGAAACATTTTCAAGGGCGCAGCCATTCCTTCATTACGCTTCCTTCTTTGACATGTGATTGACAAATATGTGTGTAATGGAGAGAGAGAGAGTGAAAAAAAGAGAGAGAGAGAGTGCGATAGAAAGTTAGAGGACCAGCTAAAGACAGATAGAGAGAGAGAGAGGCAGAGAGAGGTAAAGCGATAGACAGAGAGAGAGAGAGAGAGAGAGAGAGAAGGAGAGAGAGTCATTGAGTCCTGGAGTTACTACAGTACAGGAAGTCATTTTGCCCATCAAGCCCATGTAAATCAATCCATTCAGTCCCATTCCCCCGCTCTATCCCCATAGCCCTGTCAGTTATCTAAACCTGTCATATTTATTATAATCTTGTACATGTCTATCAAATCTCCCCTCAATCTCCTTTGCTGCAAGGAGAACAACCCCAGCTTCTCCAACCTAACCTTACAGCTAAAATCCCTCATGTCTGGAACCATTCTGTTAAATCTCCTCCACCCTCTCAAGAACACTCACATGCCTCCAAAAGTGTGTTGACTAGAACTGGATGCAATTCTCTGGTTGTGGCCCAACTAGAAATTTATGCAGGTTCAGCATAACTTCCCTACTTTTGTACTCAGTACCTCTATTGATGAAGCCCAAGATCCCATATGCTTTGCTAACTACTTTCTCAATGTGTCCTGCCACCTTCAAAGAAATATGCATATGAATCCCCAGGTTTTTATTCCTAAAAATATGCTTTATTCATATAAATCTGTAAAAAATGCATTATACAACAGGTCAAAACAGCACCAAGTTGACATTCCAAAAAGTGCAAAGGAAATCAGTTTTGTTCAATACAGGATTGAGTTGCCTCACAACCCTTCCATTCCATTTTACCTGACATGGACATTTTACAGCAAACCCATATCTGGTGTCTACAGCACAAGGGGTTTCCAATGGGTCCAGCTGCCCAGTTCACTATGGCGGGGGGACCTTACACAGCGGTCTTTCCCCATTGAGCCTTTGCAGTGGCTACCCCAAGCTTTAGTGCGTCCCTCAGCACGTAGTCCTGGACCTTGGAATGTGCCAGTCTGCAACACTCAGTCGTGGACAACATTTTGCGCTGGAAGACCAGCAGGTTTAGGGCAGACCAAAGAGTGTCTATCACCAAATTGATGGTCCTCCAGCAGCAGTTGATGTTTATCTCGGTGTGCATCCCTGGGAACAGCCCGGAGAGCACAGACTCCTGTGTTACAGAGCTACTTGGGATGAACCTCGACAAAATCCACAGCATCTCTTTCCACACCTGCTTTGCAAAGACACATTCCAGAAGGAGGTGGGCAACTGTCTCTTCCCCACCTACTCAGCAGAGATGACATCTGTTATTGAAGCAAAAAGCAGAACCGACCTGATGCACAACATGAAACCAGCAGCCAGAACATTATATGACTTGAAATTAGCCAAGGCAGTTGTGCAAAAGACAGTGAGACACTGCGCAAATAAACACTGGACAAAATCACAAATGTAACAATGCTTTCAAAAGCAAATCTCCCGAGTATGCTCACACTCGTCAAGCAGAGGTGACTTTGCTGGCTCAGGCACGTTTGCAGGATGGAAGATGACACATTCCCAAGGGTATTCTGTATGGGGAGGTAGCCGGAGACAGAAGACCAGTTGGATGCCCAAAGCCCCACTTCAAGGATGCCTGCAAGCAGGACATGAAGGCCCGAAACATCGATTTTCACACATGGGAGACACTGGCCAACAACAGAGGGAAATGGTGATATTACCCCTGGATTGGTGTGTGCATCAACATGACGATCAGTGACTACAGCAGCTTGACAGCAGGTGCCAGCATGGAAAACAGCGACACCTGATAATCCCACCTCATATGTGTCACTTGTGGAAGAACCTGCCTCTCACAGATTGACCTCTTCAGCTATCGGACAAAGTGCACCATGGGAAACTATCCCATCACCAATGGATTTGCTGCAAGTCCATCATCTCACGTAGAAGGAAGGATGACGACGACGACATCTACAACCAGGGCGGCCCATCGTGCCTGTGGCAGCTCTTTCATTTCCTTTCAACGATTTATCGAAATTCCCTTTTCAACCTTATGTTTGAGTCTCCTTCCACCATTCTCTCAGGCAATACATTCCAGACCAAAAACAACAACAACTTGTGTGTAAATTTCTAGAGCACCTTTAACGTAATACAGCGTCCCATGGCACTTCACAAGAGAGTCGGAAAGCAAATTTGGACCCCAAGCCACACAAGACCGTATTAGAGCAGATGGTCAAAAGCTTGGTCACAGAAGTCGGCTTCCATGAGTGTTTTAAAGGAGGGAAGAGATGTCGAGAGGCGGAGAGTTCAGGGAGGGAAATCTCGGGCTTCGGGCCTGGACAGCTGATGTCACAGCTGCCAGCGGTGGAGCGATAAAAATCAGTGATGCTCAAAAGACCAGAATTGGAGCAGGGCCGGAATCTCGGGGGGAGTGAAGCAAATAAAATCCGGCCCTTTGTACCCCCCTCACAGCTGACATTCCCACCGAGGTTTTTATTATCCATCAATTTCCCTCTTGCAGTTCTATTTCACACCAAGAGATGTCAGTCTCATGCCATTTCACAGCAAGCTGCACACAAGCTTACTTTGCTGCCAGTCTAATACTGTGTTGAGTGGACAAGGATGTGTGTGGTGTGCAGTGTGTGGTATGCAGCAAGGTTAGACTCAAACCAAAGAAGCTGCATCACTCCAAGCGGAAGAGCCGCCCGCGCATCAACACTAGCAGAATTTCTTATCCACAGCTGTTACGTAAGTTTCTAAATTCACTTGATAAAGTCCTTCAAAACACTCCTACAGGGGATGCAGAGACCAAGTGGGCCCACATCAGAGATGCCATCTATGACTCAGCTATGATCACCAATGGCAAACGTGTGAAGCAGAATGCAGACTGGTTTCAATCAAACTTTGAAGAGCTGGAATCTGTCAGAGCCGCTAAGCGCATTGCACTGTTGAACTACAAGAAAGCCCCCAGCGAGTTAACATCCGTAGCTCTTAAAGCAGCCAGAAGCGCTGCACAAAGAACAGCCAGGCACTGTGCAAATGACTACTGGCAACACCAATGCAGTCATATTCAGCTGGCCTCTGACACCGGAAACATCAGAGGAATGTATGATGGCAATAAGAGAGCTTTTGGGACAACCATCAAGAAGATCGCCCCCCTCAAATCTAAATCAGGGGACATAATCACTGACCAACGGAAGTCAATGGACTGCTGGGTGGAGCACTACCTAGAACTGTACTCCAGGGAAAATGTTGTCACTGAGACCGCCCTCAATGCAGCCCAGTCTCTGCCAGTCATGGATGAGCTGGACGTACAGCCAACAAAATCGGAACTCAGTGATGCCATTCATTCTCTAGCCAGTAGAAAAGCACCTGGGAAGCACAGCATTACCCTGAAATAATCAAGAGTACCAAGCCTGCTATACTTCCAGCACTCTACGGACTGCTTTGCCTGTGCTGGGACGAGGGAGCAGTACCACAGGACATGCGCGATGGCAATATCATCACCCTCTATAAGAACAAGGGTGACCGCGGTGACTGCAACAATTACCGTGGAATCTCCCTGTTCAGGATAGTGGGGAAAGTCTTCACTCGAGTCACTTTAAACAGGCTCCAGAAGCTGGCTGAGCGTGTCTACCCTGAGGCACAGTGTAGCTTTCGAGCAGAGAGATCCAACATTGACATGCTGTTCTCCCTTTACCAGCTACAGGAGAAATGCCGTGAACAACAGATGCCCCTCGACGTTGCTTTCATAGATCTCACCAAAGCCTTTGACCTCGTCAGCAGACGTGATCTCTTCGGACTACTAGAAAAGATTGGATGTCCACCAAAGCTGCTAAGTATCATCACCTCATTCCATGACAATATGAAAGGCACAATTTAGCATAACGGCACCTCATCAGACCCCTTTCCTATCCTGAGTGGCATGAAACAGGGCTGTGTTCTCGCACCTACATTGTTTGGGGTCTTCTTCTCCCTGCTGCTCTCACATACGTTCAACCCTTCAGAAGAAGGAATTTTCCTCCACACAAGATCAGGTGGCAAGTTGCCCGTCTAAAAGCGAAGACCAAAGTCCGGAAAGTCCTCATCAGGGAACTCCTCTTTGCTGACGATGCTGCATTAATATCTCACACTGAAGAGTGGCTGCAGAGTCTCATCGACAGGTTTGCGGCTGCCTGCAACGAATATGGCCTAACCATCAGCCTCAAGAAAAAGAACATCATGGGACAGGATGTCAGAAATGCTCCATCCATCAATATCGGCGACCACGCTCTGGAAGTGGTTCAAGAGTTCACCTACCTGGGCTCAACTATCACCAGTAACCTGTCTCTCGATGCAGAAATCAACAAGTGCATGGGAAAGGCTTCCACTGCTATGTCCAGACTGGCCAAGAGAGTGTGGGAAAATGGCGCACTGACACGGAACACAAAAGTCCAAGTGTATCAAGCCTGTGACTAAGTACCTTGCTCGACGGAAGCGAGGCCTGGACAACGTATGTCAACCAAGAGCGACGTCTCAATTCATTCCATCTTCGTAGCCTCCGGAGAATCCTTGGCATCAAGTGGCAGGACCGTATCGCCAACACATCCCCAGCATATACACCCTAGTGAGCCAGTGGCACTTGAGATGGCTTGGCCATGTGTGCACATGGAAGATGGCAGGATCCCCAAGGACACATTGTACAGCGAGCTCATCACTGGTATCAGACCCACCGGCCGTCCATGTCTCCGCTTAAAAGACGTCTGCAAACGCGATATGAAGTCCTGTGACATTGATCACAAGTCGTGGGAGTCAGTTGCGAGTGATCGCCAGAGCTGGCGGGCAGCCATAAAGGTGGGGCTAAAGTGTGGCGAGTCGAAGAGACTTCGCAATTGGCAGGAAAAAAGACAGAAGCGCAAGGGGAGAGCCAACTGTGTAACAGCCCTGACAACCAATTTTATCTGCAGCACCTGTGGAAGAGTCTATCACTCTAGAATTGGCCTTGATAGCCACTCCAGGCTCTGCGTCACAAACCACTGACCACCTCCAGGTGCTTACCCATTGTCTCTCGAAACAAGGAGGCCAAAGAAGAAGATTCTTCCACCTCTCTGAGATTTGGCTACATATGTTCTCCTCTATCTCTTCCTGTCTGTTTAGAGGCCTGTAGTACACTCCCAGCCAAGTGATTGTCCCCTTTTTGTTTTAACTTCTACCCATATGGCCTCATTTGAGGAATTTCTGAGATATCATCCTTCCTTACTGCAGTAATTGACTCCTTGATCAACAGTGCAATGCCACCTCCTCTTTTACTCCCTCACCTGTCTTGCCTGTAGATGCTGTACCCTGGAATACTGAGCTGCCAGTCCAGCCCCTCCCTCAACCATGTCTCTGTGATAGGAATAAGATCATAATCCCATGTGCTAATCATCGCCCTCAATTCATCTGCCTTATTAGTAAGACTCCTTGCATTAAAATAGATGCAATCCAGCCTTGCATTTTTCACTTGTGCCATAACAGGTCTATATTTGCTCTGCCTTCCAGACTGACTCAGTTTCTCTTTTAAATTTGACTGTGTTTAACCCCCTACTGTACCTCCACTCTGTATCCGACCCCCCTGCCAAATTAATTTAAACCCCCCCTACCCCGCAAAACAGCACTGGCAAACCGCTCAGCAAGTATGTTGGTCCCGTTCCAGTTCAGGTGCAACCCGTCCAACTTGTACAGTTAGGCCCCACCTTTGCCAGAAACAGACCCAGTGGTCGAGGAAACTAAGGCCCTCCCTCCTGCACCATATCCTCAGCCAAGCATTCATCTGCTCTACCCTCTTACTCCTATACTCATTAGCATGTGGCATTGGGAGTAATCCAGAGATTGCAACCTTTGAGGTCCTGCTTTTTAATCTGCTATCTAGCTCCCTAAATTCTGGTTGCAGGACCTCATCCCTCTTTCTACCTATGTCATTGGTGCCAATGTGTACCATGACCTCTGACTGTTCACCCTCCCCCTTGTCCTGCAGCCACTCTGTGACATCCTTGACCCTAGCACCAGGGAGGCAACATACCATCCTGGAGTCACGTTTGCAGCCACAGAAATGCCCATCTGTACCTCTTACGATAGAATCCCCTATCACTATAGCTCTTCTACTCCTTTTCCTCCCCTCTTGTGCAGCTGATCCACCTGTGGTGCCACAGACTTGGTTCTTGCTGCATTCCCCTGAGAAGCTATTTCCCCCAACAGTATTCAAAGTAGAAAATCTGTTAGAAAGCGAGATGGATCCAGGGGACTCCTTCACTACCTGTCTAGTTCTTCTACTCTGCATGGTGGTCACCCATTCACTTTCTGCCTGAGCAGTCTTTACCTGCGGTGTGACCACCTCCCTATATGTGCTATCCACAATGATCTCAGCCTCGCAGATGCTCCACAGTATCTCCAGCCGCCGCTCCAGATCCGAAACGTGGATTTCGAGTAGCTGCAGCTGGAGACACTTCCTGCACACGTGTTCGCCCTGGACACTGGAAGTGTCCCTGACTTCCCACATTGCACAGGAGGATCACTCCACATTGCTGAGCTGCCCTGCCATGACGTACCCTTAATTTATCCCCTTAAATTACCCCAAAATTTAATTATTTACACTAGGGACCTTGATTCTCCCCCAAAAAACACGACCTCCTTTATTGAAAAAACTGTAGACCTTTCCCTTTACTTTTAGTTACTTACCCAGCTATTTAGAGTAACTCCCTAACAGCAGATACTCACCAACCAATCACCTTGCAGTATTCCTGTGACATCACTGATCACTTTGTTTTCAAACTCCGGCGTGCCTGGACTGCTCTCCGCTTCTCACCCGGAAGGTGAGTGACTAGGCCGCAATCCTCAGGCTCAATTTATCGGCTCCACTGTCGGTGTTCTCCCCACAGGTCCGCTCCTCTACCGGAAGGTGAGTGACTGGGCCACGATCCTCAGGCTCAATGTATCGGCTCCACTGTCGCTGTTCTCCCCACAGGTCCAGACCTCTCCCGGAAGGTGAGTGACTGGGCCGCGATCCTTGGGCTCAATTTATTGGTTCTGCTCTCGGCGTTCTCCCCACAGGTCCACTCCTCTCTGCTCCGCTCCCGGAAGGAAAGTAAGTCTAGCATCTGTGATGGACAATGAGGAGAAACACAATATAAGGAGATGGTGAAATACATTTTACTCTTCAGACGATATTATTTATTATATTTCAGCTGTTCCTTGTTTTACAAATATTTTTGCGGGCTTTTCAAATTTGTGAATGGGTTTCATCTCTGACAATTTGCCGCTGCCAATCTCCGCCCCATTT